>NC_060144.1:434260743-434575187 GCF_021461385.2 Schistocerca piceifrons | reverse complement strand
CTGTAGCGCCTGTCCAGCGCTCGTAACCATATCAGTCGGACCCTAGACTACTGGAAAATCGTGGCATGGTTAAATGAGTTCAGATTTCAGTTGGTAAGAGCTGACGTTAGGGTTCAAATGTGGCGCAGACCCCACGAAGCCACGGACCAAAGTTGTCAATAAGGCACTGTGCAAGCTGATGGTGGCTCTGTTTACATGGGATTGACTGGATCCTCTGGTCCAGCTGAGCCGATCATTGACTGGAAATGCTTATGCTCTGCTACTTGGAGACCATTTGCAGCCATTCATGGGCTTCATGTTCCCAAATAACGATGTCACGTCACCAGGCCACAACTGTTCGCAGTTGCTTTGAAGAACATTCTGGACAATTCGGGCGACTGATATGACCACCCAGATCGGCTGACATCGATGCCATCGAAAATTTATGCCACGTAATCGAGAGGTCAGTTCGTGTAAAAAATGGTTCAAATGCTTCTGAGCACTATGGGACTTAACATCTATGGTCATCAGTCCCCTAGAACTTAGAACTACTTAAACTAAACTAACCTCAGGAAATCACACAACACCCAGTCATCACGAGGCAGAGAAAATCCCTGACCCCGCCGGGAATCGAACCCGGGGACCCGGGCGTGGGAAGCGAGAACGCTACCGCACGACCACGAGCTGCGGACTCAGTTCGTGTACAACACTTTCATAATTATGGACGGCTACAGAGGTAGTAATACCCTATAATTCTGCAGGGGACTTCCAACGACTTGTTGACTTCTTGCCACGTCGAGTTACTGTACTACGCCTAGCAAATGAACTCCCGACACGATATTAGGAAGTATCTCACGAATTTTATGACCTAATTTCAATAGCGAACATTCAGTTTGCGTGCAACAGTTGTCAGACCAGTCCTCCTATCATATCCAATAACCATGGTTCCAGAAATTACAGAGTTATGGGCCTCGAGAATCGCTGCTGCCAGTGACTTGTCATCATGTTGTCAATGGACACACTGTCATCGCTCTGATCGTCACAAACTGAAGAAAGAGTCATCGCTGAGGACCACAGAATTCCGGTCGATGTCTGATTTGACACTGTCTCTACACCGTGAAAGTCTCTATTGTCTGTAATATCGTGTCAGTGGTAAAGAACGCATGGCAAATCGAGATCTTCGAGTAATGTGTCCCCGACGGTTCATGGTCACACTCTATCTACAACGTCTACCAGGATTTCATCTGCTCCCAACCCTCTATTCGTCAGTGCCGTTCGAGCAATTCTGCGACCTTCTCGTGAAGTATTCTTTCAGAAGGACCTTTGTTTACTCTGCCAGCCAGTTGTTCAGAGTCAATTAGATCACCATTCGGTCTGCCGTTATTGCATCACGTTCAATTGTCTGTGCGACCTATATTATGATGCACCAATGTCCCTTCTGACAATGATTCGATCTTCCAGACCTGAAGTTGACAATACCGTGTCTGGGCACGCCGTCTTGGCACACAGTGTTGTAATCTCCATCTGATCAGTTCCAGTAACGTCAGACATCCACCAACAGGCATCATGTACTCATACCGTTTTTCATCTGTAGGAATGGTTTTTTTCTGTACTGAAAACAAGCTCGCGTAAGGTTAGTAACATGTCTCACCGGTTTATACGAGGGCGAGTCAAATGAAAACCTTAAATTTGTAATAATAAATCGAAATTTCGCGCCGTTATCTTATAAGTTGGTAAGCGTGTTACAAACAGCGTGTAGAATGGCCTGTAGGTGGCAGCATAGTGCAGATTGACACATACCGTCGCAGTATCAGTATAACGATTGCCGCCCCACTTGCGACTTGCACCAGGGAAGAACAGCGTTCTGTTATTCGGCTTTTGCGTAGTGAAGGTGTGAAACCTATTGAAATTCGTCGACGAATGAAGGTTCAGTACGGTGACGCATGTTTGTCACAGCAGCAAGTCTACGAATGGAGTAGGAAGTTCACAAATGGTGTGACTTCAGTGGAAGATGCTCCTCGTCCAGGTCAGGCACAACGAGTTGTGACTCCACAGAACATTGCAGCAGTTGAACCCATAGTGAAGGATAACCGCCGAGTGACACTGAATGACATTGCAGCATGTTTACAGATTAGTCATGGGTCAGCACACCACATTGTGCATGATGTGCTCCAGTTTCACAGAGTGTCTGCAAGATGGGTGCCGTGGCAGCTGACTTCTGAAATGAGAGAACGACGTGTTGATGCTTGTTAAGAACTTCTTCGGCGCTTTGAACGAGAAGGTGATGGCTTCCTTGCAAGAATCGTTACTGGGAACGAAACCTGGGTTCACTTCCATCAACCAGAAACGAAGAGAGCGAGCAAGGAATAGCGCCATTCCTCATCACCAAAACCAAAGAAGTTTCGAACAGAACCACCAGCGGGGAAGGTTATGCTGACTCTCTTTTGGGACGAAAAAGGCATCATTTTGGAGCATTACATGCCTAGAGGGACCACTGTCACCAGTGCATCATACACAAATCTCCTAAAAAATCATCTGCGGCCTGCAATCAAATCAAAGCGACGTGGATTGCTGTCAGCAGGTGTCCTTTTGCAACATGACAATGCAAGGCCCCACACTGCCCGTACAACAGTTGCAACAATCACAGACCTGCATTTTGAGTGTCTTCCTCATCCACCATACTCACCAGACCTTGCCCCAAGTGATTTCCATATGTTTGGACCACTCAAAGACGCAATGGGAGGAAAGAAGTTCCGTTCTGATGAAGAGGTACGCCACGCGGTTCATGAGTGGTTGCGCGGACTAACAAATAATTTTTTTCTAAAGGAATTTATGCACTTTGTAAGCGCTGGAGGACTTGCATTGAGCGTGGGGGAGATTATGTTGAAAAGTGATACAGCTTTGTTCCACTTCACCACAATAAATAATATTTAAAAAAATATTTTAGGTTTTCATTTGACTCACCCTCCTAAATACTGAAACATGAGTTCGGCGACGTCCGCCCCCGGTAGCTGAGTGATGCCGGCACGGTAGCTCAGCGTGTTCGGTCAGAGGGTTAGCAGCCTTCTGTAATAAAAAAACTAAGTTAATTGATCAACAACGAACTTAAACGGATGTCTTACGACGTCCGCGCCGAGCAGATGCAACGAACGAAAGCGAACACAACGAGATTTTTTTTAAAAAAAAAAGTGGTCAACGCGACAGAATGTCAATCCTAAGGGCCCGTGTTCGATTCCTGGCTGTGTCGGAGATTTTCTCCGCTCAAGGACTGGGTGTTGTGTTGTCCTAATAATCATCATTTCATCCCCACCTACGCGCAAGTCGCCGAAGCGGCGTCAAATCGAAAGACTTGCACCCGGCAAACTGTCTACCTAACGCAAGGCCCTAGCTACACGACATTTATTTAGTTCGGCGACGTGTCCATGGTGTAACATTTTCCATTAAAGAAAGTGAACGTGGGATTTCCCTGGTACTACTTTGAGATATGTCTGATACTCTTGTACTTCGTGGTGATCGGTGAGCAAGTTAAGCAGAGGAGAAATGAGATTGGTCTGCCGGATCCGGCGCTTGCTCGCCGCTACAGAGAAAATCAATGCGGAGCAGGTCCCCCTTTTGAAGGGATGGAATGCGACGGCCGATAGGCGATGGCTCTGCGTAACGCTGCCGACAACTGGTAGCGCGGGATATAGAAAATGCAACTTATCGGATTCGTGCAGAAGTTTGTAACATTTTTCCTTAAGTTCAATATACACAAGAGATACTGACAACAGAGACTTTAGTCATCATTAATACATTCTCCCTCACTATTTACAACAGTCTGCCAATGCAAAGGTAACTTTTCCATTACGGGAGCGTAGAAATCACGTGGTTTTGAGGCGTAGAACTAACCGAGACGTGTTCGGAGCGCATTTTCATCAGGGAAGGAAGATCCTTGAAGGGTTCTATAGAGAGCGGAAAAGGTTAAAATCTGAGGGCGCAAGATCAGGTGTATAAGGAGGGTGTGGAATGACTACACACTCCCACTACCGTAAAGTAATTTTTGTGAGTCTAGAAGAATGCGGTCTAGTGTTATCGTGGAGTAGCACCACTTCACGCAGTCTTTCTTGTTGTTCTTGGATGCGTCTGCAAAACCTCTGTATTACTGACGATACATGTCAGCAGTAATGGTTACGCCTTGAGGAAGCAGTTCGAAGTACACTACACCGTCGCTATTCCACCAAATGCACAACGCTATCTTTTGTGGATGCACGCAGGTCTTTGTACGGGGAGCTGCTGCTTCGTTTGGGCTCAAACATTCCTTTCTTTTTCTTATGTTGACATTTAACGTAAAGACACAGCTTCTCGTCACGAGTAACGATGCTGGATAGGAATGGTCGATGTTATTCACGAGCCAGCTGATGACGGACAAGCAGAGATACACATATGACCATTCGCTGATTTTTGTGATTTTTGTCTTAAAGCATGCGGTACCAATAACTCAATTTTTGAACCTTCCCCATTATATGCAAGTGTCGAACGATGTTGGAATGATTACAGTTCATCACATTTGACAGTTCTCGAGTACAATAAGGTGGATCACTGTAGACCAATGCACTTAAACGATCTTCATCAAACCTTGAAGGTCTTCCTAAAAGTGGAGAGCCACGATCCTCCGTAAACCGAGAAAACCATTCTCTTGCCATGCCCTGCCCAATGGCATTATACCCATACACGGCACAAATGTTTCTGGCTGCCTCCGCTGCTGCCATCCCTCCACTGAACTCAAACAAAAGAATGTCGGGAATTTTCCAATTTCTCCATTTGGCACTCCATTTTCTAGCGTCCACAGCTCTACCCACTATCTCCAAATGACAAAATGTCAAGGTGTAAACTCGAATAGCAATAGTCTACTACAAATGAAAAATGACAATCGATAAATAAGCTCATAACGACCGGAATACAAGTATGCAAAACAAAAACGCTACGTACTTATGCAGCAACCTAATACAGTATTAATCCGTGACTGCATCTTGTCTGATTTAAAAAAGTGATAGGTGTAGTTAATAACCCAATTTTAACCCAGGACACTGGTATGTCTTGGCTTTTCATTACTCAGACAGATATGAGGATGAGGATTTCGACAGGACTTACGCCGACTTATGTAGTTCCTTTCCATCTTAGGCAGAGCATCGTTTTAATGATCGTCTGTGATGAGATGGTACTCCACATGTTTTCTTGTTTGCGTTTGTTGGAATTCTCAACAACTGTACTGCAATTAAAGAACTCCGCTAAAATTGGTCCAAACAGGTCTCGAAGATCCAGGGGAACCGACCGGCCGCCGTGTCATCCTCAACCGACAGGTGTCACTGGACGCGGATATGGAGGCGCATGTGGTCAGCACAACGCTCTTCCTGCCGTTGTCGGTTTTCGCGGTCGGAGCCGCTACTCCTCGATTGAGTAGCTCCTCAACTGGCATCACAAGGGCCGGCCGCTGTGGCCGAGCAGTTCTAGACGCTTTAGTCTGGAACCGCCTGACCGCTACGGTAGCAGGTTCGAATCCTGCCTCAGGCATGGATGTGTGTGATGTCCTTAGGTTAGTTAGGTTTAAGTAGTTCTAAGTTCTAGGGGACTGATGACCTCAGATGTTAACTCCCATAGTGCTCAGAGCCATTTGAACCATTTAAGCCCGACAAGGGCTGAGCGCACCCCGCTTGTCAACAGTGCTGGGCAGACCCGGACGGTCTCCAATCAAAGTGGTAGCCAAGGCCGACAGTGCTTAACTTCGATGATCTGACGGGAACCGGTGTTAACACTACGGCAAGGCCGTTGGCTGTTTAAGCAAAAGCACAAACAGTTTGGAAACCGCTTGAGTAATGTTTCGAGAAACTTGCGGCAAACAGGCCTCGGATGGGTGGTTGTTTTGTTAGCTGCTTCGGCAATGGCCAACGCATGCAGTAGCCGAGCGGTCTAGGGGCCTTGTCACGGTCCGCGCGGCTTCCCCCGTCGGAGGTTCGAGTCCTCCCTGTGGCATGGGAGTGTGCGTTGTCCTTAGCGTAAATTAGTTTAAGTTAGATTAAGTAGTGTGTAAGCTTTGGGACCGATGACATCAACAGTTTGGTTCCGTAAGACCTTACCACAAATTTCCAAATCTGGCCAGTGGCCACTGTAAACTAATTGTCCCGTCGCGAATATTACATTCTAATGTTCTTGACAGTGTGAGAAAAAAGCTAAGTTTTTACTCCTAACGGCATCGAATAGCTGCCCGTGTTGGTTTTTTAAGTGCAAATGCACGTCCCCGGTAGCTGAGTGGTCAGCGCGACAGAATGTCAATCCTAAGGGCCCGGGTTCGATTCCCAACTGGGTCGGAGATTTTCTCCGCTCAGGGACTGGGTGTTGTGTTGTTCTAATCATCATCATTTCATACCCAACGACACACAAGTCACCGAAGGGGCGTCAAATCCCGTTCAATTAACGCATGGAGCGCGGGAAGGATGACTGTTTTAAATTCTTCTGTGCTTGTTGTAATTAAACTAATATTGTCTTAGGATTCCTGTGGGAGCGATGCGTATGGGTTTGTAATACATTCCTAGAGTTATCATTTGATTCTGATTTTTTAAACTTCTTCGGGACAGGTTCTGCCTATCTCCAAGAGTCTGTCAATTCAGTTCTTTCAAAGTTTCTGTGAAACTCTCCCGTGGGTCAAACAAACTATCCTTCTCTGTATACGTTCAATATCCCTTGTTACTCTTCTTTGGTTAGGGTACCACCCATTTGAACAATATTCTAGGAAGTGTCGCACGAGTTATTTGTAAGCTATCCCCTTTGTAGACAATTGCATTTCCTTGGTATATTACCAATAAATCTAATTTTGGTACCTTCCTTATCCACAACTGAACCTATGTGAACGTACCATTCCATGACTCTACAAAGTGCTAAACCCAGGTATTTGTAAGTGTTTACCAATTCCAGTTGTGACTCAGTGATATTGTATTCATATAGGATACTATGTTTTTTTCCTTTTTGTCAAAAGCACAATTTCACATTTCTGAACGTTTAAAGTAAGTTCCCGCTCTTTGCACCACTTTGAAATCTTATCAAGGTCTGAATATTTGGGTAGCTTCATTCAGACTATACTTCATTGTATATAACTGCATAATCTGCAAAAAATCTGATGTAATATTAAGATTATCTTCAAGGTCATTAATATACAACAAGAGCTGCAAGGGGTCCAATGCACTTAAACCGGAAGTTAGTTCTACATCTGTCGATGACTCTCCATCCAAGACGATATGACGTGCCCTCCCTAGGAAGAAATCCTCGATTCAGTCACAAATTTCGCCTTATACGCCATACAATCGTACTTTTGATAATAGACGTGGGTGTGGTAATGTGTCAAAGCGTTTTCGGAAAGCGATAAACACCGCATCTACCTGACGGCCTTCATCCACGGCTTCCAGGATGCCGTGTGAGAGAAGTGAGAGTTGGGTTTCACATGATCTGTTTTTGAAATGCATGCTGGTTGGCACAGAGGAGGTCTTTCTGCACGAGATATTTTATTATGTTTGAGCCCAAAATATGTCATAAGATTCTACAAGAATTGGATGTCAACGATATTGGACGGTAGTTTTATGGATCACTTCTGCTACCCTATTTGTAGAAAGGTGTGACATGTGCTTTGTTTCAGTTTCTTGTTCGAGGGATCTACGATAGATTATAGTTAACAGAGGGGCTAACTCAGCCAAAAATTGGGTATAGAACCTGATAGTGATTCCATAGGGCTTTGACGCTTTGTCCAGTCTCACGATTTCAGCTGTTTCTCAACTACATTGACACTAATATTCATTTCACACACCTTTTCAGTGTTACGATAACTAACTTGGGGCGATACTTCTGGTTTCTCCTTTGTAAAGGAGTTTTAGTTCCTATCTTGTCCATGAATGATTGGTGCCACTGACCGCTTTTAAATACGACCATAATTTCTTTCGGTATTGTGAAAGATATTTCTGCAGTATCCTGCTACGGTGATCATTGAAGTCCTCACGCATTGCTCTCTCGACTGACAAACGCGTTTCATTCAGTGTCTCTCTGTCTGCAACCTCATGTTTTATTTTATGCCTATTGTTCTCCTAGATGAGTATGATCATTCCAGCCAAATCACAAGCATGATACAGCTAAACTGGAGAGGGAAGATCAACCAATTAAAGCTTCATTAGGGGACCACTTTCTGGGCAGTTTGAAGAGGTCATAATGCGTTTTTGCGTAAACGCCAATATCATTGCAAAACTCAGTCGCAGTCATCTTAGTCACGACAACCGTTTATGGTAGACAGTTCCTGGCATCAACGGCATGGTACGTACGGAATTTAAGTCTTTTCAGTTTCCCTTTTCTCGCAACCGTCACTCTCTGCCATAACAATTGAAACAGTAACAGATTTCTTAGCAGCAATTTGACACTCCACTCCTTTTCACATTCGCGAGACACCAGCAAAAACACCATGTAAGTGCGTTAGCGTCATTATAATAAATTATTGGGGTTAGGAGTGGAGCTTTGTACTATAACAGAGCACATCGGTGTTTAGCTGTAAATCTGCTTAATTTCTCTGTTGTTGTCAAAGAAGCACACAAGGTTACATAGATTGTGACATGACAATTTCAGGACAGTAGGCAAGATAACGTATTACGCCTTGTTTAGCAGAAATAACATTGAACACAACAATATCAGATTTAAACAGAAGGTTCTCTACAAGATTTTTCTTACTTCCAGACAGTGAAGCACTGTCTGAGTTGATCAACATTACGACAAATCATCCGATTTCGGTTCTAAGTTCGATACTATTTAGAATGACAATCATGTGTACGGAGGATGCCTAGTTTTTGTGACAAGATGAGCAAAAGATTACTCAAGGTTGCTCGAGTTCACAGTGGACGCAAGCTGGTGATCCAACAATTTTACGCCTCTGTGAGCGGCATTTACCTTTAGCTGCGACGTTCTGTTGGTTGCATGCCTGCTCTCGCCCTCTGAAAATCCTATAAAAAGTTCATCAAAATTTTTACTGACTTTATCAGCTGAAACTATCCTACGTTTCTCGTTAGGCGAGAAAACATGCATTCATCCCTATTCTGAAAAATATGGTGATATACACATGCATAGATAGAGCAGCGTATGTACTTCAACGCTCTCTCTGTTCTCACAAGAACAATTAACTACGGGGCTGTTTCGTTTCTCTGCTGTCGGAGCTCAACGACTCTTCATTAGTTTCTAGCTGAATGTCAGCCAAAGTGAAAGCAGTACTCACACAAAAATTCCTGTTTTGGTGTCATGCTGAACGTGATGCGCCCTGTTCTACACTTGACGCTGGTTCAGAGGAGAGTCCACGAAGTTTTCAGTAGTGTGTCTTTTGTAACAAACTGTCCCCACCTATGTCCTTTTGTGCTTCATGTCATGACTTTCTCGGATCAATGAGAGCGTTCCTTTCATTTAGTGGAAACTACCCCTGCCAATCGCAAAGGGCCTACGTTTAAACTGCTTCTAAATATCGCCCCTTTTACTCCTTCAGAGTTTATTTCAGCAAATCGGACATTTTGTGCCCGCTTCTGACGCCTAAAAGTTACACGCATACATCACGAGTGTACCACAGACCTTTCATGTAATCAACTGCGTCTCTGGCTCTGGCAAGTCTCCAACACAGTTTTCTAATAAATTTCTCCATCGCAGGCAGTGCTGGGCCGCTATCTGCACCCCTTGCTGTATCGCCCCGTGCGTTCGTTCTCTCTCTTGCTGTGGGTCACCAACCCCTGTTAGAAGCCTTTCATTGTACGTAGGCCATGATGGCGCAACTCGCGTCTACCCCCAAAATGACAGGTTTATTGCAGCAGTTTTTTCACATTTTGCTCACTGACATGCAGGATTTGGGTTTGGTGTGTTAATACCATCAAATCGAGTGTCATCCCTTTCCATTATATATTGTACGTTTTGATAGGCAAATCTGCTCACTACCACTGAAGTATGTCAGGTTACATATCCATCTACTTGTTACGACATATAAAATCTCATGTAAGGTGCGAAATTAACATTCATTCAAGCTGCCATCTTACATATCCGTCTCCTTCCATGTTCAGTTTTCCGCTGAGTCAATCAACAGTTGAGAAACTGATTGAAGTCAGTGCAAAGTTCTTCTCAGCTGCTGAATGTAGCAATTGTTATATTTTATATTGACCAACTATCTATTGTAATATGGCATAGTCAAACAGATGTTCTTTCAGTCTCCTTTTTGTTTTTTCCACCAGAATTGATTTACTATATATCCTACTGATTTGCGCACTAAAGTAATGTTTTTCCAGAATTTAACATGTTTTTACTAGTTTTCTGATTTAATACAAGCATTTAAATGATATGATGGCTTTTCTTTCTATTCTATGGTTATCTATATTTTAATTTTAAATTTAAAAAATTAGAGATTCTCTATAAATTTGTACCATTCATACATTTTAAATTTGAGACTTACTGTTTCTATTTGACATCAAGACATACATTAAATGATAATGGAGATGTACTGAAGTTGAGGAAATCTTCATTTAAAATTATTGTCCCCTTTTTTCAATATTTATGTTTTCTTCTCAATCTTAATTTCTATGTCTGTTAGTAGCTTCTGCAGCAATTATAAATCAAGAAAGTTTCATCTTGTATAATAATTTATCAATATGTCTTACACTTAACAGCACTCTTCCCATTACTTTACAAGCACAATCCCATTCACAAACATGTTTATATCCCCTGAAAATCTTAAAATAATGCATTATAACTTTACAGGTGAATTAAATTATTCATTGACTTTTACAAAAATATTAAATTCCTAATTCCACTAATTATCTTGTAAATATTAAATCAATGTCATAAAATTATAAAACCCTTTTTTGTACATAACCTATACATTAACAGACACATTACATACTGGAATCTTAGTCTCCAAAGAAAATATCAACATTTGGTTTTCTTAACTTAGATACGTTGTCAAAATATGAAATACAAGAAGATATCATTTATCTGTCAAGATTAAAAACTCAAAAGTATTGTTAACAAAAATCAGATCCTTGCACAAAACTCTTCAAAAATTAAATATTTTTAAACAATAGCACTCTGTGTTTGTAATTTTTTTTCAGTTTAATCTGATACTAGTCTATCACAGACAGAATTTTCTCATATCTCTTCAGTGTGGATCATCAGAGTTGTTGTCCCGATCTTCATGCACCTTGATGTGTCTCCTCTGAGCATGGATGAGTATATTATGAATGATTGATTGACTTTGTTCAATTCTGCATGTATCCAGGGCGAAATTATATTAGTGATCTATTGTTAACAGCATAAAACTTATATTCTTCGTCAATCTTCGACTCTTTGAGCCAATCCATCGTTGGTTAATTCGTCTCCTGTTTTCTATACGAATAGTCATCTCTCAGCTCTCGGTGTGACATTTGAAAGTTTTGCAATGTGCCATAAGGAATATCGGACATTTGTATTCCTGGAGCAGTTAAAATGGATCTTTCTTTTGGTAGTAAATGCAATAATGGTCTTGTGTAGGAAGGGATTTAGAAAGGTTTCTTGGTTTCTTCTGGTCCAGGCCTTCTTTCTTCCTAATCTTCTGCATTTAATCTTCTTTTCTTGTTGCATCTTGGTATCTTCTCGCTTATGCCTTTGTTCTTCTTTGGATTGGGAATTGGGATTTAAGATCTGCTTAACCTTGTCACTGTATAATCCATTCTTTTGGTATTTTCTTTCAAAACGTTGTGTATCGTTTATTGTACCAAGTTGTTCATCAGGATGGATTGGACAGCCTTCCTTCATTCTCTTGTCTACTCCCACGAGTGTTCAGGGAATATTCCAAAGTTGCTGGATTCCTTATGGTACGACGATAGTTTCAGCCATTCTGTATCTTGGGTTACAGAAATGCGCCTCTTCTTCTTCTGCTAAATTCAAGCATTCGTTCCTCCTTGATGTAACACGTCTGCCTCCATTCCGGCTTGGTGAACATCAATCATATCCCCTTAGGCTGCTCTAAACAGTTTGCGACAGCAATGCTAAGTATCTATCACTTTAGCAAAAGTGTTGTGAAGATCGCATGTGACTTTCACATGAATAAAGATTACATCATGGGCATATGTTGACTGTATCCAGGGTTCGTCATAGATCCTCATACATTTCCCCAGAGGTGTTATCCTCTTGGACTGGTACTTCCACCAAGGCATTTCCTTTCGTCATCTTGAAAGCTGATGTACCAGGCACCCACACTCATTGTTCCTTCCTCTCATTCCTCTCATGATCGCTTTACTCAGTTCTGCTGTCGAGCTGACGGCAATGATGATGCATCGTTCTTGATGACATCATGTATAAAATAACATTGTGCACACTTTTGTCCATTTTACATCCCCAAAATTCTCTAATTTACATGTCATGACCACCAATCTTATCGCAACCCTTCCTTCCTTAAGATACATTACAAGCCTTACAAGCACTAAACTAAGAGACTTAACACCAACTCCTTATTATATTCTTCATAACTTTACATCTATTATCCCCATTCTGTATGAACATTTACTTTTCCCCTTTCTTTCACTATTAGTAGAACAGTAATGGCTTCCACATCTTAATCATGATGAATAGTAAAAGGAAAATTGATGGTGATGAAGGTTAGTGTGTTAGTGTATCTCTTTTTTTTCTAACTACAGATAAATTATGCCATAAAAACTCTGCACCTTGATTCTGACTCCAACGTCTTCTTCTCTACAATCTCTTCTTTTTGGGATAAGCTGTAACAGAACTACAAAATACAATATATCTCTATTTATTGTTTCCTTTTTAAAACTTTCTCCACTGTCCCATTCCATTGTTCTAGAGCTTGTACTTTTCTTAGTTATAGTTATCCTTATCTCCTTCTTATAAACAGTAAACTTTTGTATTACTTTCGCCCCCTACCTTACTCTTCTTACTGAAATCATCCCTGTGTCAAGCTGACATCCCTCTGTCTACTTCCTACCAAAAATATCATGTTTCCCGCTTTCCTTAATAATTCAAGTCTCTCTCTTAGTTCTTATCGTATAACAATCATTTATATCTATTTCCCTCACATCTCCATTTAATATCGAGTTGTGGTAACTTCCACAAATCATAAATACTTCTCATTTTCCCCCAAAATATCTCCTCAACAAAATGTTCACTGTCCGTGATGGAACAAACCACAAATGAATATTTCCTTCTTACATAATTCTTTACACACATAATTTCTTGGCTTCCCTTCGCCCACAAAAAATCAACTTCTTTCTTCTTTACACTACATGGTAAGAGAGAATCTACTACTATTTCGTCAAACTATCCACATGCTAATCTCTATGTTTCTCCTTGCTTTCTGGTCTTTCCCCTGACACATTTCCTACGCAGGAGAGTTACTTCAGTTCTTACATTATTGTTCTTCCTTCACAACTATCCCTTTTATATACTGAGAAAGTTAACCAATTTATTTTAATGAGATAATTACAAATTAAAATTTTTTATTTGTATTCATTTTATTGGCTTCCCTAATCTTTGACTTCTACACTTTGTTCTCATTGGAATTTGGATATTTGATCATATAATTTTTCTTGTGTTAATATTTACTGTTTTACCCTTTATACACTTTCAAGTGACTCACATGGTACAAGCCCAATGATTTTTCTGTTTTTGGGTTAATCAGTTCGACTGCATTATCATGAACCAACTTGCTTACTTCCATAGGGCCTTTATATACTGAAAAGAATTTATGGCTTTGATGTTTTTTCTTCCTAGAGGTGGCTCTTTACTGATTTTATCACCTGAAACTGTCCTATGTTTCTCGTTGGGCGAGAAACCATGCATTCATCCCTAGTCTGGAAAATATTGCGATATACACATGCATAGATAGAGCAGCGTATGTACTTCAACGCTCTCTCAGTTCTCACAAGAACAATTAACTATGTGGCTGTTTCGTTTCTCTGCTATCCGAGCTCAATGACTCTTCAGCTAATTTCTAGCTGAATGTCAGCCAAAGTGAAAGCAGTGCTCACACAAAAATTCCTCTTTTGGTGTCATGCTGAACGTGATGCGCCCTGTTCTACACTTGACGCTGGTTGAGAGAAGAGTCCATGAAGTTTTCGGTAATGTGTCTTTTGTAACAAACTGTCCCCACCTGTGTCCTTTTGTGCTTCATGTCACGGCTTTTTCAGACCAATGGGAGGGTTCCTTTCATTTTATGGAAACTACCCCTGCCAATCGCAAAGGACCCACCTTTAAACTGCTTCTAAATATCGCCCCTTTTACTCCTTCAGAGTTTATTTCAGCCAACTAGACATTTTATGCCCACTTCTGCCACGTTAAAGATAGACGTGTGCATCACGAACATACCACAGGCCTTTCATGCGATCAACTGCTTCTCTGGCTTGTTTGTATCCATCTGGAAATTCCCCAACGCAGTTTCTTAAAGAATTTCTCCATCGCAGCGAGTGCTGGCCTTCTACCTGCTCCCCTCGCTGCGTCGTCCTGCACATTCGGTGTCTCTCTTGCTGTGGGTCACCAACCCCTGTTAGAAGCCTTTCGTTGTATGTGGCCTATGATGGCGCAACTCGCATCTGCCCCCCAAAATAATGTGTTTCTTCTAGCAGCTTTTTCCACCTTTTGCTCACTGACACACAGGATTTGAGTTCGGTGTGTTAATACCATCAAATCGAGTGTCATCCCTTTGCATTACATACTGTACGTTTTGATAGGCAAATCTGCTCACTACCACTGAAGTGTGTTAGGTGTCATATCCATCTACTTGTTATGACATGTAAAATCTCATGTAAGGTATGAAATTAACATTCATTCAAGCTACCACCTTACAACAATAATGGCAGCTTGACGGGAACATGGTTCAACACATGTGCCCTATAGATGATGGGCCACCAGTAAATGATAATGTGGACCAATCAATGCCAAATTATATTAAACTTTTTTAGTTGGAGCTTAGTTACATTGTTCAAGGCATCCTACAACAGCTGACAGTCAATCAGTATCTCTTTCTATTGCAGGACGTTCCATGACATAGCTTGTTGTTAAATACCCCAAAGTGAATTTGAGTCGAATTTGAAACAACTGTCATTCGAGTTTCCTTCCCACAAACATGAGGATAATCTGATTTTATTTACTCAGGGAAACTTATTCTTCTTTGGAAAAGGAGTACAGTATAACTACAAAATCAACTCCGATTTACTATAAAAGTAATTTAGTGAAAACCATAGCTCACATATTTGTATGTAAGGAAACAATCATCATTTGGAATTCGACCAGTCAAGACGTGAGTCTCATCATGCGGACAGAACGCCATACTGTCATGTTGACAAATAAAACCGCTTCAGCTGTAAAACACTTTTATTCTTAGGTAACACTGGTTTCGAAGCACTTACAGCTGCATCTTGAGGTGCAAACTGGAGTCAACTCATGTATGCATAACATACCCTTTAAGATAAAAAAAAGATAAGGACATACCACAAAAGAATTATCCTAATGGAATTCGGCACGACATCCCTCAGGAGGCCATCCAACAACCCTATCAATCAATGTCAAGCGAATAACTGCTAGCATAAGAGACAGAGATGGACCAGCGCGTAATTGACTTGATCAGTTTGCAATTTGTGAAGGTCTTTCTCCTGAATAAATCAACCAATTTTTTCTGAAATTGTAATCATTGCTTTGTCTGTACATGGTCATCAAATTTACCGATTTCCACCCTCTTCGGATAATTCCTCCTTGGTGAGCCATTTTTTTTTTCTTAGAGCGTGTTACTGGAGGACCCAGCGTTCACAGTCAGATCCGTGCAGCAGATTACCCACAAAAACGGCGATTGTCCTAAAAGTAATAAGATATGGTGGAGACCGCTCTCGTTAGACAGAACGCCAATATGTAGAGGCGTTGGCGTTCGGTTTTACGGAGCGGTCTCCATGACATGTTATTACTTTATTACGGATACTCTATTGCATGGGAACGCTGGGTCTTCCCGTAATATGTTATGTATTGCATGACTTGTCTCCAGTTTGCACCTGAAGGTGCAGCTCTAATTGCTGTGAAACAAGCAGTGCCTAAGAATAAAAGGATTTTACAACTGAAGTCGTTTTGTATCTCAACATGATTTATCACGGCTGTGGTTGTCCAAACTACAAAGTTTTTGCCCACACTATAAGCATCAACGACATCTTGGGGCCAGACTGGATATTTTTCATCGCAGTCAAATATAACACGTTTGGCTCGCAGGAAATCTGACTATTCTACAGTTTGCATTCCGGAGAGCAACTGTAGAAAAATACCTAGAACATGTACGGCTACAGCACTGAAACCTCAGGAAGCAAACCTGAGGCAAGCACAAACAACTTTTTCGTTATCACTAAAGTATAGCTTCATCATGAGAACAGGAACATAGAGCAGGTGGTTTGGCAGCCCTTGGTATGAGAACCACTAATAGACACCAGAAAAATTACTGAAACCAGGAAAGGCACTCTCAAGATGTAAATACTGTGCTAGTGAAATTACCAAAGGGCGAGCAAGAATTCATTCTCTTTTATTTGTTAGTTTTAGCATTGCGTAAACGAGAAGGATTCTTCTAATAAAGTCGATTATGTACTACGTGATCACAAGTGTCCGGACACCTATAAGTGGATGTTAATGTGGGGTGTGCACGCCCTTTGCCTGTGTGATGCCATTTGGAGATACTTTCAGTGAGTTATCCGGGGAGGAATGGCGTCCCATTCTTCTTCAAGAGCTGAAACTACAGAAGGTAGTGATGTTGGATGTTGGGGTCTGGAACGAAATCGATTTCCTCTCTCGTCTCAGAGCTTTTCCATTGGGTTCAGCTGGGGATTCTGGGCAGACCAGTCCATTTCAGAAGTGTTACTGTCCACAAACCACTATCTCACAGAGGCTGCTTTATGAAATGGTGCACTCACATGCTTCCACTGTACATAGTACACAGTGCTATAAAATGTGATGATATTCTTCCATATAACATTTTCATAAGCTCAGTTACGGGACCACACCCAAACTGTGAGAAACACCCCCACATCGTCACACCACTTCCTCTGTACTTCACTGTTAGCACTACACGTGATGGCAGGTAACGTTCTCCAGGCATTCACCACAAGCAAAGCCTTCCATCGGACTGCTCCAGGATGAAGCGTCATTCATCACTCCAAATCACTCGTTTCCAGTAATTCACCGTCCAGTGGCGTCGCTTGTTGCACCGCCTCAAGCAGTGATTACAGAATTGTGTGCCTTATGAGGCGCTGTTCGATCATTGTAGCGCATTCTTTTTAACTACCTACGTACAGTAAATGTGCCAACTGGACTGTTGGTAGCCCTATGGAATTCACGAGTGATTCCTTCCGCTGATTTCATGCGATTTTTTACAGCCCCTCCTGGTTCTTGTTTAGCTGTGGCTGTTCCTTGACGTTTCACACCACTAACACCCTAACCAATAGTCAACTAGGGGACCTGTAGAATGGTTGAAATGTCCCTGATGTATTTGTTACTCAAGTGACATCCAATGACTATTGTACGTTCGAAGTCACTGAACCCTCCTGACCCATCATACTCTTGTTATTGCTTTTCTACTGACAACACTATACTCCTCACCTACTTTTCGTAACATCTAATGATTAATTCCGCATAACATATGGGAGCCCGGATACTTCAGATAGAATACATGTTACTCATTCTGATATTTCCAAAATCAATGTTATTTCACAACTTCTTTAATCATCGTAATAGATAACAATATCATTTTTCCTTGACTTACAAGAAGATTATTTTCCCCAACGTATTTCTGTTCCACTAGCATAGTTTTTCAAACAACGGGTGTGGCAGTGATACCAACGATTTTGAAACCTCCATCAGCGATACAAATTTATTCACAGCGATATAAAAGAAGTACAATATGAATGCTTGCAATTTAAAATGCCCATCATTTGAAAATGACATCACGTAGGCGACCGCCATCTTAGTTCACACACGTCAGGTCTTTTACGGAAGCTAGACATTACAGCTTTCAAGACTGGCATTGTAACTCGATTAACTTCTTCCCGAATTTGATCCTTCAGTTCCTGGATGGTGTGTGATGGGCCACACCGGAAGACGTGGAATTTCATATTACCCCAAAGGATGAAATCATACGCTGCAAGTTCTGGGGATCTTGGAGGTCAGGAAATGTCCCAGTTGTTGGAGATAAGATGACCAGGAATGATATTCTGTTGTGCATCAATGGAATGCCGCGATGTATGGCATATGGACCCATCTTGTTGAAAGAACGTGTCTGCTATTACAGGAAGATCAGCAAGCCATCGCACTAGAAAATGGTCTGAGATGTGAACACAAAGTATTATATTCACAATATCAGTATTGCCACGATCATATAAAAAAAGGTCCCTATGATGATATGCCGTCCTGCGTTATCACTTTCCGGCTGTGAAGTGGCGTTCCATGAAGCATATCAGGATTTTCACTTAAGCAGTATCTAAAATTTAGCCTCAAAGATATCATGATCAGATTGTCGCACAGACCTGCGCTGTCGTTCATCAGCTCCAACAATTCCCGACAAGAGCATAGCCTGTTTGAGAGGTCCTGTGCGTTCCGTTTTTGCACTGTATGGATTCTGAATGGGTGACACTACAGTTCCTTGTGTAATACAAGGTATGTGTGAAAAGTATGAGACTGATTTTGTATCTGCAAAAATTTTTATTTTATTTTTTTCAAACAACAATATTGCCCTTTCTTTCAGGAGTGCTAGTTCTGCAAGTTTCGCAGGAGAGCTTCTGTAAAGTTTGGAAGGTAGGAGACGAGATACTGGCAGAAGTAAAGCTGTGAGTACCGGGCGTGAGTCGTGCTTCGGTAGCTCAGATGGTAGAGCATTTGCCCGCGAAAGGCAAAGGTCCCGAGTTCGAGTCTCGGTCGGGCACATAGTTTTAATCTGCCAGGAGGTTTCATATCAGCGCACACTCCGCTGCAGAGTGAAAATCTCATTCTGGAAACATCCCCCAGGCTGTGGCTAAGCCATGTCTCCGCAATATCCTTTCTTTCAGGAGTGCTAGTTCTGCAAGTTTCGCAGGAGAGCTTCTGTAAAGTTTGGAAGGTAGGAGACGAGATACTGGCAGAAGTAAAGCTGTGAGTACCGGGCGTGAGTCGTGCTTCGGTAGCTCAGATGGTAAAGCACCTGCACGCGAAAGGCAAAGGTCCCGAGTTCGAGTCTCGGTTGGGCACACAGTTTTAATCTGCCAGGAGGTTTCATATCAGCGCACACTCCGCAGCAGAGTGAATATCTCATTCTGGAAACATCCCTCAGGCTGTGGCTAAGCCATGTCTCCGCAATATCCTTTCTTTCAGGAGTGCTAGTTCTGCAAGTTTCGCAGGAGAGCTTCTGTAAAGTTTGGAAGGTAGGAGACGAGATACTGGCAGAAGTAAAGCTGTGAGTACCGGGCGTGAGTCGTGCTTCGGTAGTTCAGATGGTTGAGCACTTGCCCGCGAAAGGCAAAGGTCCCGAGTTCGAGTCTCGGTCGGGCACACAGTTTTAATCTTCCAGGAGGTTTCATATCAGCGCACACTCCGCTGCAGAGTGAAAATCTCATTCTGGGAACAATATTGTCCCCTTCAAAGCAGTTCCCTTCGGCAGCTATGCACTAGCGGAGTCGTTGTTTCCAGTCTTGGTAGCAGCGCTGAAAGGCTTCAGCTGATAGAGGCTTTAATATGTCGGTCACATTCTTTTGAATGTTCTTCGGTGTCACAAAATGACGTCCTCTTAAGACATTTTTCAGTTTCGGGAAAGGAAAAAGGTTACAAGGACTCCGGTCAGGTAAACAGGGTCGCTGTAAAATAACAGGAATGTCTTTTGAGGTCGAAAATTACGTGATGGGAGTGGCCGTGAGACATGGAGCGTTGTTGTGACGACGCAGCATCCAATTGGCTGCAATGTCTGGTCTCAGTCGATTCACTCTTTTCCTGAGACTTTCACGAACATCTTTGCAAAACATCTGGTTGACAGTTTGTCCTAGAGGAGAAACGTCACAAGAGCACGCACACGCTCGACGTTTCCGTCGGGTTTTCAAGCTGAAGGTCCCCCTGAGCGAGGTTTATTTTCAGCGTGTTCCCGGCCTTCCAAAAATGATTTTTCCCAGCTTAAAAACTTGTGATCTTGATAAGGATGTTCCCCACAGACCTGTTTCAACTTTTCAGAAGTCACAACGCGGATTCCCCACGTTTAACACAAAATGTGATGGCATAACATTGCTCCAGATTACGCTGCTCTATTGTCGTAACACACAACAAGAATACCAATGATGGCGCTCTCAGAAATCATGTGATGGCTGTTCGGAGCTGAAACTTAAGACTGATCACCTGGAAGGGATTAGCGCACCACTCTATGCAAGTAGAACAACACAGCGTTGCCCGATCGCTCACAGTGTTGTCAGTCTCATTACCCTTCTCACACGCTTCGTATTCGCCGTATACTGCGGTCTGATATGTCAAGTTGCAATGCATGTTTGCATGTAGAACGCCTGGGACTTCGGCTGAAGGCTTTTCCACTAGTGCAACATTCACTGCACACCTGTTTTGCACTTCTACACGTTCTTTCGTAACGTACCACTCGCTTCCTCTAAGTTATGTACTCACACTTTGATAGTATGTACCGACAGGACTGTAGCAGGACACGTGGGATTGCAGTAGACACGAAATACAAGGCTACGTAGCTCTCATTGTTTTTGTAAAACACCATCACGGCAACAACGCGTTATTCGCCGGTCCACGACGTCATCTCGACTGAACTTCGGTATCAGCTTCAACAGCAGATGTTTGTTGTCCGTACGTCACCACTCCCGTTTTCTGATTCCGAAAGTAACATGCTATTTTCAGGTTTACCAAATCGCCTATTTCACTGCCACATGTGTTATTAAGCTGTCAAGGAAAGCATTAGCATACGGGAATTCCATTAGTTTTATAGATGATTAGGAAAAACTTTTGGAGAAGAATATTTCTTTGTTTTTCACTGGCTCCAAAGAGGGCGCTAATGGCCGCAGTAAGGCGTGGATGACAGGGTATAACGTCGTCCTAAAAAAAAAAAAATTCAATAATTGAAAAAAAGACAAGGTTTCGGGTTCGAGTTCAGGTCAGACACAGTGTTTTTACTCTACAAGGAAGTTTTACAGTTTTCCTTGCTGTGCCCGTATGAAAAGGCTGGGCTGAACCTGTGGACATCTCGCGCTAGGGCCGCGACGCCCACGTTTCCTGCAGAGCAGACACAGCCACTGGGGTGTCTTGGCAACAGGTCCCGCAGCCACTGCGGGAGAAAGTTCGATTCGCCGGCGTCGCACTAAACCGTGCGGCACGTGCAGACACGGGGGTAGGGTCCACGCGGAATTGCGCAGGGGATGCGAGCTACTGGGGGGACAACGACAAGCTGCAGTGGTGCAGAGCAGGACAACAGACAAAAGTCAGGAGACAGCGCGGGTCATAGCTCCACACAAATAACATATTAGTAGGAGTGTTGTTTATATTTTTACACATATTAAATTTCATGATCAACAGCTACACCACCAGTAAAAAGTTTGACATCACTACAACACGACAGCCCAATGTAAAGGAAAGAGACACTTCATTCAATCAGAAACACGCGACTACTGCAGGCGCACAGGCGGCGGCTAAGATCGGGTCATATTCGTGTTGACAGCTGAAATCAGCTTGGGAGCACGTGAAGGGCCAGTTTCACATTATGCTTCACAGATGAGGTTTTGTCTGGATTTTCAACGGCTGTGTGACCGGCAAAACCTGTCCCTTGGGCAGCAAAATGGCTTTTCGTATCTCATGGCCGCTTTTCGCAAAATTAAGCTTACCCCAAAACTGATAAATATTGAACCATATGTGTCACTGAAGAGGCAGTAGGCTCATTTGAAGAGGAAAAGATGCACGATTATGCGTGTGAAGGTGTGCCTTCGATATTCGCATTAGGTTGTAAGTTATTGAAAGTGTTATAAATAATTCCTGAACTGTAACAGTGAATATGTCGGCAATGCATTATGCGATTGCAACTAACGAGGTGTCTACGGATACATCTTGTAGAACTGTATCGGACTTTGATAGTAGTTTTATTGGCAGGACACTTAGAACATGTAACTGATCTACTAGGGAGACTGCCTACACTACGCTTGTCCGTCCTCTTTTAGAATACTGCTGCGCGGAGTGGGATCCTTACCAGATTGAACTGACGAAGTATATCGAAAAAGTTCAAAGAAAGGCAGCACGTTTTGTATTATTGCGAAATATGGGAGGGAGTGTCACAGAAATGATACAGGATTTGGGCTGGACGTCGTTAAAAGAAAGGCGTTTTTCGTTGCGACGGAATCTTCTCACGAAATTCCAACCACCAACTTTCTCCTCCGAAAGCGAAAATATTTTGTTGACACCGACCTACATAGGGAGGAACGATCCCGATAAAATAAGGGAAATCAGAGCTCGTACGGAAAGATGTTGTTGTTGTTGTTGTTGTGGTCTTCAGTCCTGAGACTGGTTTGATGCAGCTCTCCATGCTACTCTATCCTGTGCAAGCTTTTTCATCTCCCAGTACCTACTGCAACCTACATCCTTCTGAATCTGCTTGGTGTATTCATCTCTTGGTCTCCCTCTACGATTTTTACCCTCCACGCTGCCCTCCAATACTAAATTGGTGATCCCTTGATGCCTCAGAACATGTCCTACCAACCGATCCCTTCTTCTGGTCAAGTTGTGCCACAAACTTCTCTTCTCCCCAATCCTATTCAATACTTCCTCATTAGTTATGTGATCTACCCATATAATCTTCAGCATTCTTCTATAGCACCACATTTCGAAAGCTTCTATTCTCTTCTTGTCCAAACTATTTATCGTCCATGTTTCACTTCCATACATGGCTACACTCCATACGAATACTTTCAGAAATGACTTCCTGACACTTAAATCAATACTGGATGTTAACAAATTTCTCTTCTTCAGGAACGCTTTCCTTGCGATTGCCAGCCTACATTTTATATCCTCTCTACTTCGACCATCATCAGTTATTTTGCTCCCCAAATAGCAAAACTCCTTAACTACTTTAAGTGCCTCATTTCCTAATCTAATTCCCTCAGCATCACCCGACTTAATTAGACTACATTCCATTATCCTTGTTTTGCTTTTGTTGACGTTCATCTTATATCCTCCTTTCAAGACACTGTCCATTCCATTCAACTGCTCTTCCAAGTCCTTTGCTGTCTCTGACAGAATTACGATGTCATCGGCGAACCTCAAAGTTTTTATTTCTTCTCCATGAATTTTAATACCTACTCCGAATTTTTCTTTTGTTTCCTTTACTGCTTGCTCAATATACAGATTGAACAACATCGGGGAGAGGCTACAACCCTGTCTTACTCCCTTCCCAACCACTGCTTCCCTTTCATGTCCCTCGACTCTTATAACTGCCATCTGGTTTCTGTACAAATTGTAAATAGCCTTTCGCTCCCTGTATTTTACCCCTGCCACCTTTAGAATTTGAAAGAGAGTATTCCAGTCAACATTGTCAAAAGCTTTCTCTAAGTCTACAAATGCTAGAAACGTAGGTTTGCCTTTCCTTAATCTTTCTTCTAAGATAAGTCGTAAGGTCAGTATTGCCTCACGTGTTCCAGTGTTTCTACGGAATCCAAACTGATCTTCCCCGAGGTTGGCTTCTACTAGTTTTTCCATTCGTCTGTAGAGAATTCGTGTTAGTATTTTGCAGCTGTGACTTATTAAGCTGATAGTTCGGTAATTTTCACATCTGTCAACACCTGCTTTCTTTGGGATTGGAATTATTATATTCTTCTTGAAGTCTGAGGGTATTTCGCCTGTTTCATACATCTTGCTCACCAGCTGGTAGAGTTTTGTCAGGACTGGCTCTCCCACGGCCGTCAGTAGTTCCAATGGAATATTGTCTACTCCGGGGGCCTTGTTTCGACTCAGGTCTTTCAGTGCTCTGTCAAACTCTTCACGCAGTATCGTATCTCCCATTTCATCTTCATCTACATCCTCTTCCATTTCCATAATATTGTCCTCAAGTACATCGCCCTTGTATAGACCCTCTATATACTCCTTCCACCTTTCTGCTTTCCCTTCTTTGCTTAGAACTGGGTTTCCATCCGAGCTCTTGATATTCATACAAGTGGTTCTCTTATCTCCAAAGGTCTCTTTAATTTTCCTGTAGGCAGTATCTATCTTACCCCTAGTGAGACAAGCCTCTACATCCTTACATTTGTCCTCTAACCATCCCTGCTTAGCCATTTTGCACTTCCTGTCGATCTCATTTTTGAGACGTTTGTATTCCTTTTTGCCTGTTTCACTTACTGCATTTTTATATTTTCTCCTTTCATCAATTAAATTCAATATTTCTTCTGTTACCCAAGGATTTCTACTAGCCCTCGTCTTTTTACCTACTTGATCCTCTGCTGCCTTCACTACTTCATCCCTCAAAGCTACCCATTCTTCTTCTACTGTATTTATTTCCCCCATTCCTGTCAATTGCTCCCTTATGCTCTCCCTGAATCTCTGTACAACCTCTGGTTCTTTTAGTTTATCCAGGTCCCATCTCCTTAAATTCCCACCTTTTTGCAGTTTCTTCAGTTTTAATCTACAGGTCATAACCAATAGATTGTGGTCAGAGTCCACATCTGCCCCTGGAAATGTCTTACAATTTAAAACCTGGTTCCTAAATCTCTGTCTTACCATTATATAATCTATCTGATACCTTTTAGTATCTCCAGGGTTCTTCCATGTATACAACCTTCTTTCATGATTCTTAAACCAAGTGTTAGTTATGATTATGTTGTGCTCTGTGCAAAATTCTACCAGGCGGCTTCCTCTTTCATTTCTGTCCCCCAATCCATATTCACCTACTATGTTTCCTTCTCTCCCTTTTCCTACACTCGAATTCCAGTCACCCATGACTATTAAATTTTCGTCTCCCTTCACAATCTGAATAATTTCTTTTATTTCATCATACATTTCTTCAATTTCTTCGTCATCTGCAGAGCTAGTTGGCATATAAACTTGTACTACTGTAGTAGGTGTGGGCTTCGTATCTATCTTGGCCACAATAATGCGTTCACTCTGCTGTTTGTAGTAGCTTACCCGCATTCCTATTTTCCTATTCATTATTAAACCTACTCCTGCATTACCCCTATTTGATTTTGTGTTTATAACCCTGTAGTCACCTGACCAGAAGTCTTGTTCTTCCTGCCACCGAACTTCACTAATTCCCACTATATCTAACTTCAACCTATCCATTTCCCTTTTTAAATTTTCTAACCTACCTGCCCGATTAAGGGATCTGACATTCCACGCTCCGATCCGTAGAACGCCAGTTTTCTTTCTCCTGATAACGACATCCTCTTGAGTAGTCCCCGCCCGGAGATCCGAATGGGGGACTATTTTACCTCCGGAATATTTTACCCAAGAGGACGCCATCATCATGTAATCATACAGTAAAGCTGCATGCCCTCGGGAAAAATTACGGCTGTAGTTTCCCCTTGCTTTCAGCCGTTCGCAGTACCAGCACAGCAAGGCCGTTTTGGTTATTGTTACAAGGCCAGATCAGTCAATCATCCAGACTGTTGCCCTTGCAACTACTGAAAAGGCTGCCGCCCCTCTTCAGGAACCACACGTTTGTCTGGCCTCTCAACAGATACCCCTCCATTGTGGTTGCACCTACGGTACGGCTATCTGTATCGCTGAGGCACGCAAGCCTCCCCACCAACGGCAAGGTCCATGGTTCATGGGGGGGGGTACGGAAAGATATAGATGTTCATTCTTTCCGCGCGCTACACGAAATTGGAATAATAGAGAATTGTGAAGATGAACCCTCTGCCAGGCACTTAAATGTGATTTGAAGAGTATCCATGTAGATGTAGATGTAGATGTACCGGAATTATTCACATATTTAAATGAGATGCCCAAAAGTGGATTTCACGCCATTAAAAAACAACATTTCTTACCAAAGAAATAGAGAAACATAAAAAGTAGCAGCAGTACTGTAGACTTTAGATACATAAGAAATTATTTAACGTATTGGTTGGTTGGTTTGGGGCAGGGGACCAGACAGCGAGGTCATCGGTCCCATCGGATTAGGGGAGGATGGGGAAGGAAGTCGGCCGTGCCCTTCCAAAGGAACCATCCCGGCATTTGCCTGAAGCTGTCTAGGGATATCACGGAAATCCTAAATCAGGTTGGCCGTACGCGGGTTTGAAGCGTCATCCTCCCGAATGCGAGTCCCGTGTGCTAACCACTGCGCCACCATGCTCGGTGTTTAATGTATAATTTAAATTGTTTGTTAATACATAGTCTTATAAATCTCAAAACGGAGGAAAACCATAGAAATTATTGTTTGTAAATAAACTATGGTAGACAAAAGAAAACTGATAAAAGCATAATATATCTCGGAAAATATTCTTGTGATCTGATGTATCGTATGTGTACAAAAGGTTAAAATTAACAATTTCAGCAATTTTCATATTCACTAGTTTAACTAACTTCAGTGGTGCTTGACCGTGGTTTCTTGGGTGAACGGCGGTATTTTGGAAGGGAGTCTATGTTCGGACGCCGTTGGAGGCGGTCTGACTTTGTTACTCTGTGTTTCGAGAAAGTTTTATCCGGTGAGCGGTGAAATAGCCGCTAGTTCACGTGTGTGAATTATTCAGAGTTCGTACTTTCGGACATAGATATTTTCCGACGTCTGATGAACTTAGTTTCCATGTCGCGCGTGATACAAGCTACACTTAAAAGGTTTCTGTATGTAGTCATTGTGGAAATTATAGTTTGAGATACTGTGGAACTAACCGTTTTCTAAAGATAACTCACGCAATTAATCGTGGATTATTCAACCGCCTCCAAGATGTTAAGAAACTCAGCCAGACTCTGAAATTAATTTATTATGAATTGTGACTTTCGTTTTTTCTGTGTTCTCATTGGAAATAAAGTAGAATTTGCGACACTAAAAAAAAGTGAGTGCTTACATGATTTTTGCATAGCAAATCCTGCCTTCATTTGAATTAAATACTTTTGTGGAACGTTGAATACATTGCGACGAATGTGAGTTGGCGCCCCATAGACGAAACGTAGCCAAACTTGTAAGTTGTCACATTTACGGGGACCCATTGAAGTGTTACTGCTGTATAAAGTGTCGGTAAATCTTTTTGTGCAGTAGCACATGGGGGATCTAAGCTGATAGAGAACTTGTGAACAGTTTAGAACTTTGATTTTCCGCGAGTTGATAAGAGATATTGTATTTTATTTCGTCATCCACACCACATGCACATTCACATACAACCCGTACGGTCCCACCACCCACCATAAAAGCTATAATTTTACTTTATTTCCATGTACAACTGCATCGTACAAACGAAATAGACACAAAATAAATATTTTCCCTCTCTATCATTAAGTATCATATAACATGGTATAGATTTTAACCTCTTCATAGTATCTACCGTTTGTTCTCAGAACAGTTGCACAAACTCTTGGTATTCTGGAGATTATATATGACGGTAGTATCTGTTCCCGAAAGAACAGTTACCGTGGATGACCATGCAGCTTTGCTAGAAATGAAATGATAATTAAATGGACACCCTAGCTGCAAACAGGCGTTGATGTACTTTTTTTTTAAATCTCAATTTGTTCTAGATTGTTCGTTGAATTTGTTCGTGGCGGACGTCCGATCACGCCTGTTCAGGTTGATCGTTGATTCGTTCACTCAGTTTTTTTGTTACAGAGGGTAGCTAAACCCTCTGACCGAACACGCTGAGCTACCGTGCCGGCATACTTCATTGGGGACATGTTCCCGAAAGAACAGTTACCGTGGATGACCATGCAGCTTTGCTAGAAATGAAATGATAATTAAATGGACATGCAAAGCTGCATGGTCATCCACGGTAACTGTTCTTTCGGGAACAGATACTACCGTCATATATAGTTAAAATATGGCTTCCCGGCCATTGACCTTCTTGTGCGAACGCACACGCTATGTCCGAACTCGTACGGGACTTGGTAGATTAATCTGCCACGAGTAATGAGTATGATGGGCAAACATCTATTAGGCGCACTACGAATGTAATGGTGTGGACATGTTGGGAATGTGGATCTCACGGGGAGCGTGCAAGGGATAAGTCCCTGCAGACGCACTCTCCTCTGTGCCCGCGGTGGCTCAGATGGATGCCGGCACGGTAGCTCAGCGTGTTCGGTCAGACAGTTCCGTTTCAGCCGCGCTCGCGAGTGGCCGCTGTTAACTGTTGCGCTGCACTTCAGTGTTTACATCGCTGTACTTGTGCTTCGCCGAGTGCCGTCCGTCCGTTAATCTCCGTGTTCGTTCCTGTTCCTTGTGATCTGATCGCTGTTTCTGGTCTTGCTGCTGCTACTTGGAATTTCGGTTGTTTAACCGAAATTGCTTCGCTGGATTAACCATGGCTACAAACCTCAGGAAGAATACTCTGGTATTTGCTTTTGACAAAGAATCCCGTCCTGTTCAGCCGACATCCCTGGAAATAGATGACTGGATTACACAGGTAATTGGTCTAAATTCTGAAACCGTTCATACCTGGCAACTGGATCAGGAAAAATACTGTGTTTTTGTCAAGTTAATCAGTGCTTCGACTGTTGATAAAGTGTTACGAAAGTGGGGCTATGAAGTAGATTTTGTGCATAGAAATGGTTATAAAAGTAAGGTTTCCATCTATAGAGCGGACATTCATTACAAAACCGTTCGTGTCTTGAATCTCCCCATTGAAATTGAAAATGATAAGATTAAGGAAGCTCTTTTAAACTACGGAGACGTTAAATCAATTGCAAATGAAAGATGGTCGCCTCGCTTTAAACTGCAGTGTTTTAACGGGGTCCGCTGTGTAGAGATGGACGTTAAGACGAATATTCCGTCTCACATAACTGTTTGTGGGTATAAGGCACAAATTGTTTATACAGGTCAGGAAGCTACATGTCATATATGTAACGAAACCGGCCACTTCAGACAGGAATGTCCGCGGCGAACTGTTGTGCTTAAAAGTAATTTGATACAGCGTCAGAAGCTTACCTTAAATGATCTGTTACCAAAGAATAGCCCGGAACAACTGGTTGAGGATGTTAACGCAGCGGGACAAGCTGATGTCTCTCTTCACGATAACAGTCAATTTCCCCCGTTAACAACAAAAGGAAACCCCGTTGCCACTACTCGTGAAACTGAAATGCAACCGAAAAAACGACCTCTGGAGATAACTGATAGTTGTTCAGAGGACGAGCTGTCTTGTCCCACTCCCTCACTTCGCAAGCAAAAACAGTGCGATGAGAAGGCAGAGGAACCTGAAGGCAAAATGCGAATGGAAACTAATGAACAGAAAGATAATACACATACGGTACCAGAAAATGAAAGGGGTGTAAGCAGCATTAATTTGCAAGAAACAACAGGTGCAGTAGCCGATTGCAAAGATCGGAATCTATCTGTTAATAAACAAATTCAGGGATAGGATACAAAACTGCAGTCTCCATTTGTTTTCCTCGATCAGAAAGTGAGTGAAATTAATAAAGAACGAGGAAGTGGTGGCCAAACTGAAATCACGGTCAACACCTCAGGGCAGGCGCCGGCAGCCGAAATTGCTAAAGCGTCTGCTGCTGCTCCAGATAAGCCGCGAAGTAAAATACCGACGCAACCAAATGAGAATGTAGCTCGTAACCAAGGGAAGGGAAAATCCAGTAGGGGCGACCCAAGCCCAAAGAATGTTCAGTCCGAAACGGTCGTACACGAATCACTGGAGGAAAAATCAGAAAGTTTACCAGGAAATCAGTCTGCTTGCGGTACAAGAGAAAACATCAGAAGTAGAAAAAAACGGGACAGTAACTAATAAACTGATTGAAGTGTTATTCCATGTTCAGCCTTCCGAGAAAACTGTTACAGCTTAACTGAACCCTGAACCACAGTAAACTAAATTAGTTCAACAAAACAACTACATAGTGACAGCACAATGACGCAATCTTATTCTGTCACCACTATAAACATAAATAAAATCACGACCGGTTTGAAATTATCGGCCCTTAAGGAATTTTTGTACGAATCCGCGACTGATATTGCCCTGTTACAAGAAGTACTAATTTCGGATTTGGTAATTCCCGGTTTTGTCAGTTACATAAATGTGTCTCCCGAAACAAGTGTTGGAACAGCTATTTTGGTAAGGGAAGGGATTACAGTAAGCGAAGTGGAACGACTGGAATCCGGAAGGGGAATAGGACTAAATATCTATGATGTGACTATCATCAACTTGTACGCCCCTTCAGGAAGTTCTCATCGAGCTGACAGGGCACGTTTCTTCAAAGACGACTTGATATACTTGTTAAGGAAATCACCAAGACAGTTATTACTTGGAGGTGATTTTAATTGTGTTTTAAATCGAAAAGATCAGTTACCTAATTTTAATTTCTCAAGTGAACTAAAACAATTAGTTACTGGTTTAGAATTAAAGGATATATGGGAAATCAAATACCCCTCCATTGTTGAGTTCACTTATGTCACGGCAACATCACGTAGCAGGATTGATAGACTATATATTTCTAAAAATCTTGTAACTTCCGTGACAAAAGTAGAAACCATTCCTACGTACTTTTCAGACCATTCAAGTGTCTTAGCTTGCATTAATCTAACAAGACAGCCGGTTCGCCGATTCAAGAATCAGTGGAATTTGAACACTTCCTTGTTAGTTAATCATGATTTAGAAGATCTGATTAAAGAAACATGGGCAATATGCCTGCGAGCCCGTAGTAGATATGCCACTGCTATTGACTGGTGGGTTAAAATGGCAAAGCCAAAGTTGAGGAAAGTTCTTATTCAATACAGTGCCCAGAGCGCAAGGGAAATGAAATGCACTATAGAGTATTACTATTCCGTTTTGAGAGATCTATATGATCAAGTCTCAGCAGGTTCCTCACTTCGGATAGCAGACATCAAAAAAGTCAAAGCCAAGTTACTTAATATCAAGAGAAGTCAAATGGAAGGGTTGAAAATAAAATCGAAGGCAAATTCGGTGTCAGCGGATGAAATTACTTCCCTATATCATTTAGTGAAGCATACGAAAAACGGGAGAAGGACTTTTATTGAAGAAATTCGAACAAAACACGGCACGATTCTCAGAACCCAGCAGGATATCATGGACGAGATTTATCGCTATTATTGCGAGCTATATTCTGTACATCAAAGTAGTGATGCTTCCTTGGAAGAATTCCTTGACATCCTAGTCCCACAGCTGACAGAAGATGACAACGAAAATTTTCTCGAGGTTGTCAGTGAAGAAGACGTGTATGAGACTCTGTGCGCCTCGCCACCAAAAAAATCCCCAGGACCGGATGGTCTGCCAGCAGAATTTTACATCCGTTACTGGCCAATAGTGGGTGCGAAAATCACGGACATTGTAAATGAGGTTATTCAGGGTAAAATGATTCCGGCTGAGTTTAAGGAGAGTAAAATTGTTCTGGTGCCAAAAAATAATGGAAACAAAGATTTAAATAATTTTCGTCCAATTTCACTGCTGAATTCTGATTATAAATTAATAGCTAGAATAATAAACAAGAGAATTTCATGCCTTACAGATAAAATTATTAGTCAACATCAGAACTGTGCGCAAGGCAGAACCATTTTTCAAAATCTAGCGGAATTCAGGGATATCATTGCAATAACTTCTGTAACAAACATAAAGTGTGCTTTATTGTTTTTAGATTTTTATAAGGCGTTCGATGTAGTAAACCATGAATATCTTCTACAGACATTGAAGAAAATAGGTTTCAACGATAGGGTTATACAGTTGATTAAGAACATAGCAACTGGAATAAATGCTAAAATAGCGGTGAATTGTCAACAATCCAGGCCGATGCAAATACAACGAGGTGTTCCTCAAGGAAGTCCTCTGTCCATGTCGCTCTTCGCAATTTCGCTGGAACCTTTCCTCCGACATGTCCATGCTACATTAAAAGGCTTAACATTATCAGGAAACAAAACAGTTATAAGAGCCTATGCTGACGATATAGGGGTCATTATAAGGAATAATGACGAGGTAACCACGCTAGCAACAGTGATTGATTCGTACTGTAGAGCATCTGGAGCCAATGCAAACGGAAAAAAAAGTAAGATGTTAAATCTCAGAGGTTTTGATAATATCAACGTCGAGTGGGCAAACTTAGTCCGACAACATAAAACACTTGGGATCACCCTGACAGCATGCCCTATGAAAATGACGGCTTTAAATTGGAAAGTTGCAGCAGATAAAGTGCAAGGAGCCATTGTAGAGAATTTAACTCGATATATGAACCAAGTTCAAAGAACACAGTATATCAACTCATGCATCCTTGCTAAGGCTTATTATACTGCCCAGCTGTTTCCAATACCGAGAATGATAGCGAGGAGAATAATGTCCAAAATCACAAAATTTTTGTGGAGAGGTGAAGTGTTCAGAGTACCTGCTAAAGTAGCCACTTTAGATCCTAAAAATGGTGGACTAGGATTAACTGATATAACGGATAAAGCCTCTGCTCTTTTTATCAAAAGGCAAGTTAATTTAATAAGAGACTCACGAGAAAGCATAACCAGCCAACTTTTCGACATCATTAAACCTCCAAGCCTGCTTCCCCCGATTGACGTGCAGAATATCAACAGTCGCTTACAGCACGTGAGGATTTTCTATGTTGAGTTTAGTTATGTCAGTGTCGAACTCCGGCAGTCCCGACACTTAACATCGAGAGCCATAATGCGGGAACGAAAGAAAAGCGAAGGAAGAAACAAATTAGAACGACAGTTTCCAAACATTGAGTGGACTGAGATTTGGAAAAACATTAGTTCTAATGTGCTCACGTCTAATATAAAAACGTCATGGTACAAGACAGTTAACAACATAGTTAGCACCAATGAAAGACTGCACGCAATCGGACTCTGTGAAACAAATTTATGTCAACAATGTCATCTAGTTGACACAGTAATTCATCGATATACTTGCAGTGGTCACATGAATAGTTGGAAGTGGATCCGGGAGCAAATAGCTCTGATTACAAGAACATCCCCTGAGTATATATCGCTGTCATTGATACACAGGCCTGAAGCACGCTATTTCCCAGAAGCAAAAAATAACGCTGTGTACTGGTTGCTGGGAAATTTTGTTAACTACGTCCTTAACAAATTAGGATCCGATAGCATCATAGAGTTCAAGGTACACATGCTGTGTGAGTTCCACAAAATTAGAAGCTATTCGAATCACAAGAAAAAGTTCGGTAATATGCTAAAAATTGTATTTGAAAGAATGGGCATTGGTTAATATAAAAAAGAAGACTGTGTTGACAGTGATGTATTGTAGTTACCTTAAGGATACTATTTAAGATTTTACAGTATATTTATGATGTGTGCTTTCTCTACTTCAGAGAGTAGTTTTTTGAAATTTATAATCTAATGTACAGAACTTATGTGACATTGAGATTGTGTGTCTAATAGTGCCAAACACAAATCATGAAAGGTGCACTATTGGCTTATACTAGAAATTTGGAAATAGACAGTTTTTATAGAAATCTCCTTATCGATTGGTTAAAACCATAAGATACTATCCGATAAATGTAATATTCAATGGCTGGCACATTGCCCTGTTCATTTTTGCAGTGAAAGACTGATTATATAGATCTGATCACTTCAAATACTTAGATTCAATTAATGTCCAGAAAGTGTAGTTGGAAGGCTAGTCAACTTTATTATATATCTCCTTTCCGCCATTCTCAAGTATTTATGTTCAATTTAATTCTTTCTGGTGATTTAGTCAGTAACACAATCTTCTGTTGTCTTTCCTTAATGTCAGCGCAATTGAAATGATCAAACCGCTTTGTTTAAATAACTTCATGTATGTATAACTTAGTAGGTATTTGCAATGTGTAACATTGTTTTTTTAATAAAGGTTTTATAAAAAAAAAAAAAAAAAAAAAAAAAGAGGGTTACGTGCTCTCTGTAATAAAAAAACTGAGTTACTCGATTAACAACGAACTTCAATGGATGTTTTACGACGTCCGCCCTGAGCCGATGCAACGATCAAAAGCGAACAAAATGAGATTAAAAAAAAAAAAATGATGGTTAGAGCGTCTGCCATGCAAGCAGGAGATCTCGGGTTCGAGTCCCGGTCGGGGCACGCATTTTCAATATGTCCCCAATGAAGTACATCAACGCCTGTTTGCAGCTAGGGTGTCCATTTAATTATCATTTTATTCTGGAGATAATATTTTGTAGTATTTTTGCAGATATTGCAATCCAACACGTCTCTAAATTATTTCATAGATCGTCAACGCTTGATGACTTTGGTTTTCTGACATCTCTCTCACAGTCACCCATAAGATCTTGGGTATTAATAAACCGCTTCAGCTGCATTGCGTCCTTTGTTATTATATCACTACCGGTTTCGTGGCACTAAAAGCCACATCAAACAATAAATCCAGAAAGAGTAACAACCCTGAGATATGCGCTGGTATGGTAAATTATTTTAAGATTTTAATTTAAAAAATGAGAGCACACAAAATCCCTCAAAAAGACAAAATGCATTTTTTCCATATGATGTTCTACAATTGAATGTATGTTTGATTTCAAATGACCTACTTCTAAAGAAACAGTTAGGCAACGGCAACTCGAGTGTTATTTGAAACAAAAAAAAAAGAGCTCTAAAGCCCCGTCAGATTAGAAAGTCGGTTGAGTGTCCTTCTGAAGACATCTCTAGGTAAATCACTGTGCTACGGAAAGTACAGGACACACGAATTAGGCTTCAGCCCAGAATTAAATACTAAATTTGCACAATTTCCGGTTTAACAAGTAAAACAGATAATGTTACACGAGGAGAATCAACTGAAAAGCGCGCAGAAAATGTTTGCAGAGGTAATATTTACGATGAAAAAAAATTAGAAAAGTAAACAAAACCTTGAGAGCGTGAATAAAAACATTAATCAGAGGGTCAAAGAGGTTTCTTTTAAGCTCAAAAGTTTCAGATCTAAAGTTAATGAAAAATTAGAACGCCAGTTTTGTGTCTGAGGCAAACTGGGGTAAATATTGGCATCTATTTGGTAATAAAATCTAGAAACATTTCTCAAATTGAGATACAGCATAAAAGTCCTGAGAAGATGTAAAAGTGAATTAACGGAGGGTATTAATCGCTTAGCTCATGAAAACAAACAGAGGGCAGATAAACTGACTCATGATGTACAAAAAGTGGAGTAAAGAGTTACCACTATAGAACCTCCTTGTAAAAATAAATATGAACTCTTGACTGTAAAATATCTGCTGAAACAGTTAAATGTGCACAGTTTGAGAAACATGAGTGTGCTCGCATGACTGAAATGAAAGCTGACATAGATCAGCTGACTGGTCACGTTAACACTGTAGAGAGCATAGCAGATCATAGAGAGTTTATTTGCTTGTTGCACCCGCAATAGTGATGACGGTTATCGCTGAAAGAACAGTTTTCCGTTATGTCGTTTTCTTCACGCCATTATAACCTTAATGTTAAAAATGCTCAGAATAACCGGTTTCTGAAATAACCGATTTTCGGTTTTCTATTGTTGTTAAAATGAGAAACACCTATTATAACCGAGGCCAAACAAATACGAAGAATTACGGCTATTCAGAACTAAAATGCCGGCATCGGTTTTAGCCGATCGGTTTTCCCCATCCATAGCCCACAATAGGTACTTAGGTTTACGGAGACAAAAATAACATTTGTTTGTTTTATTTTTTAATTCTCTGGACATAAACTTCGATGAGTCGATATTATTAGAGCCGTATATTTCGCTTGGATGTTAAAACTGGACTAATTTTCGTTATGAACTAGGAAATACCATGAAATCTTGTGGAGGTGCGATTTATATGCCTTTGTAAAAATGGTTGGTTTGCGTGCGAGGGAATTAACGCGCTCCTGAGATAACAGCCACCAATCGGGCAACCGACGGTGACGCAAGTAGGTTAATTTTTGGAACACGGCCTTGCCTTACTGGCTGTTTTGCTCTTTCTCCGGGACCAGCTGTTTTCAATATTGCAACTAGTATTCGTTATTAACACAATAGCTACTAACACTACCATCAATCCTAGCAACTCTTCCCAATCAAGTTAGTTTATAATAACTTAAAAGAAGTTTCTAGTCATTTTCTAGATATTTTATTGTATTTGACCATGTAAATCACAGTATTTTGCTAAATTGATTTTTTTGTGGATTTAGCGCCATCGCAAAAGGCAGGTTGACGCGGTATTGAGCAAACAGTACGCTGGCGGTCGGAGGCGAAAAATAGTTTTCTCACAGGGAAGAATCCGCTAATAAGGGTGTCATAGTCGTTAATCTTCGACCACTGTCATCTCTCATATATGTGGATCACATAACGTAAATATACAACAAACAGATTCGATATTTCTGGAGGTAATTGCATAAATATTGCATTATGTAAGTTGAAGGTGGATGGTAAAAGACTAATGATATCAACAGCTTCGGGACTTTATGCGGAATTTGCGTCGACAAATGAAAATGTGTGCCCGAATGGGACACAAACCCAGGATCTCCTGCTTGCTAGGCAATTACGTTAACCACTGCGCCACCGGATACAGTGTTTATCGCAAATGCGCGGACTGTCTCGGCACGCTTCCCAACCGACCCACATTCCCAACTAGTGTCACCTATCCGCACTGCCCGTCCACGTTCTCCGTGCTCGCTAATTTTAGATTCCTTCTGGAGGTCGAACGTAAATGAAGGTTGTGGACTGAAGGCCAATCGAGGTGAATCGATTACACACACATCAAAAAAGTTTTGCATCACCCCGGTCCCCAGAACTCTTGAAGATAGACGTTGACTGTGGATATTGTATCACAGTCCCTTTGACTATTCAGAGATGTCACTAAAGACGGCCAAAGATGTAAACAACCGTGCGTGAGCAGCGCCTATTAGACGGAGGGGGTCCGACAGCCGATAAACTCGTCATTTCGCCAGGAAGAAGGTACATGGCTCGTGTTGTCTGTAGTTCAACCATGCCTAGACGGTCAATACCGCAATTCGATCGCGTCGGCATTGTTACTTTGTGCCAGGAAGGGCTCTGAACAAGGGAAGTGTCCAGGCGTCTCAGAGTGAACCCAAGTGATGTTGTTCGGACAGGGAGGTGATACAGAGAGACAGGAACTGTCGATGACGTGTCTCGCTCAGGCCGCCCAAGGGCTACTACTGCAGTGGGTGACCGCTATCTACGGATTATGGCTCGGAGGAACCCTGACAGCAACGCCACCATGTTGAATAATGCTTTTCGTTCAGCCACAGGACGTCGTGTTACGACTCAGACTGTGCGAAATAGGCTGCATGACGGGCAACTTCACTCCCGACATCCATGGCGAGGTCCATCTTTGCAACCACGACACCATGCAGCGCGGTACAGGTGGGCCCAACAACTTGCCGAATTGACCGCTCAGGATTGGCATCACGTTCTCTTCACCGATGAGTGTCGCATATGCCTTCAACCAGACAATCGTCGGAGACGTGTTTGGAGGCAATCCGGTCAGGCTGAACGCCTTAGACCCACTGTCCAGAGAGTGAAGCAAGGTGGAGGTTCCCTGGTGTTTTGGGGTGACATTATGTGGGGCTGAGGTACGCCGCTGGTGGTCATGGAAGACGCCATAACGGCTGTACGATACGTGAATGCCATCTTCCGACCGATACTGCAACCATATCGGCAGCATACTGGCGAGGCATTCGTCTTCATGAATGACAATTCGTGCCCCCATCGTGCACATCTTGTGAATGACTTCCTTCAGGATAACGACATCGCTAGCATGTTCTCCAGACATGAACCCTATCGAACATGCCTGGGATAGATTGAAAAGGCCTGATTATAGACGACGTGACCTACCAACCACTCTGAGGTATCTGCGCCGAATCGCTGTTGACAAGTGGGACAATCTGGAGCAACAGTGCCTAGATGAACTTGTGCATAGTATACCACAACGAATACAGGCTTGCATCAATGCAAGAGGACGTGCTACCGGCTGTTAGAGGTACCGTTGTGCACAGCAATCTGGACCACCAGCACTGAAGGTCTCGCTGTATGGTGGTACAACAAGCAATGTGTAGTTTTCATGAGCAATAAAAACGGCGGGAATGATGTTTATGTCGATCTCTATTCCAATTTTCTGTACAGGTTCCGGAACTCTCGGAAGTGAGGCGATACAAAACTTTTTTGATGTGTGTAAGAATGCGTGGCGCCTGTTCTTTCGGATATATCCGAAGGAACAGACTCCACTCATTCATATTATAAATTTTACAATTAGCTTAATTCGAAATTATTCGCTGAATGCGAATTTCATGACATAAGCTGCAATGGGTACTGATGTATTACCCAGTTGTGACATACGAAAATTTGTGTCGCACCATCATTTCCCGCTTATCGCGGACGATCGCTGTAACCATTTCCGCTACCAATGCACGCTCCCTGGCCTGATCCCAGCTTACATATTTCTTATATATGTCTCGCTTTAGGCTCACAATATTAAATGATTCCCGCTCTGGGAGATTTACACTGGCACAAGGAATTGAGACCATTTTTGTCGTCGTATGCCCTTTCTCGGGTTACATGTCTTTTGAGAGAAATGAAGACATCGCCCGCAGCTGGGCATTGAAATAAATTCAACGGTAGCAAGTGAAAGCCTGTGCTAGTCGTGACTCGAAACGGGATTTCCTGCTTTACGCGAGCGGGTGCCTTAATCGCATGGGCCATCCGGATATGCTTCCCATCTGACCGAAATTCTCCATTTGTCACACTCTAGTGGTATCCACTGTCCATTGACAGCTTGGCTTGCAGTGTTTGGCTGAGTCCCGAAAGAGTTTGGACGTAGTGTGCATCCACACTGAAATTACTGTGAGCCATCTGCGCTCACGGACATTACTATATATGTGTGCGGTGTCTTCTGTTCCGATGGACGTGTCCGACAGGACAGATACCACTTTGTGATACAGCAGCCAAACACACTCACACACACACACACACACACACACACACACACACACACACACACACACACACACACATTTTAAGTGAGATTTCAAAAAAATGGCTCGAAGCACTATGGGACTTAATATCTGAGGTCATCAGTCCCCTAGACTTATAACTACTTAAACCTAACTAACCTAAGGACATCACGCACATCCATGCCCGAGGCAGGATTCGAACCTGCGACCGTAGCAGCCGCGTGGTTCCGGAAAGAAGCGTTTAGAACCGCTCGGCCACAGCGGCCGGTTTGAGTGAGATTTCCTTGTGTGTGTTTGGAGGAGAAAGGCAGGTTAAACAAAATAACTTTATTCGTATAATTGTGTCCTTCTAGGGGTAAAGAATGTAACTAAACGAAAAAACAAAATAAAGCATTAATACAACGCAGGCCTTAAAGCCCGTGATCCGACGGAACCAACATAATTCTTCTCTGGGAAAAATCATCACGTATGATGAGACTTCGTGTTATCAATATGAACCTCCAACAAAACGACAATGTGCAGAAATTCACATGAAGGGACAACGCTTTGATGACATAACCGACGTCCAAGCCAGTGAGATGTGCATGTTTATCAAATTTCCCAAGAATGACTTTTCTGACAATTTCACATGGTTGTATGAAAGTTCTGTGTGTTGTACTCTAGTGAGGGGAGACTGAGATCTCGTTGAACACTTGAAACATCAAAACCATCACCTTAACTTCTTTCTATTTCTCTTTTAAATCCAGCTACCAGCAATCGCACGTCCAGCGATCCTTCCAACATCCCATTCGAGCCAGCCAAGTCTTCATAAAGAAAGTGTCCAAATGGTTCTGTCGCTTGTTCCAGACTGTTTCGTAAAATTGACATGCACGTAAGGTAAACTTCTAATACCCAGCACAGCCCAGCTGTGGGAGAGTCCAAGAAGACACTACCCAGATAATTAGCGAAGTATTGGTCGTGGCACAGATGGCGTCAGAGTCGAGTGAATCGTTCCAATAAGACTATTCAAAAATCGAGAATGTGTTTGTCACCATCCTGGTAAAGATACGATATGGTCAAAGTCTTGATCCACGTCACTACATGGATCTTAGTACGTGGATAAAGCGTCATATCCAGGATAAGAAGGGAGGTCGGAGTCACTGCTGAATGAGGGCAAACATCAGTCTTGTCAACCTCTGCACCTCCATGACAGTCCCACATTCCAAATGGTGTTCATCCATATCAGGTAGATGGCAATGGAGACATAACGGAGGATCTGCCATACATACAGAGTAGAGTATCTGGCGATTCATATATTATAATTGTGGTTGACGACCAAATACCAGGCTGTCCTTGTGTCCGAATCGAGAAGACCACCATGCACTGAACGGCAGACCACTGGCCAAATAACCAAGGGTAGACAGCTTTCAGTCGGCTTTCGGGGATGGCCTCACATCATCCGCCAGCGGCAATAAACGGCATGGGTTCTCTGCAGCCACTCACTCGACAGGTCAGCCTTGATGTAGCTGAAGTCCACAAAAACTCCTTAACGCGAGATAGTGTCAGGGAAAGACACGCCACTGCATGTGGTGGTTCGCGAGAGGCAGGAGCTAGCTCTCCAGTCAGAGTTCCAATGAAGCTGTGCTAGTGGTGAGTCCACATCTTCATCATCGTGAAGACATATAAAGCAGCTGCTCTAACTTGCACATTGGCCATTCCAAGACTGCCCTCTGTGGTAGGGAAGGTGAGCAAGTCGTATCACACATTGATGATCATTCCCTCATTGTCAGTGACCAAAGACTGCCTATAAACGCTTGCTATGATCTTCAGCCAGTGCCATAGCCAGATGGGGTATCCTGGACACCAGATAGGCGTTAACATAAGCCGTCCACTGGATTATGTTCAAACACCGTAGCAAGTTACTATAGACATCCAAATGTATGCCTTGCACGAGACGAGTATAGGTAATTATCAATGAAATTCGCCAACAGCCATTTAATTGAGATGTTATTTTATTTTGACTACCAGTTTCGGCATTCCACTATACCATCTTCAAGCCTCAAATGCATCCCTCAAACATAAACTATGTTGTCTAGGTTAGGTTAGTGTTGTTTTAACGTCCCGTCGACAACGAGGTCATTAGAGACGGAGCGCAAGCTCGGGTTAGGGAAGGATGGGGAAGGAAATCGGCCGTGCCCTTTCAAAGGAACCATCCCGGCATTTGCCTGAAACGATTTAGGGAAATCACGGAAAACCTAAATCAGGATGGCTGGAGACGGGATTGAACCGTCGTCCTCCCGAATACTATGTTGTCATACAGTGCCATATATTCCTCGATGTCATGAATTCAAAACCGTATCCCAAATGTGTCATTTGAAGACTTGATTGCAATCAGGTCTTTGAAGGAAGCACTTGGGGTATAATTTTGAATTCACGACATCCAGGAATATACGGCATGGTATGACACTATAGTTTATTTTTGAGAGATGCATATGGGGCCTGAAGATGGTGTACTGGAATGCCAAAACTGGTAGTAAAAAAAAAAAAAAAAAATTATCGTCTCAGTTACATGGTTGTTGGCGAATGTCATTGATAACTACTTGACCAGCTGATGTCCCATGTCCACGATGGATCAACAGAGAGTATAGGTAAGGTGCTCTATCTGTCGACTGTCACATATAAAAATGACCCCCAAACATTAGAACACATCCCAAAGTTGGTATAGGGCCAAGCTCCCTTCTGGGAAACCACTGCCAATGACCATCGCCCCACACTTCTCCAAATTCATCTGGCTTCCAGCTGTGACACCATATTAGGCAATCTACTCAAAGGATCTTTGGACTTCATCTGACTTACGCACTAAAAACACCAGAGTGTCCACATACACATGGCAGTCAAAGGTCTGGTTTCTCAACATAAGTTCCTGCAGTCGGATTCATAGTCTCTGTAACAGTGGCCCCATGGCAATGGCGTACATAACCTCTAACAGAGGACAACCTTCACTCACAGAGTGAGCAATAGTGATCATGCCCACTATATGTCCATTGATTTTAACCTGTGAGGTGGCGCCGTGTAGAAGTCACATGGCAGTGTTAATGGAGGATTGTGGGAAGACAAGTTGCTGTAGTACCTTCTCAGAACAGTCTTGACATACTCTGTCGAAAGCGTGTTCAAAGTCAACCAACACTTGGCCCCACGCACACGACACCTCTCTGCCAGTATGATGGCATCATGGCAATCATTGAGTGCCGTATAGATGCTGCGATTAGCGCCGAGACATGTCTGTAGAGACGACTAGGAGCTGAACTCTGTGAATGTGTGCAGTCAGAGTGCTTGTAAGCATCTAGAAATTGCTGTTGCGCAGTGCAAGAGGCCAGTAACGATCAACTCTCCTTCCAGCAGACGGCTTGGGGATAGATATAAGGATGCCATCGACAAACACAGGTGGCATTTATCGCATCGTTTATCAGTTCTTGGTACATCATAACCGTTCAGGGCAACATAACATCATGGACTGTATGATAAAACTATATCGGGAGACCATCTGGGTCCGTCATTTATGCACTGCTCCTTTGCGGAGGACGTCGGCGACGTCCTCCGCCGTTATGGGGTCCATGAGGGTCGCCACTACATCTCCAGCGATGGTCCGAAGACTTCATCTGTCTCCGGAGCATCGTGGTCAACTGTGGCATAAAAACGGTGATAACGGTAAAAGAAGGCGTTTGCGATATTTCTTTGAACCATCAGGCGCCCGCCATCTGGCATATCCAGCACAGGGATCAACTCTCTTCAGCATCAGCGACGTTCATCGGTACTGTGATGCATAACCGACAGTTCACCCAAATCTGGTCTTGACTGCGTGCGTGCACAGGCGTGCCCTCGAAACGGCGTCGTGTAATTGAAGTGATTTTTGCTTGCAATTGCTGAACCTCAGCCTGACGTCTTGAGGACGGCAGTTGCACGGATATCTCCCGTAGCATAAAATATTCCATGGCGCGGCATTACCAGCACAAAGCTTGTCGAACGCAATGCATCATCGCGAGCTGCAGAGTAGGTTTTGCGCTGGATCGTGGAAGCAAACGTCGGATTCCGTCTCTCACAGTTCCTCCATGTCTCCACCATCATCTGATGACACTACACATTCAATTTCCACGAGCTCCCGCTCCCCCTCACACACTGTCTTGGGAGATATATGGTGCAGAGGTAGGCATATGACTGGTAATGGCTGTCGGCCTTAGCATAAAGCATCTCCACCTGGTAAAGGCAACTTCACAAATTTCTGGTAACATATGTTTATCACTCTCTGTCGCCAGGTATCGACGAGGTGAAGGTCTTGCAGTTCCCTACACCTGGCCAAGTGTGGCATTTGATCCTGTCGTAACAGGACACAACTGAAGTCGCCCCCAAGGATGATAAGATCGTAGTTTCCCTCGAATAACGGCACGACCTCCTCCAAGTAAAACCTCAAACAGTCTCCCCTCTTGTCCATACCAGAGAGGGCATACACTTTCTCAATCCTGACGCTTTGATATGTGACAACGAGTCCTCGTGCTGATGGGAAGTAGGTCACACTATCGGTCGCAATGCCGCCCTTGACAAGAATACCCATACCGCTGCCATTGTGCGTGAAACCGCCTGATAAATGTCATATCCATAAATAGAAGGTCGAGGTGCACCTCCTGCAGGTGTGCGACGGCGAGATGGGCCGTCCGCAACATGTCACGAAACATCTGAAACTTGACCTTTGAACTGATGGTACTGAGGCTTATGGTGCCAATCTGGTTCGCCTGGCATGGAGAGGCGGTATTCTTGGTGGCCATCGACAAATGATTCCCTCCTACGTCCATCGGCATTTAACTGTTGTGATATGAAGCAACTCCAACTGCTTTAGCTATGGCAGCAGACATCACATCTTTGACATTGTCACCCGAAGCAGTCAAGCTTGTGCTGTGATTATCTTTTGGAATTAATAGGGCGACTGAGCGTTGCATCACGTCTGTGATGGGAGCAGACACTTAATACACCTGCTGCCCATCATCCAGAAGCATGGCGCTATGAGAAATCGTCAAATCCCTTGCCATCGAATTTCGTCAGGGGAACCGACGATCATACCTTCCTGTTGGGGATGATCGCCACCGTCTAGCTTTTCATCCTCCATAGGCATCGTCCTGCAGACATTGGATGGAGTCACTCGTCGTTTCTTCTGTAGCTTCAGAGTCCATTGTTTTCGGTCACAAGTGTCAGTATATTGGGGAAAAAATCGTCGGTTCTCACAAGCAAGCCTATCGCTGCCAGTCTGTCCTGTGGGGCCACCCCCTCTTTGCATTGCAAGGCCTGTACAGGGGTGTGTGCTCTGGCAGTGCGAACTGTCCATCCATAGTGCCCTGCCACTGCACTTGGGGGCTGCTTAGGATCGTTTGAAGATGACTCTCCTGTCGAAAGTCGATGATCTGATGGAACAGCTTGAGGGTCCCCCACATATGTCAATGGGAGCACCGTCAGATCAGATGACACTCTCTTCTTCCCCATCAGCAGCTGTGTGATACAACGCTGCATACAGCTTGATCTGAGATGTCCCCTCTTGTCCACATCTTGAAGAGGTCTTTGGCTGGCCGTCCAAATTATGCAGGCACAGTATCCGCTGATGTTCAAATACAACAGGACATGTTTAATAAGGTCTATGTGCACCTGGCGCACCCCATTCAGAACTTAATATGCCCATTTTCCTGCCATACGGCTTATCACAGTGCCATAGGGTCTCATTCTACTGACACCTCAAATGGCAGCTCGAACACACAGTCCAGTTTATGGTCAAGAGCAGCATGTTCCACTTTTGCAGGGCCAATGTCTCCATCCAAATGGCTGAATTGAAGGTTACTCATCTTATTGACGATCCTTTCACACGCAACATCATCCACCAGTTTCACGTGGACCACGCTACTCACAGTACAGAGGTGAATCCTTGCTAGTTCGTGTAATCGATGCGTACGTCGTCTCCTAAAAATTGTTCAGTTTCCATTGCTTTTGGTCCCGCATTCTCAGTAGTAAAACTGAACTTCAGTGTCGATTTTCTTTGTGAAAATATCATGGTGCATAGGAAAAAGGAAGGAGCACAAACTCGGATTGTGTCAGTGGTGAGGAACAAAATCGGCCGAGTCCTTGAAATTACCATTATACGTCTATGTTCATAGATATTACAATGTGCGAAGATTGGAACTTAAATAGTAGCAACTATTTATTCACAACCGATACAAAAGAGTTACATGTTTGCACCTGTTACTGTTCTTCAAAGTAGTCACCAGCGTTGTGTAGAACCCGTTGCCAGCAATGTGGAAGGCGTAGTATACCGTTAGCAGAGCCTGTTATGTTGATAGTGCGAATGGAGCGGTCTACTGCCTGTCGAATCTCTGGAACAGTTCTGAAGCGAATATCACGAAGTGGTTCCTTCATCTTCGGAATCAAATCAAGGTCACAAGGACTTAAGTCCGGGGAGTATGGTGGATGATACAGTACTTCCCAGTCCCATTGACCGAACAGGGCAGCCACAGCTTGCGCTGCATGCATTGTCGCGCAAAATGATGGGTGGTTTGCGCAGAAAGTGTCGCCGCTTCTTTCGCAAAGCTGGTCGCAGGTGATGCTCCAAAAACGAACAGTAATACTGTGCATTGACGGTCTGCCGTGGAGGAACGTAATGCGTTAGGATAACACCATCACTGTCGTACACAATAATCACCATAACTTTAGACCGCTCCATTCGCACCATCAACAGAACAGGCTCTGCTAACGGTATACTACGCCATCCACATCGCTGGTAACGGATTCTACACTACGCTGGTGACTACTTTGAAGGACAATAACAGATGCAAACATCTAACTCTTCTGTATCGGTTGTGAATAAATAGTTGCCACTAAGTTCCAACCCTCGTGCATATGTGTGGTTTCTGTTCCGTTGGACATGTCGCCTTAACCATTTAAGCTCTCTGTGGACGATCCCTGGCCTGCTTCAAACCTCCATATATCACTTCCTTATTTTTAGTCATATGTACATGTACCTTTAAGCTCTTTGGGAGGGATCCTGTGCAAATGGTGCAGGAAATGAACAGAATAGAGCATTGAATATGAATCATCAATTTGTCAGTCAGACGTGGCCGTCTAATAGTAAATGACCTGTTTGGAAACTGAGAGGTTAGAGGAAAGAATTCCTGCTAGATCCTGGAAGTTTTCACTCTGTCTTTAATCTAGCCTTCATCTCTCAACGATGTGAGGATTCACTAGGAATCCACGTTAAACGGTATGTCTCCTTTCTCTGATTGGATAACTCGAGTAGCTTAGAGGCACGCAAGCCACCAAACAGGCTTCCAGTCGAAGACTTGCACTCGCCCACTGAACCACGCGACATTATGGTACCGGTTTGTCCAGTATCCACCGATCACGAGAACTTCTTGACTCAGTTTCAACAAAATGTATATGAAGTCCATGGAAAACAAGGCATTAATGAAGCCCACACTGTTGAGCCAAAACATGGTGACAACTTGCTTAATAGCACGCTGGTCCACCTTTTGGAGTACAGCACCGATTCTGTGTGGTATGAATTCGATAAGTGCTTGCTGGATCACCGGAGATATGCGGTACCAGACGTCTACACATAACATGACCGTGAGTTATCATGCTTCTCAAACCACAGTAGCACGACTTTGGCCTTCGGACACAGATTGTTATCCCGCTGGAAGATACCATCGCAACCATGGAAGATATCGAGCATGAAGGGGATGCAGCTGGTCTGTGATAATGTTCAGACAGTTCACAGCTGTCATTATGCATTCTATTGCGACTTCGCGTCCTTTGGAAGGCCGGATGAGCGTCGCTCATAACACAAAACAGGAGGAATCCGAAACACTTGCATAATACTGCCCACACTCGTCCGCGTCCATGGCACTGTGCATGTTTCGAACAGCCATTTGCCTCGATGACAGTGTACGAGGGGCGTTTGAAACGTCCGTGCAAAAATAAAAACTACTGATGTGTTTGGGGTAAACCTTTTTATTTTTCGACATAGTCTCCTTTTAGACTTATACACTTCGTCCAATGCTGTTCTAATTTGTTGATCCCTTCCAAATAATAGGATTTGTCCAAGTCTGCAAAATAGCTGTTAGTTGGTGCAATCACCTCCTCGTTTGAATAAAATCTTTGTCCTGCCAGCCATTTCTTCAAAACTGGGGAACAAATAGTAGTCCGAGGGAGCCAAGTCTGGAGAATAGGGGCGATGTGAAACGAGTTGGTCCTATTTCCAATAATTTTGCTGCCACAACTGCTGAGGTGCGTGCTGGTGCATTGTCGTGATGGCAAAGGACTTTTTTTCTGTCCTATCGCCGGCGTTTTTCTTGCAGCTCGGTTTTTAAACGGTCCAATAACGATGAATAATATGCACCTGTAATAGTTTTACCATTTTCCAGATAGTCGATGAGGATTATCCCTTGCGAATCCCAAAAGACAGTCACCATAACCTTTCTGGCCAAAGGAATGGTCTTCGCCTTTTTTGGTGCAGATTCTCCCTTGGTAACCTATTGTTTAGATTGTTGTTTGGTCTCAGGAATATACTAATGTATCCATGTTTCATCCACTGTGACGAAACGACGCTTAAAGTCCTGCGGATTCTTCGTGAACCGCTGCAAACCATGTTTGCAACACTTCACACGATTCCGTTTTCGGTCAAGCGTGAGCAATCGCGGAACCCATCTTGCGGACAGCTTTCTCATGTCCAAATGTTTATGCAAAACATTATGTACGCGTTCATTCGAGATGCCCACAGCACTAGCAATCTCGGCCACCTTAACTTTTCTGTCATCCATCACCATATCATGGATTTTATCAATGATTTCTGGAGTCGTAACCTCCACAGGGCGTCAGAACGTTCAGCATCACTTGTGCCCATATTGCCACTCTGAAAATTTTGAAACCACTTATAAACTGTTCTAATCAAAGGTGCAGAGTCGCCGTAATGTTTATCAAGCTTCTCTTTAGTCTCCTGAGGCGTTTGCCTTTCATAAAGTAATGTTTAATCACCACACGAAATTCTTTTTCATCCATTTTTTGGCAATGACTCGACTTCCTTGATTCACACGAATTCCAAACACAAAGAAATAGACCAATATGGCTGAAACGTGGTGTGCGTTCTTTCCAAAGATGCTACCAACTAGACATGACCTCGATACCCGCCGGTGGTGCCATCTCTCCGACTTTACACGGGCTCTTCCGTTCATCCGACCAGGAGATATTTCCGTTGATTGGTAGTCAGCCTAGAAGATCTGGTGCCTACTGCAACTGTAGTGACGATGTCATTGGATGAACATGTGAACAAGTAATCGTCGTCCTGCTGCGGAACCTCATGTTTAGCCATCCATACAGTATTACCAAAACGCTATACCATGACCTGGAAACAGTTCCAACGTAGGGGCAATTTTTCGTGTAATTATTGACCCAACTTAAAAATTTAAAATGTTCTCACAATATACTCATTAAGAGGTATAATCCTATCTTAAAAGCGTAACACCTTAGGACAAATATGACAGGCAGAAAATGTGTTTCTCTTGAGACAGCGTAAGTGACAGCGCGCAAATACACTGACTTCATTCATCCAGTATTCGAGAAAGAGACCACTTAGCGACTTCCAGCAAACTCTACACAAAACCTCAAATCTTTACGAAACTTTTTCTCGCTCACAACCCCCACAAAATGATGAACTGTCCTCGCAGTAAAACTTCAGAGTCAGGCATGGCGTTTTAATTTATTACCTCTTTACTACCGACTCTATTGGCAACACAGTTTGCTGACAGTATCCCGAAATGCCACTCAATGTACCTGAAAACTGTGTCATTGTACAAAACATACTTCACAACAAAGCCCATAAGAAAGGCAGGCTGTCTACGATGGGGAGGGAGTATCTATTTCAAAGGAGTTTAATAATTCTTCACTCTACGTTTAAATGCACGGAAGTTCTCGATAGCACACGATAAATTTAAGACCTTTAATGGGTACCTTTTCAACTAAATATTTATTTCCCATGGACCCTGCACGGAGCCGAACTTTCCCGAAGTGTCTCGGACAAGCCTGCTAGTATGACGTCACAAGTTCGTTGAAGGGCCTTTTGCCTCGTTGGCCCCGGTTCACGAGAAATGACGTAATAAACATTGAGTGGTGTGACGAACTTGCTTTTGCTTAAAATGTAGCGCAGATTTTAAACATTTCCCGATTTTTTCTCCATTACATGCTTAATGGCAAATATTTAACACATTAATTCATTTGCAAAGTCATGAGACGTCTGAAGCTGTTTTAATCATGGGAGTTCGATTCTTTAAACAATCAAGATTTTATTGGTACGCTCTGAGCTAGGACTGTTGATAATTTTAAAAATATCGGGTACCCGAAACACCGATGTTTAAAAATATATGATCATCTGTCCTCTTAAAATCGAAAAATGTAGATATACCGAAGAAAGAAATATCGATGTACCGGCCTATAAAAATATTGGCTGCACGTTGTAAACATACAGCCGGTTTCAGATCTGTGTATATTTAAGTACTGATTTATTATTCGACATTCTGTACATCAACAAGCTAGCAGCCTGCCTATTCCTCTTAGAGCAAGAATTGAAAGGAAAACGATGCACGTTAACGCTTGGCGATAACCACTTTGCTAACAATGGTAATTGCATGTAAGTGGCACAATAAAAGCTGTCCGATGGGTCCGTCGTTCGGTTTCGTCACATATCGGATTTGTCCGGAACACTTCATATCTACTTCCCTGACATTTGATTTCTGCAAACCCCAGCGTCCTAGTAGCTGTAGAGTCAAAACTGCTAAGTGAAGTTAGCGTTGCAGTTTCTGTTAGTAGCGACGAGCGACGATTACGTCAGTACTTCCCCATAGTGCTCAGAGCCATTTGAACCATTTTTTTGTAAGTAGGTGAAGGACTGTCTATAAGAATAATATTGTTTCTGTGGTTCTTAAATTGTAATACCAGGACATATCTAGCGTCTTAGTAAAAGTTATCTATGGATAAATCATCTACTACTTCTACTTCTACTACTACCACCGCTTATATACTTTCCTGGCGTATCATGTACCCATAAAGCCATCAGGCGTCATTCCATCTCGAGGTAGGCAGTGATCATAATGTTTTGGCTCCTCAGCATATATTACTGCACCGAAGAAGACATACGTAAATGTTACTGCTTTCATTAAAGATTAGAACAGAGGTTTCTGACAAGAAGATTTCGAATCACACAAACAATTCTCAACAGTCACAGAGAAAGCTTTCATATCTCTAAAATAGAAAAACAAATATGGATGGTAGCTCGAAATCTAGGTGTGAACTATGTATAGAGCCATTAGTACAAGGACCGCAGAGACAGGCTGGACAGTGAAGGGGGAGGCGTGTTTGTAGCGATAAGAAGTGCAATAGTATCGAAGGAAATTGACGGAGATCCGAAATGTGAAATAATTTGGATGGAGGTCACAGTTAAAGCAGGTTCAAACATGATGATTGGATGTCTCTATAGGCCCCCTGGTTCAGCAGCTGTTATGGATGAGCACCTGAAGGATAATTTGGAACATATTTCGAGTAGATTTCCCCACCATGTTATAGTTCTGGGTGGAGATTTTAATTTGCCGGATATAGACTGGGAGACTCAAACGTTCATAACGGGTGGCAGGGACAAAGAATCCAGTGAAATTTTTTTAAGTGCTTTATCTGAAAACTACCTTGAGCAGTTAAACAGAGAACCGACTCGTGGCGATAACATATTACACCTTCTGGTGACAAACAGACACAAACTATTTGAAACAGTTAACGCTGAACAGGGAATCAGCGATCATAAAGCGGTTACTGCATCGATGATTTCAGCCGTAAATAGAAATATTAAAAAAGGTAGGAAGATTTTTCTGATCTGACAAAAAGCAGATTTCAGAGTACCTGACGGCTCAACACAAAAGTTTTGTTTTAAGTACAGACAATGTTGAGGATCAGTGGACAAAGTTCAAAACCATCTTACAATATGCGTTAGATGAGTATGTGCCACGCAAGATCGTAAGAGATAGAAAAGAGCCACCGTGGTACAACAACCGAGTTAGAAAACTGCTGCGGAAGCAAAGGGAACTTCACAGCAAACATCAACATAGCCAACGCCTTGCAGACAAACAAAAATTATGCGAAGCGAAATGTAATGTGAGGAGGGCCATGCGAGAGGCGTTCAATGAATTCGAAAGTAAAGTTCTATGTACTGACTTGGCAGAAAATCCTAAGAAATTTTGGCCTTATGTCAAAGCGGTAGGTGGATCAAAACAAAATGTCCAGACACTCTGTGATCAAAATGGTACTGAAACAGAGGATGACAGAGTAAAGGCCAAAATACTAAATGTCTTTTTCCAAAGCTGTTTCACAGAGGAAGACTGCATTGTAGTTCCTTCTCTAGATTGTCGCACAGATGACAAAATGGTAGATATCGAAATAGACGACAGAGGGATAGAGAAACAATTAAAATCGCGCAAAAGAGGAAAGGCCGCTGGACCTGATGGGATACCAGTTCGATTTTACACAGAGTACGCGAAGGAACTTGCCCCCCTTCTTGCAGCGGTGTACCGTAGGTCTCTAGAAGAGCGTAGCGTTCCAAAGGAATAGAAAAGGGCATGGGTCATCCCCGTTTTCAAGAAGGGACGTCGAACAGATGTGCAGAACCATAGACCTATACCTCTAACGTCGATCAGTTGTAGAATTTTGGAACACGTATTATGTTAGAGTATAATGACTTTTCTGAGACTAGAAATGTACTCTGTAGGAATCAGCATGGGTTTCGAAAAAGACGATCGTGTGAAACCCAGCACGCGCTATTCGTCCGCGAGACTCAGAGGACCATAGACACGGGTTCCCAGGTAGATGCCGTGTTTCTTTACTTCCGCAAGGCGTTCTATACAGTTGCCCACAGTCGTATAATGAACAAAGTAAGAGCATATGGACTATCAGACGAATTGTGTGATTGGATTGAAGAGTTCCTAGATAACAGAACGCAGCATGCCATTCTCAATGGAGAGAAGTCTTCCGAAGTAAGAGTTATTTCAGGTGTGCCGCAGGGGAGTGTCGTAGGACCGTTGCTATTCACAATATACATAAATGACCTTGTGGATAACATTGGAAGGTCACTGAGGCTTTTTGCGGATGATGCTGTGGTATATCGAGAGGTTGTAACAATGGAAAATTGTACTGAAATGCAGGAGGATCTGCAGCGAATTGACGCATGGTGCAGGGAATGGCAATTGAATCTCAATGTAGACAAGTGTAATGTGCTGCGAATACATAGAAAGAAAGATCCCTTATCATTTAGCTACAATATAACAGGTCAGCAACTGGAAGCAGTTAATTCCATAAATTATCTGGGAGTAGGCATTAGGAGTGATTTAAAATGGAATGATCATATAAAGTTGATCGTCCCTAAACCAGATGCCAGACTGAGATTCATTCGAAGAATCCTAAGGAAATGCAATCCGAAAACAAAGGAAGTAGGATACAGTACGCTTGTTCGCCCACTGCTTGAATATTGCTCAGCAGTGTGGGATCTGTACCAGATAGGGTTGATAGAAGAGAGAGAGAAGATCCAACGGAGAGCAGCGCGCTTCGTTACAGGGTCATTTAGCAATCGCGAAGCGCCGGAGATGATAGATAAACTCAAGTGGAAGACTCTGAAGGAGAGACGCTCAGTAGCTCGGTACGGGCTTTTGTTGAAGTTTCCAGAACATACCTTGAAACACGTATGTAACATAGCAGCGATGGCGAGGCATTGTAGCATCTGTGACCAGAGAGTTTGCGCTTGACCGCGCGAGTGTTGCGAGCGGTTCTCAGTCAGTCAGTTAGTCGTTGCGAGTCTGTAGCTCTGTCTAGTTGTCGCTATGCAGAGCAGTACTCTGTCAGTAGTCGTCGCGTGCAGTACGCTAATAGTCGTCATGCAGAGTGGTCGGTCAGTAGTAGCAGCCCAGTGCGGTTGTGTGATGTAGGCGGTCGGCAACACTGGTCAAGATGGTGAATAAGGTATACTATTAATTAATATAATCATTAGATAATGTAAAAATTTATTTATTGTAATTATTCTCCAACAAGTCCCCCAATAATAATTTTTATTTCAAAAGCATTTTCTCAAAAATTTAATTTTTTATTGAACTAAAGATTTCGTTGCACTTCCCATTTCATTCCACTTCTTTTGAAGAAAAATTTCACTAAAATCACAAAAAAAGAGAATATTATTATTTGCAATGCAGTTCCCCCAAGCGGTGCGCAACAACAAGAGCAGAAATGTGACATCCATTTATTCTGAGGTAAGACTTTAATTCTGATTGTTTTACACAGGACCAAAGACCGATATTTCGGTTTAATTGTATTTTCTTGTCACTGAACGGACTTTAAATTTTGTGAAGAATTTATATTTGAGTCAGATTGCGAATTTCACATTTTTGTTGTCATTGTCAGTACATTTCATTGTGGGCAGGCTACGCATAGAGAAGTGTCCATTAGCATTTGTATTAAGTATTGTCATTTTCCTTTTAAAATTCTGTGGGGAGGTTACACTTGGCGACACCCAGTCCAGGATCGTATTTCGTTGAGAGTCTTTTGAGCGACAGTCAGATATCTGCTCTTATTTGCTTAGATATAATCAGGATTTGGCGCAACGCTTTTACTAATCTTGTGACTTTCCTTCTACAGGTCAACGGCAATTTGTTGCTTTGTTGTATTTGTGTGTTGCTTTTGCATTGTGTTTATTTGTTTTGTGAAAAATTTTGACTATTGTAAAAATGCCGCGAAAGACTGTGAATAGTGTATCGCGAAGTATTGTGAATGAAATTACCGACTTAAACAACGTGACCGATAGTAATTGTGATACGCAGCGTAATGATGACAATCCTGCGTTCACTAACAATCAGTGCATTCCAACCACTAATGATGACTTTTACCTTAATGATGAACAAACGAACTCAATTGTCTCGTCTGTTAACTTGACGACAATTGATGACGCGGAGCGGTCTATAGTAATGAGTGCTGCCGAGCTGAACATAACCGATTTAGTAAATTCACGTGACGAGCAGACAAATTTGTGTAATGAAGATGAACAGATCACACAAAGTAGGACGGATTTATTTAATTCCGAAACAATGACTGACAGTGTACGTCCGACTGATAAACCTTTCTGTGAATTACAGAATGACCAAATGGTCACGCAAAACGAGACAATTCCAGATCCACCACTAAACAGCACAGAGAATATAAACGCTAGTTTTGACTTGGTACGAATTATGAAAAGTTTGCTACAACAGCAAAGTGAGAAAATAGACAATAATAATGCGGATCTCAAACAACAACTTAATGAACAGGTCAAACAACTTAGGGAAGATAACAAACACTTAAATGAGAAACTTGACAATAATGACGAAAATCTCAAACAACTTAGTGAACAGGTCAGACAACAGAATGAAAAATTCGACAACCATTACAAACAACTTAGCGAAACAATTGATAAAAGTTTCGAACTCACAAACGAAAAACAAGACGATCTTAAAGAACAGAACAAACAAGTTAGTGAGCAGATTACAGCTGTTACCGTGCAATGTCGGGACAATAAAGTACATTTACGTGAGGATACTGAGGCTTGTGCTAAAAACAGTAATAAAGAAGTTGGCACTGTTGCACAGGAATTAAGTAGCACACGTGTAGGCACAACAGAATCACATAAAGACGAGATTATTGGAGTCACCGAACAATGTTCAGCAAACGAAACACAGGTACACGAAATTAATGCAATCACTGAACAATGCCCTAAAAACGCAGTACAGATTTGCGACGAAGTTAATTTAGAGTCAGTGGAAGTTTCACACACTGCGAATACGGAAGTCAATTATAAGAGTGAACGACAGAACAACCAAAATGTCGAAAGTGTTACAGTAACAGAGTTGAAAACTGTTTCAGTCACCAATACGTCACAGAATCCGCCACGTTGCGAGCATTTGCCTGACTCACGCAGCGTGTATAATGTGAGCAATTTACAGAGACTGCGAGATGTAAAATCCGAAAAGCCACGCGACTTAAAATATGAAAAGATACGCAACTTGAAGTACGAAATGACACAGACAAACAGACTTTCACACAAACCTGAACGTGTTCTCAAATTCAGTGACGAGAGCGTTGATAATAAGCAATTTGCATTTGTAAGAAAATGTAAGGAATTTAATAATGACAGCGTACAGGTACACGCTTTGCACTGTAAACGACAATTTATCTTTGTACATTCACCGCTATTGCCTGTAATGCAGAAGCTAGCTTTGAACCAGATGCGACAATTTATTTTTGTATTTACAACAGCATTGCCTGTAATGAAGAAATTTGAATTAGCACGGATACAACAATTTGCCTTTGAAATTTTACCGCTATTGCCTGTAACACAAAAGCTAAAATTTATTTGCAGTGCGTAAATGACCTCAGGGGATTCATTACGCTTTAATGAATATGTGCCGTAGCGAGCATAGGGCCCCGAGCTGTAGTAGTGCTGTTTCATCTTTAGTTTTCTGCACTGCTGCTTTCTCTTCTACTATCCTTTATATCTATCAAAACTGCTCTTTAACTATTGCTCTACCTAGTATTAAGAAATGACTAAAGAAAACCGGATGTGACAAATTTTTAGCGAATGTGACAATTTTCATTAGGCACTCCAGAATCACGAGAACTTAAATAACAGATAAAAATCGTAATCATCAGTATGTGTAAAATTAACAGCAAACGCATTTTTTGGTAACAATAGACGTTTTCCACCACAATAGCATGAAAGTCAACCGCTTAGCATACCTAACCAACAATGCAGTCTACAAGGTCAACCAGGCTTTAATGTTTCGCCGCGTGCACGTATAGTCCCAGATCCAACAAATAGTAACGCATGGCAGCAAAGAAATAACTACGTACAGACAACACACTATTTCAACTCGTATCGCAATGCGCCGTATAGAAATTACTATCAGGACAGACGTAAAAAGAATGATGAGCACAATTTTCAGCGTACATTTAATAACAGTCGATCTTATGAGCAGCAAGAACATCAGCAACAACATATAATCATGAATGAAACAGACAATAGGTGTCATCCATAGCGTAACACGTCAGTAAGAAATAACAGAACAGTTCATATAGTGGATATGTCACAGCATCCTCCGTAAATAATAGCACGTACGACAGAATTTAACCAGATACAGCACAGATTGCATAATACAGTAACGCAAACATTACTTTTGACACGCAGAATTTTGCTCACGAGAATGTTATTTGAAACATGCTTTGTTGAATGCACCACTTTTATCGCACCCAGATCTTACTAGAAATTTTTCCATTGCCACCGACAGTTCCAACACCGCTTTAGGCGTACACATTTTCCAGGATATTGAAGAAGATGGTTCTACAGTAATTAAAAACATCGCATTTGCAAGTCGCATTTTGTCACCCGCTGAACGAAATTATTCCGTTACAGAATTGGAAACATTATGTGTTGTATGGGCTTTTACGAGATTTCGGCACTTTCTTTATGGCAGACATACCACCGTTGTTTACACAGACCATAGAGCTATACAATTTTTGCTTTCAGCTAAATTTACTCACGACAGATTAAGTAGATGGAAACTATATTTACAGGAATTTAATTTTACAATAGTTCACATTCCCGGTACGCAAAATGTTATAGCAGACGCACTATCGCGTTCTCTCGGCAACAATCAGCAAGACGTAGCAACCAACTTCTGCAAAACAAATTTCAGTGTCATGTACATTCAGCAAGTTGCTTTTGAAAATTTTATTTCATCGTCATTACAGGACATAGCACAAGAACAAAATAAAGACAATGTGTGGAAAGAAATTAAACACCTTTGGCAAGATAGAAAAAATGTTACGATTAGAAACCATTACACTGTACGCAATGACGTTCTGTTTCGCCGCTCTCATCCTGACAGCAACAATTGGTTATTATGCATTCCTGACGAACTGGTCAACAAATTAATTTGGTACACTCATTTAAGCTACGCACATTACGGAGCACGAAAATGTTTTCTTATACTGAGACAGAACTGTTATTTTGCCAACATGGAGAAACGTATACGACGAGTTTTAGCGTCTTGTAAAATTTGCCAGAAAGCTAAATCAGACACCACTTCACATATTCCTCCATTATATCCCATTATACCTGTTAAATTAAGACACATGGCCGCAGTAGACATTTTTGGTCCGATTCCGAGAACTAACAGAGGTTTTTGCTACATACACTCCTGGAAATTGAAATAAGAACACCGTGAATTCATTGTCAGAGGAAGGGGAAACTTTATTGACACATTCCTGGGGTCAGATACATCACATGATCACACTGACAGAACCACAGGCACATAGACACAGGCAACAGAGCATGCACAATGTCGGCACTAGTACAGTGTATATCCACCTTTCGCAGCAATGCAGGCTGCTATTCTCCCATGGAGACGATCGTAGAGATGCTGGATGTAGTCCTGTGGAACGGCTTGCCATGCCATTTCCAGCTGGCGCCTCAGTTGGACCAGCGTTCGTGCTGGACGTGCAGACCGCGTGAGACGACGCTTCATCCAGTCCCAAACATGCTCAATGGGGGACAGATCCGGAGATCTTGCTGGCCAGGGTAGTTGACTTACACCTTCTAGAGCACGTTGGGTGGCACGGGATACATGCGGACGTGCATTGTCCTGTTGGAACAGCAAGTTCCCTTGCCGGTCTAGGAATGGTAGAACGATGGGTTCGATGACGGTTTGGATGTACCGTGCACTATTCAGTGTCCCCTCGACGATCACCAGTGGTGTACGGCCAGTGTAGGAGATCGCTCCCCACACCATGATGCCGGGTGTTGGCCCTGTGTGCCTCGGTCGTATGCAGTCCTGATTGTGGCGCTCACATGCACGGCGCCAAACACGCATACGACCATCATTGGCACCAAGGCAGAAGCGACTCTCATCGCTGAAGACGACACGTCTCCATTCGTCCCTGCATTCACGCCTGTCGCGACACCACTGGAGGCGGGCTGCACGATGTTGGGGCGTGAGCGGAAGACGGCCTAACGGTGTGCGGGACCGTAGCCCAGCTTCATGGAGACGGTTGCGAATGGTCCTCGCCGATACCCCAGGAGCAACAGTGTCCCTAATTTGCTGGGAAGTGGCGGTGCGGTCCCCTACGGCACTGCGTAGGATCCTACGGTCTTGGCGTGCATCCGTGCGTCGCTGCGGTCCGGTCCCAGGTCGACGGGCACGTGCACCTTCCGCCGACCACTGGCGACAACATCGATGTACTGTGGAGACCTCACGCCCCACGTGTTCAGCAATTCGGCGGTACGTCCACCCGGCCTCCCGCATGCCCACTATACGCCCTCGCTCAAAGTCCGTCAACTGCACATACGGTTCATGTCCACGCTGTCGCGGCATGCTACCAGTGTTAAAGACTGCGATGGAGCTCCGTATGCCACGGCAAACTGGCTGACACTGACGGCGGTGGTGCACAAATGCTGCGCAGCTAGCGCCATTCGACGGCCAACACCGCGGTTCCTGGTGTGTCCGCTGTGCCGTGCGTGTGATCGTTGCTTGTACAGCCCTCTCGCAGTGTCCGGAGCAAGTATGGTGGGTGTGACACACCGGTGTCAATGTGTTCTTTTTTCCATTTCCAGGAGTGTATTTGTCGCTGTTGAGCTCACTTCAAAATTTGTTACTTTCACTCCGTTACGCAAAGCTACTGCTAAAACTGTTTCGAAAGCATTTGTAAAACATTTTCTATTTCATGTAGGGCATGTAATGAAAGTAATTTCTGATAATGGATCTCAATTTCGTAGTAGCGTATGGACACGCATGTTACGAGCCAGAAACATTTCTCCGATCTATATATCCAAGTATCACGCTTCTTCGAACCCCTGTGAAAGATTAATGAAAGAAATTGGTAAACTGTGCCGAATATACTGCCACAAAAGACATATTGATTGGGACACACACATATTCTCATTCCAAGATGTAATTAATTCCATTCCAAATGAATCCACTATGCTATCTCCGTCTGTTATACTGAAAAATGCTGAACCACCTAACAAAATTAAAGAATTAATAACATTTCCTACATCTCGTCGATTACGACACCACGAAATAATTGACATTGCGCTGAACAACATCAAACGTGCCGCAGAGCGCCGGAGAAGACAGCAAAAACAGGTTTGTACACGCCGCGACTTTCACGTTGGACAGAAGATATTAGTACGTACACACTATTTATCCAGTAAATTAAAAGGTAAGTGCAGTAAATTTGAACTTCTATACGCAGGTCCATATCGGATTCGCAGCATCCCTCACCCCAATGTTGTACACGTCGAAACTTTGAGAACCAGAAAATCGAAAGGCAATCACCATATCTCAAACATTAAACCGTTTATTGAATGAAACCACTGTATGATTCAACACACTATGATGTCATTTACTAATGCAATTAATTCACCTGACTAATTACTGATGATTATCGTATTTTTTTTTCTTGGCAAGTGCCCGGCAAGGTAAGGTTAGCAGGTCGCTTTTCTTGTCGTTACACATCAGACCGTGCACATTTTCCACTTTTTGTGTATATGATTGTACTCCAGTTTTGTTTGTATGCACTATGAAATAGTTAAGATATAACACACACCAGTCGACTTTGACATTTTTTTTTGCCTTATGACATCTCAACATCGTGACTGTTTCACATTTTTTTTTTTTGCTGCTGCATTGTATTATTCTGTGTATATTTTTGCATTTGAACACTGTCAATGTTTTTGACATATTACGTTTTCTGTCATGTTATGCTGTAGGGTTAATTATGTTACCATAAACCAGTCATTATCTAGTGGGTATATGATTTAAATGCAGGACATTAATCTTTGTTCATCAATTTCAGAAAGGAATGATGATTCTAAGAAATAAATTTAACATAAATGGGAATTTCACCTACGGAATAAACGAAAGGAGATGCAATAACTTTATGAGGAAGAGTAAATGGATCAGGATTAACAAACATTAACAAGAATATACTATACTCATCACAGAATAGCAGTCTTAACTAATTTTTTCTTTCAGAATACAAGGTGATTGATGCAGGCTGTCAGAGAGAACTACACATCTTAGTTTTAGTGATGAAATATGCTAGAGATAAGGAATAGTTGTATAATGAGTAATGAAGTGATTTTTTGCAGATGATAATGAATACTGATGAATAATGATGAGGGAAATGGTATTATGAATAATGAAGTTTTTCTTTACAGGTGATGATGATAATGAAGTTATGATGATATGGATAATGAAGTTTTCTTTACAGATGAGGATAGTGTTGAAGTTATGTATTTATGCTACGTAGTTATTTAAGTATTTGTTGCAGTTTGCTTTGACAGCAGGTGTTACATTGCATAGTAGGATGACGGAAAGTTTTGGAAAGGACAGCTATGGAGCACATTTTATACACATTTCACTACCTGTTAATTCGAAGTTCACTACTTTTCAGCATAGTGTGCGTTTCTTCTTTCAGGTCAATAATCCATTTTGTAATTTTTCCAGGAGAAGTTTTTTTCATGATACTTACTAAACCTGTTACTTATTATACCTGTTCTAGTACTTGCATTTTTATATTTTTACCCATTTGTGTCTATCGTTTATAAATGTGATCACATGTACTGCCTTGTTACATAATCTTGCTACAGCTGACTCATGACGAATGACGTTACCTATCCTCATTTGCTGCAATAGGTCAAAAGCAAATAGTGTTATGTTTCAGCAATTAATTATCGATCCCAACGCAATGCATTGCTACCAAAAAAAAATGTATTACCAGTCCCACATAATGTCACTAGTTTATGATAATTCTGAATAATACTGATCAACTCTGAATAGCATGTCACTTGAGTAATGACCTCTTAATGAGACTATATTCAAAATAATGCTTTGTCACTAGCTAATAACTGCCACTGTTTATTGTAATGATACTACTTATAATGCCTGTGATTATTAATGATTTGACTGTAATTAACTGATTTTAATAATGACTTTGTAATGATCTGAATACTACTGAAGGAGGAACACTGTTTATTGTAATGATACTACTTATAATGCCTGTGATTATTAATGATTTGACTGTAATTAACTGATTTTTAATAATGACTTCGTAATAATCTGAATAATACTGAATGATGATTCTATTCAATACTTGCTGGCCACTGAGTGCCAATAATTAATGTCACTTGAAGAATTGTTATTAATTATGCCATTAATTAGCCCTTTTTTTCCCATGTTGAGTTTTCATGTTTTGGTTAATGGCCAATGAGTGCCAATAATTTGTATCACTCAATGTATTATGTTAATGCTAGGCCAATAATTGACTCTCCTTTTCAATTAAGGCTTCTGATGAACATTATTCTGTCTTACTAAATATACTTTGTAACTGGCCAAGGACCGCCACTGTTTATTGTAATACGATTACCCATGATGCCAGCTAGTGATTCTTAATAGATTGTAATGACACATAATTAATTAACTATGGTACTGTTTAATAATGCTTTGTAATTAACTATGGTACTGTTTAATAATGGTTTGTAATTAATTAAGGCTAATAATTCTTACTATATTGAAATGACAAATGATTAATTAATTAACTGTAATTAGACAAATGATTAATTAACGACAAATGATTAATTAACTGTAATTAGACAAATGATTAATTAACGACAAATGATTAATTAACTGTAATTAGTCAAATGATTAATTAACTGTAATTAGACAAATGATTAATTAACGACAAATGATTAATTAACTGTAATTAGGAAAAGGCTAATGATTATTGGAATGACAAATGATTAATTAACTGTAATTAGGAGAAGGTTAATGATTCTTAATTATACTCTGTAACTGAAAAGAATGCGATTATTTCATAATGCTTTGTAACCAGGAAAAGAAGGCTACTGATTCTATGTACAACAATTAATGAACATTTTTCTGTAATACTACATACTTGGTACAGAAATGTTCAATAACTGGGCTATGAATGCCACAAACTACTAATTAAGTCTGTAATTGTCAATATTATGTGACTTGATGTCCTTCACCTCATAAGCTGACTACCCTGAATTACTGCAATGTCCATTTGTCCTGTTTATCCCAGTGATCATGGAGCACTATATTTGGTTTTGCACTAATTCTACGTTGGTGTGCCTTGTAAGAGCGTGGTGTTTGACACGACATGCTGTCCACCACCGTGAGCGATGAAGACATTATTATGGTCCCACTGTTTGGTGTACGTAATGTACTGCCAAAATGAAAACATGGAACATTACTACGACAGTTCAGTGTCTTGGCTACACTGATAAATTCTGATGGGAAAAGAACTTCAAGTTGTGTCACTTGGTGTTGTACTTCTGTGGAAAGATATGGACTTTCAGAACAGCTGTGTGCAATCTAAAGTGCTACAACCATGATGCAATCCTTCCCTTTCCTATCCTGATTCTTGTCACATAAAGAAAAAATTTTTTGGTAACATCATTTATGTTCATAGGTTATACATTTTTTCGATTCCTGAACTCCAGTGCGAGTACACTTATGGCACTGGTCGACATGATGTTTGCCATTATGTTTATTTGTTGTGAAAATGCTAAAGACATTTTTCAGTGCATGTGCACTTCTGTTAGGTGTTAATATGTTTTCTACTGAACTTCAGTGCCTGTGCACTTTTCTCATTTTTCAATATGATTTGTATAACTTTTATGATTTCCTGATATGTTCATTAAGTACACTCATGTCACTTGTCAACATAATATTTTTTGCCAGTCTGTTTATTTGTTCTGGATATGCTAAAGAATTTTTTCAGTGCCTGTGCACTTTGTTATCTGTCAAATAATTTGTATATACATTTTTCTGATTTGCTACTATATTTTGTACTCACATTTTGTCTTTGTCTGATATATTTTGTACTTAGTGCGTGTGCACAACATTTAAATATTCTGTAAGTTGTAGAATTTTGTTAATTAAAGAAAAATTTTGCCGCGCTTGGCAAGTCCAAATGACTCACCATCGCTGCCAAATTTTTGCCCCCCCAGTGGAGGGTTATGAAACACGTATGTAACATAGCAGCGATGGCGAGGCATTGTAGCATCTGTGACCAGAGAGTTTGCGCTTGACCGCGCGAGTGTTGCGAGCGGTTCTCAGTCAGTCAGTTAGTCGTTGCGAGTCTGTAGCTCTGTCTAGTTGTCGCTATGCAGAGCAGTACTCTGTCAGTAGTCGTCGCGTGCAGTACGCTAATAGTCGTCATGCAGAGTGGTCGGTCAGTAGTAGCAGCCCAGTGCGGTTGTGTGATGTAGGCGGTCGGCAACACTGGTCAAGATGGTGAATAAGGTATACTATTAATTAATATAATCATTAGATAATGTAAAAATTTATTTATTGTAATTATTCTCCAACAAGTCCCCCAATAATAATTTTTATTTCAAAAGCATTTTCTCAAAAATTTAATTTTTTATTGAACTAAAGATTTCGTTGCACTTCCCATTTCATTCCACTTCTTTTGAAGAAAAATTTCACTAAAATCACAAAAAAAGAGAATATTATTATTTGCAATGCAGTTCCCCCAAGCGGTGCGCAACAACAAGAGCAGAAATGTGACATCCATTTATTCTGAGGTAAGACTTTAATTCTGATTGTTTTACACAGGACCAAAGACCGATATTTCGGTTTAATTGTATTTTCTTGTCACTGAACGGACTTTAAATTTTGTGAAGAATTTATATTTGAGTCAGATTGCGAATTTCACATTTTTGTTGTCATTGTCAGTACATTTCATTGTGGGCAGGCTACGCATAGAGAAGTGTCCATTAGCATTTGTATTAAGTATTGTCATTTTCCTTTTAAAATTCTGTGGGGAGGTTACAACCTTCACCGAGGAGTCAAGCAGTATATTACTCCCTCCTACGTATATCTCGCGAAGAGACCATGAGGATAAAATCAGAGAGATTAGAGCCCACACAGAGGCATACCGACAATCCTTCTTTCCGCGAACAATACGAGACTGGGATAGAAGGGAGAACCGATAGAGGTACTCAATGTGCCCTCCGTCACACACCGTCAGGTGGCTTGCGGAGTATGGATGTAGATGTAGACGGCTATCAGTAATGTGAAGTACACTGATGATATGTGCGGTATCAGCCAGTATCGGTTCGCCGCACTTTCAAATACACACCCCACCAATTACGTTTCCTACAGGCGCCACCGCGACAAGAGGGCGCTGCCACGAACGATTACGCCGCTGCCAATCAGATGTAAACACCCACTCAACGGACCTCCAGCGGCGGGTATACTTAAGTTCGAACATTCATGCACTGAGTCATTTTTTCTGTGCGTTCGCCACGTGAATAACATTTACAGACTTTCATAGCGGCCAGGACTCGACGTCCTTTGAACAGACGTTGTATTGAAGAGTGACGGATTTATAAATCTTTTGCATCAGTATACGTTTCTTTATTCAAATCTACTGTTAGCAACTGGAGCGGCAAATACAGTAACAAAGTTGAGTCTTCTTTTTACTATTTGATATTAGATGTAGAATAAATTAACATCTGAATTCTCTCTACATGAACGGCATCTGTTCCTCCCTTCCGTACCCACTAAAGAACTACACAGTTTGCAAAGGAAGACAAGCAACACGTACAGCATTACACAGCACGGTTCACATGTGTTCGGTTAGCACATGTGAATACTGTGTAATGCTGTTCATGTTTTCGGTATACTTCACATTACTGAAACCCCTCCTTGTCCTAATGGCTCTATACAGGGTGGTCCATTGATTGTGACCGGGCCAAATATCTCACGAAATAATCATCAAACGAAAAAACTACGAAGAATGAAATTCGTCTAGCTTGAAGGGGGAAACCAGATGGCACTATGGTTGGCCCACTAGATGGCGCTGCCATAGGTCAAACGGATATCAACTGTGTTTTTTTAAAACAGGAAGCCCCATTTTTTATTACATATTCGTGTAGTACGTAAAGAAATGTGAATGTTTTAGTTGGGCAACTTTTTTTGCTTTGTGATAGATGGTGCTGTAATAGTGGACCACCCTGTATACAGTTCGCTCCTAGACTTCCAGCTATCAGTTTTTTTTTTTTTTTTTTTTTTAATAACAGCTGTATATAATTTTATCGTGGTTACATTGATATTCTACTTTATCACTACATACTTATTCATTACTTAATTTTTTGTCTTGTACCAAGTGCTTTTTTACACCGAGACTTCGAACACCGTGTTACGTTAGTGGATAGACCTTGCATTGTACTGGTGATGGTCCAGAATACTGACATTTGTATATGGTATTTTAGGAATGCATTATTTTAGTTGTTTCCGCATGTTACCTACGTACACTGTGACATCTTCTTCGTGAATTATTTCTGTATTCTTATCACCTATATCTCGAGTGATCTTTTGTAATCTTATTCAATGGTGACATATTTTCCACGCTGTACTTGCGTCATAACTATTAAATAGGCAGTCACAATACGTACTTTTATAATTTCACAAGAATTTTAATTTTAAAATTCTTTTTTCAATTATTAATGCTTTTTAAAACATTGGGATTTCGTTATTCCAATATACTATAGTTTGGATTACTTGTGTTACATGTTTACTTACTGAAATGTATACATTGCATTCGTTTGTCGATTCCTTGGATGTAACTTCTTCCTTATGGTTTATACGTTACGATCGTATTTCAGTATGTTTACTACAGCCGTGCCATCTCCTGGTAGTTTGTAACATCTTTGCTTTTACTTGTGATCCTGTCTCCTTTCATCTGTTGTGAGAACATTAGCATGTGCAATATCCACGATATTTTCTGTGTATCTTGTTTACTACTGACATGCCAATGTATTACTTTCTGAATGTTCCTGGAAAGACGTGTCACGACTTGACCCGATATACTGTACATATTATGGAGACGTATTGAGATGTACCGGCACGAGATATGTATTTATATACATTCTCTGAAAATATGTACCGCACCTTATTGTATGTGACCTGATTATGATTGTAATTATCGATCTACGTACTTTACAAATCCGATGACGGCAACTCAGATTTGGTGAAACGGCTCATCAAAAATAAAATTATAATTAGTGATCTTACTGTTGAAGTTTTTACTTCTTTATTTCATATTAATCTAGATCCCCCCCCATACGTGAATGATTTCAAGTATATATGAAACATCTGCGATGGAAGAATTTAATACAAGTAAGTTTCAAGGAGTGTCTGAAAACCTCCTCCTTTATTACTAAAATAATATATAACCAATGTACTGAAAAGAAAATAGAACACACCAACAATGAAGTCATGGAACCAGTTACTGAGTTTTCGGGATTAGTGCAGTTGCAAACAATAGAAGGACAGGAAAATCAATTAGCAGAAGATCGAGAATGGCCTGGAGCCTTTTGATAATCCAAGTAGTGTTTCCAATTCGAAGATTCCGATGTGACTAAAAAGGAAAGTTTACAATCGACAAACATTACCAGTTTTTATTTAAGGCAGTGAGAGATGAATTTTGAGTATGCAAACGATACAGAAAGTGAGGGTGTCTCGGCGAGCAATGCAGAGATGCATGATGGGAATTACTGAAAGAGATGCGAGAACAAAACAGATGAATGATGTATGTACATGTGTGAAAGACGTAATTATGACCGTTATGATAATGGAGTGGAGATGATTGAGCAGGAATGGGTGTTGGATAGAAAGGAAGATTATTGCTGGATTTTAGGAAATAAGGAAACACTCATATGATGATTAAGTAGGAGGTGGGTATATTAGGTTTAATCTCCGCACCTCTTGTACCATTCTCTATGTACTCGCTGGCTAAACTCAGATGCTTATGGAGATTTAGTACAAGTTTCCTCGTATATTTAAAGATATTAGTACACGTTATTTAACAGAGGCCCCGAAGTTCAATAGTGTGTGACCTTAAGACAATCCGTTCTTGGACTGTCTTAGTGAGCCGTCTATAGGATCCTTTCTACCTGTTTTGCCGAGAAGTTCCGGAATTTTATGTCCCTCGCAGAAGCAGTATCAGCGTCGTCAGATTCGCTTCTACTTCGCGTGATTCTAAGTAAAGAAGCCGGAAGCTATATTATGTATTTGATGTATTTATTTTCTAAACACCGTAAACTTGTAATATCGACAGAATTAATAACGATTAACTGAAAGCTAACAGTTTCCTGAGGGTAGTCTTACGACAGAACTAGATCGGAAGACATCCTACCTGGGAATGAAGATTATGGCGCGCAGTCTGTACCTCGTACTTACACTCGTGATATTGCGTAGGCGTTCGTACATTTTCGTCAACTTAAACATTATTTATTTATTAATATGATCGATTTCTGGCGTTGTAATATTGTTGTGAGGAAGTACTTACGCCCTGTAGGTTTCTCCTTATATCAGTATTGGAAAAAGCGACTTTTGTTAGCAAATATTTGTTAAGCAAGACTACTTGCTTGGCGCCTTAATAAATGTGCTTCCTCTGCGTACTTCGCAGCTGACGTAAGGGGCGTTCTCATTTCTAGCCACAGCAACTCACACCACCGTCGACTGACAAACGCCATATGGTCTACCGGCTTCTTTAGCCAGCGTGGGAACTGAAATTTTACTCCCAACTGTGTGCGTTCTGCAGTACCGCTTTGGTCAATGAATGCTGCGTGATATCTACAGGCGCGATACAAAATTGTAAAACTGGAAAATAAGGAAATAAAATGTGGCATCAACAGAATGGGTACGTTACAAGCTTCCAAAAGTAAGTTACACATTATTGTGGCAGGCAAAATAACTTTTACTGAATGCTGCACTGCGCGTCAAAATGACACAAATACCTGTATCACTTATTATCATACAGAGGACGGGCAAAATAATGTGAACAGTGTAGTAATAGTGTTGTTGTGTTTGATGGTCAACAATGCAGGTAAGGCACGTGTCACGCTGGACTGTGCGTGTTCAGTACGGGCTAGGCATCAGTGCAAATTGTTTACGAGTAGTGCACACACATCGTATTTGCATTCAGAGACGTGCAATCAAAGACATGCGATAAAAGAGCTAACAGAGCTCCACAGAGGGCAGATTGTAGGGGGCCGATTAACTGGAGCATCAGTCACCAAGACAACTAACTTATTGAATCTTTCAAGAGTAACTGTTTCAGCAATCATGACAGTCTACAAAAAGCATGGAAAGACGTCATTGTGTGACCGTAATAGTGGGCGCAAATCAAAACTAAATGACAGAGATCGTCGAAGGCTAACACAAAACTGCGGCGGCTAAAGTGACCGCAGATCTCAATAGCTATCTTCGCGACCCCGTATCTATCGACACTGTCCGCCGAAAACTCCATAAAACGAATATTCATGGACGAGCTGCTACACCGAAACCATTAGTGACGGCAACCAACGCAAAGAAGCCTAAAACATGGTGTTAGGAGCATAAATCCTGGACGGCTGATCAGTGGAAACACGTCATATGGTTCGACGAGTCAACATTTTCGTTATTTCCAACATCGCACCGGGTTTACGTCTGGAGAACGCAAAAAGAAGCCTACAATCCTGATTGCTTGATCCCAAATGTTAAGCAGTGAGGTGGAAGTGCGATGGTGTGGGCAGCCTTATCATGCTATTTTGCTAGTCCCATCATTATTCTCAAAGGCTGTGTTACAGCCAACTACTATGTGAACAATTTAGGTGATCAGGTGCACCCCATGATTCAAATGTTGTTCCCCAACAATGATGCCATATTTCAGGACGATAATGCACCCATTCACACTGCCAGGACAGTACAATCGTGATATGAGCACTGCAGCGTTTTACCTGGCCAGCAAAGTCCATGGACTTGAACGTTATCGAACCCTTGTGGGCGGTATTGGAATGCAGATTTCCACCTCCCTCGTCACTACAGGAGTTAGAAGAGATTCTGATCGAAGACTGGCATAATATTCCACTGGAGACTAAACAATCATTAAATGCCAGTATTCCAAGAAGAATCGCAGCTGTATTACGGGCAAATGGGATCCAGTACTTATTAATAAACCATTCCCAAATAAGTATAGGTATTCACATTATCTACGTTCGCAGGTTCGAATCCTGCCTTGGGCATGGATGTGTGTGATGTCCTTAGGTTAGTTAGGTTTAACTAGTTCTAAGTTCTGGGGGACTGATGACCTCAGAAGTTAAGTCCCATAGTGCTCAGAGCCATATTCACATTATTTTGCCTATCCCCTTCATCACCTCGTCCCTGTAGACAACGAGCGGAATGTTCTACCAATCGTTCAGTTCCTCGGCGACAAAATTCTGCTGCTTGGTCACGGAGCCAATCCTAGAACCACTGTGTGAACGCTCTGATCTTTGGAAAACTTTCCCCCGACATGTACTTTCAGTTTGCTGAAAAGTTGGAAATCACATGGTGCAGGAACTGGACTTCCCTCTCAGCCTCACAGACGGTTGTGTGGCCTTGGTGAAATTGTTGGCGCCATTTCACCACAACCAGACGTGAAGTGGCATTTGGTCCATATAACACAAAACTTTCACTGTGAATCTGTGTGTAATTTAAGCATTTTGTCGCATGAAACTTACTATCCCGTGTACTTCAACGTTGAAGTACACTCATTTAAAAATATTACTTTCAGAAATTAAAATGTGTACCTTTTTCTCATTATCTTGTCAATAAATGTCTACAAATTTTTCTCTGTTTAATCTCTTTGGATGTAATAAGCTTCTCTCATGTGGTTTTTCTTAAATGTGCCTAATAGGAGAATTGTAATAATTTTTAATTATAATTCTGTAAGTACAATACAAAATTCATGCAAAATTCCAAGACTTTGCCCCATATCTCAGCTTACACCCAGTCAAAATTTAATCTTGAGACAGCATTTATTGTGTTTATAGAAATAAGAGTACAAAATATCATAATTTTAGCTTCCATAGATTCTGAGAAAAAGGTACACAAACTTTAAGAAACGTAATTTTCAGGAAATTCAATTTAAAGGTCAGGCTAACGTTTTTTTCTTACGTCAACTCTTCAGTAGGCTCCAGATTTATAGTCAGGAACCCCTTTCCATTCAAGGCTACTCTTCTGTTTTCTTGTTTTCTGCGCTCTTTCCTTCGCCACGTCTTCAACTGACCTTTCAGCTGCAGAGAGGCGCTATAAATCTATTTTACCCTAGATGTCTCTTCAATACCTTCATCCACCCAATGTTCCCATCATTGAATACAAGAACTGCATCATAAGTTGCAATTATGATAATTGTAGCAGATGAAAATGTGGTTTTAGGCATCGTTCCCATGCAACAGATTTGTTAATGTTTGTAAGATACGGAAAAGAGTCACAGATGATATATAAAACCAAAGTCTACAGTATCACAGTCTTCTAGATGTATCCTGTGTAAGTTTGCTTGAAAGTAATCCACGGACTCGTTGTTCTCACAACTATACTCATGATCATAAATTAAGGATAATTGCAGAATGTGGTGCCACACAACGTGGCACTACACAAAACTGCCGCTAATAGCATAGGCACATAGGGAACACACATGACACAGATCTGTAAGTTCAAGGTATTGGTGATAAGTTGAGAAAATCGTCCCGAAACACGTGTGATACAAAACGTCACTGTTTCCTGTGCATGTACCCCGACATCAATATGGGATATGATCACCATGCACACGTACACAGGCCGCACAACGGGTTGGCATTCTCCGTATCAGGTGGTCGAGCAGCTGCTGGGGTATAGCCTCCCATTCTTGCACCAGTGCCTGTCAGAGCTCCAGAAGTGTCCTAGGGGTTTGAAGACATGCAGCAGTACGTCGACCGAGAGCACCCCAGACGTGCTCGATGGGGTTTAGGTCTGGAGAACAGGCAGGCCACTCCATTCGCCTGACATCTTCTGTTTCAAGCTACTCCTCCACGATGGCAGCTCGATGGGGCCGTGCGTTATCATCCATCAGAACATACTGGTGCAAAATGACGTCCCGATACACCTGACCTGTTACAGTTCCCCTGTCAAAGACATGCAGAGATGTACGTGCACCAATCAAAATCCCATTCCACACCATCAAACCATGACTTCCATACAAGTCCCTTTCAAGGACATTAAGGGGTTCGTATCTGGTTCCTGGTTCACGCCAGATGAAAATCTGACGAGAATCACTGTGCAGACTATACCTGGACTCATCCGCAAACATAACCTGGGACCACTGTTCCAATGACCATGTACTGTGTTCTTGACACCAAGCTTTATGGGCTCTCCTGTGACCAGGGGTCAGTGGAATGTACCTTGCAGGTCTCTGGGCAAATAAACCATGTCTGTTCAGTCGTCTGTAGACTGTATGTCTAGAGACAACTGTTCCAGTGGCTGCAGTAAGGTCCCGAGCAAGGCTACCTGCAGCACTCCATGGCCATCTGTGGGCATTGATAGTGAGATATGTCTTCTTGTGATGTTGTACACTGTGGACGTCCCGTATTGTAGCGCCTGGACACATTTCCTGTCTACTGGATTCGTTGCCATTATCTTGAGATCACACTTTGTGGCACATGGAGGGCCCGTGTTATGACCTGCTGTGTTTGACCAGCCTCCAGTCGCCCTAGTATTGTATCCCTCATAACGTCATCAATATGTGTTTTTTGAACCATTTTCAACACACAGTCACCATTAGCATGTCTGAAAACGTCTGCACACTTACTCGCTGCACCATACTCTGACATGCACCAACACATGTCTGGGTATGTGGACTGCTGCCAGCGCCACCATGCGACGACCGCAGGTCAAATGCACCGCATGGTCATACCCCGAGGTGATTTAAACTCGCAAAACGCCCATCAGAGCGTTGTTTCACCATGTATCAGCATTATCCTTAATTTATGAGCATGAGTGTACTATTGAAGTGTTGATTCAAAAAGGGGGCGTGGCAGGAAAGTCACATTACACATTTAATTATCTTTCAGTCACTTCCTACGCGATTTCATCACTGATAATTTGGGCCTATTGTCCACAAATTCTCTAATAAATAAAAAATAACTTGAAATTTAACATTTTAGGTCAATTTCATGAATGTGCATCCTTATGTGATTTACTTTTAAAAGCTTTGTCACCTGTATTAGGTATGAAAATAGTTTCCATTGTTTGGTATGTATATATGACATACCTCATTCATTAGAACCAGGTATTTAGCTGCGAAAAAATGTTGTCAGTCACTGGGTAAAAAAGTGATACTTTAAGCTCTGTGTCAGTCTCTAGCCCTCGCAAAACTCTTCAAAGTGCCACTCTACTGCTTTGGGGCACTTTACGCTCAGTGTCCATCTTCCATAGATGTTGGAAGTTTCGTCAAGTAGTTTGCTCTAAGGGATACCCACATGCCAAATATTTATTGGGCCATACTGAGTGCTGCGCAATAATATTGACCATCTGAGAGCGGGAAGGTCTGCTGGTAGCGGAGGCACGTACACACGATCCTCAATGAAGCCCCACAGGAAAAAAATCGCATTGCGTTAGGTCAGGTGAACGTGGAGGCCATGCAAAGTAAGCCATGTCATTGGGCCCCTTGCGGCCTATCCAACGCTTGGGTACAATGAAGTTCAACCAATCGCATACTTCACTATGCCAGTGAGGTGGGGCACCATCTTGCTGGAAAATGAAATTCTCTGGCTCATCTTCTTCCAACTGAGGGAAGAGCCATTGCTCTAGTGTATCAAGGTACAAAGTGCCAGTTACAGCAGGTTCACCAAAAAAGAAAGACCCATAAACTTTCCGCCGGGATGTTGTTGTTGTTGTGGTCTTCAGTCCTGAGACTGGTTTGATGCAGCTCTCCATGCTACTCTATCCTGTGCAAGCTTTTTCATCTCCCAGTACCTACTGCAACCTACATCCTTCTGAATCTGCTTAGTGTATTCATCTCTTGGTCTCCCTCTACGATTTTTACCCTCCACGCTGCCCTCCAATACTAAATTGGTGATCCCTTGATGCCTCAGAACATGTCCTACCAACCGATCCCTTCTTCTGGTCAAGTTGTGCCACAAACTTCTCTTCTCCCCAATCCTATTCAATACTTCCTCATTAGTTATGTGATCTACCCATCTAATCTTCAGCATTCTTCTGTAGCACCACATTTCGAAAGCTTCTATTCTCTTCTTGTCCAAACTATTTATCGTCCATGTTTCACTTCCATACATGGCTACACTCCATACGAATACTTTCAGAAATGACTTCCTGACACTTAAATCTATACTGGATGTTAACAAATTTCTCTTCTTCAGAAACGCTTTCCTTGCCATTGCCAGCCTACATTTTATATCCTCTCTACTTCGACCATCATCAGTTATTTTGCTCCCCAAATAGCAAAACTCCTTTACTACTTTAAGTGCCTCATTTCCTAATCTAATTCCCTCAGCATCACCCGAATTAATTAGACTACATTCCATTATCCTTGTTTTGCTTTTGTTGATGTTCATCTTATATCCTCCTTTCAAGACACTGTCCATTCCATTCAACTGCTCTTCCAAGCCCTTTGCTGTCTCTGACAGAATTACAATGTCATCGGCGAACCTCAAAGTTTTTATTTCTTCTCCATGAATTTTAATACCTACTCCGAATTTTTCTTTTGTTTCCTTTACTGCTTGCTCAATATACAGATTGAACAACATCGGGGAGAGGCTACAACCCTGTCTTACTCCCTTCCCAACCACTGCTTCCCTTTCATGTCCCTCGACTCTTATAACTGCCATCTGGTTTCTGTACAAATTGTAAATAGCCTTTCGCTCCCTGTATTTTACCCCTGCCACCTTTAGAATTTGAAAGAGAGTATTCCAGTCAACATTGTCAAAAGCTTTCTCTAAGTCTACAAATGCTAGAAACGTAGGTTTGCCTTTCCTTAATCTTTCTTCTAAGATAAGTCGTAAGGTCAGTATTGCCTCACGTGTTCCAGTGTTTCTACGGAATCCAAACTGATCTTCCCCGAGGTTGGCTTCTACTAGTTTTTCCATTCGTCTGTAAAGAATTCGTGTTAGTATTTTGCAGCTGTGACTTATTAAGCTGATAGTTCGGTAATTTTCACATCTGTCAACACCTGCTTTTTTTGGGATTGGAATTATTATATTCTTCTTGAAGTCTGAGGGTATTTCGCCTGTTTCATACATCTTGCTCACCAGATGGTAGAGTTTTGTCAGGACTGGCTCTCCCACGGCCGTCAGTAGTTCCAATGGAATATTGTCTACTCCGGGAGCCTTGTTTCGACTCAGGTCTTTCAGAGCTCTGTCAAACTCTTCACGCAGTATCATATCTCCCATTTCATCTTCATCTACATCCTCTTCCATTTCCATAATATTGTCCTCAAGTACATCGCCCTTGTATAGACCCTCTATATACTCCTTCCACCTTTCTGCTTTCCCTTCTTTGCTTAGAACTGGGTTTCCATCTGAGCTCTTGATATTCATACAAGTCTTTCTCTTATCTCCAAAGGTCTCTTTAATTTTCCTGTAGGCGGTATCTATCTTACCCCTAGTAAGATAGGCCTCTACATCCTTACATTTGTCCTCTAGCCATCCCTGCTTAGCCATTTTGCACTTCCTGTCGATCTCATTTTTGAGACGTTTGTATTCCTTTTTGCCTGTTTCACTTACTGCATTTTTATATTTTCTCCTTTCATCAATTAAATTCAATATTTCTTCTGTTACCCAAGGATTTCTACTAGCCCTCGTCTTTTTACCTACTTGATCCTCTGCTGCCTTCACTACTTCATCCCTCAAAGCTACCCATTCTTCTTCTACTGTATTTATTTCCCCCATTCCTGTCAATTGCTCCGTTATGCTCTCCCTGAATCTCTGTACAACCTCTGGTTCTTTTAGTTTGTCCAGGTCCCATCTCCTTAAATTCCCACCTTTTTGCAGTTTCTTCAGTTTTAATCTACAGGTCATAACCAATAGATTGTGGTCAGAGTCCACATCTGCCCCTGGAAATGTCTTACAATTTAAAACCTGGTTCCTAAATCTCTGTCTTACCATTATATAATCTATCTGATACCTTTTAGTATCTCCAGGGTTCTTCCATGTATACAACCTTCTTTCATGATTCCTAAACCAAGTGTTAGTTATGATTATGTTGTGCTCTGTGCAAAATTCGACCAGGCGGCTTCCTCTTTCATTTCTGTCCCCCAATCCATATTCACCTACTATGTTTCCTTCTCTCCCTTTTCCTACACTCGAATTCCAGTCACCCATGACTATTAAATTTTCGTCTCCCTTCACAATCTGAATAATTTCTTTTATTTCATCATACATTTCTTCAATTTCTTCGTCATCTGCAGAGCTGGTTGGCATATAAACTTGTACTACTGTAGTAGGCGTGGGCTTCGTATCTATCTTGGCCACAATAATGCGTTCACTATGCTGTTTGTAGTAGCTTATCCGCATTCCTATTTTCCTATTCATTATTAAACCTACTCCTGCATTACCCCTATTTGATTTTGTGTTTATAACCCTGTAGTCACCTGACCAGAAGTCTTGTTCCTCCTGCCACCGAACTTCACTAATTCCCACTATATCTAACTTCAACCTATCCATTTCCCTTTTTAAATTTTCTAACCTACCTGCCCGATTAAGGGATCTGACATTCCACGCTCCGATCCGTAGAACGCCAGTTTTCTTTCTCCTGATAACGACATCCTCTTGAGTAGTCCCCGCCCGGAGATCCGAATGGGGGACTATTTTACCTCCGGAATGGCACAAAAAACTTTAGGGGAATCTCGTTGCATTTGTATCACATTGTGAGGATTTTCTGAGCCCCAGATGCGCACATTGTGAGTGTTAACATGTCCACTAAGGTGAAAGATCGATTCATCACTGAAAACAACATGAACCAGAAAACGCTTTCTGTTCACTGGTCGCTTTCTTCGCTACTACCACTGTCTAGCGGATTGCGGCGGAAACATGCGTGCTGTGCATGCGCACTGGTGCCAAACAAAACTGAGTTGCTCTTTCATTTGACATATCATTTATAACTGTAAGTTTAATGTAATAAATATTAAAAAGCGTTAAAACCCTGATGTTCATTTATAAACACCCTGTATTAACGCTCTCAATACATTGCGCAGTATATTGTACCGTCAGAGGTTAATATTGCGCAATAACCTGGAGTTCCTGCCGAGACCCAGAGAAATTCAATTCGCTCCGAACGAGTTCCTGCAAAGAACTGAATAAACCGAACGACAAACGATGCTGGAGGATGTACAGTACAATAAAGGCATTGTTCGGTACTTTGAGAAATGAAATTCCTCATTGTTTAGGAAACGGGAAGATACCTCATTGCCCACTGTAGACTGAAGATCATTGCGTCATGAGAACAAGAAGAAATGTTTAATTTACTTGTAGCAGTTTGCAAATAAGGTTAGGTCAGCTGTCCAGTGGAGCATACATGTTTTTCATTTTTTGTGACAGTTGTCTCACTATAGACACATGATCATGTAAGGTTCCAATCAGTAATCTGTAAATAATTATGTTACTTTATTTGCAAAAGTTGTTACTATAGAGAAATACATAGGAAACAGCACATGTACCCGGTAAGGTACACGTTTCACGAGTTTAATTTGTAATTAATTGATTGTTCTGGTTTGCGAATCCACGCTGCAGTGAATGAGCCCTGGCCCATTGAAATGTTTACTGGAAGCTTTTCAGACCTACTTCGTCCGTTCTGTATAATTTGTGCTTGTGTTTTGCAAGACGCGGAACTCAATCACAATACATATGACTTCCACATTGTTGAGCGCCGATATGTTCACTACGAGGGCAAAGTCCTAAAGGACGTGTCCTGAGCATAAATATTGCTAAATAATATTGTGGCGTTTTAGGCCTCCCTCTTTCGCACAATATACTGACGCAATAGTATTGCTCAATAAATACCAAACGTGTGAGGACCACTTGCGATATTCTGTTGCTAGCTATTTCTGAGAGCAACTTAGCGATACATCGCTGTGGAAAGACAGACACGTGACCCGCATCTGGGAGAACCCGGATTCAACCACCCGTCCGCCCACCCATATTGAAGTTCCTCGTGACTTCCCCCAAAATCGCTCAAAGCAAGTGCTGGGATGGTTTCTTTGGAAAGGAACGGCCGATTTCTTTATCTATCTGTCTTGAACCTGCTTTACGCTCCAAGGCAGGCCCCTTCCAAGTACAATTCTATTCCTACATTTTTATTTCTGACACCACTGTTCCTAACAACTCATATGCAGTTGTAACATCCATACTGTCAGACTTCTTCGTCTTAGGTGGTGTGTTGATCCTTTCTGCTGTTTTAAACTGAATCTGAAAAGTATAAGATTGTGCTTTAAAGACATATTGCTACTCTTCATTCATCACATCTCCTATCTTACGCACTATATTTTTCGGAGATGTAAGAATTTCAATGTCTGTAAGTGTATAAACGATTTCTTATTTTCCAGCCCAATGCGTTGGATTTGGTGCCTTTACTGTCAACTTGAAAGTACTCACAGAACAAATTTTTAAATATTGCTATTATCTCGCATGCTGTGACCAAACAAATTGTGAATGTTCTCAACTGTTTCGAGTCCACATTGTGGCCGAGTGGTTCTAGGCGCTTCAGTCCGGAACCGCGCTGCTGCTGCGGTCGCAGGTTCGAATCCTGCCTCGGGCATGGACATGTGTGATGTCCTTAGGTTAGTTAGGTTTAAGTAGTTCTAAGTCTAGGGGACTGATGACCTCAGATGTTAAGTCCCATAGTGCTTATAGCCATTTGAGCTGTTTCGAAATATACAGCTGTTGCTAGATTACTCACATCTAGTCCCTTTCGGCTTATACATTAAATTGACGGATATTCGTATCCTACTGTAGACTGTTCTTACCTGGGTAAAGGAGGTAAATTACTATCTGTACGTCAGAACTATTTCCATAACAATCTTTCATTATTTTAACATAACGAAAGAGTTCTCTTGCCTGACTGATTTTACCAAATTTCCGCTTTTGCTTTCTGTTTCAATTTTTCCTGACTTCTTCCTATTTTATTTGTTTTAATTCCAGGCACTTCATTTTTGAAGGCATGCTGCCGTTCATACCATACTAGTTGCTCGATAGTATGCGTAATTGTGCAGCAATTATTTTCCGTGTACTGTCTTAGAATAAACATTTCGCGACGTGACGCGGTTTTCAACAATACAGGGGCCTCTACAACTGCCTCAGCCGTTGCTCAGCATAAGTTTGAAAAGAGGCGACTGGCGAGCAACAAGAATGTGTCCGTCTCGTCAGCAAAATCTTAAGGAAACCGTGAAATGCAGTTAGAGCACGGAGGAAATACAGCAGTCAAAAGGTAAGCGATTGACAAACATCAGGGTAATTTCCAAGAATGATTGCCTATCGAAGTCGCGGGGTCCAAACGATACGTATCGAACATGCGATCCTAAATCGATCATGCGACTCTGGCGACTGGCGTTATGATCTATTATTTGTGATCGTCATTTTTATCTGTTTTCCGTCGTTCCCTTAGTTGCTTTAAATGACATACCTTCACGAATTATTTGTGTGTTGGTCGGGAAACCCAGACGATTTTTGTGAGTGTAGTGAGTGGTATGTCTGGTGTTCCTGGCGTTTCTTCAGCGGATTCTTTCACATGGAAAAACTGGTTCCATTGTTTGACTTTTTGTCGCAAATATGGAGTACTACCGGACAAGGAAAGGAGGGACTATGTAGACTGTGATGGTACGAAGTACGTAAAACTTCGTAAGAAGAGTTTCGATGCTGAAATACCGTTACAATTTTATTGCGGACAGTGTGGAAAACGAACGAGTATCAGGAAGAATACATGGTTCGTCTCTTCCAAATGATCCATCCAAGCCAGCGTAATTCTTCTATCTTGCTGGATTCGAGACTACACCTTGCAAGCAACAGCATAGGAATCTGACTTATCTGCTAATACTGCGTGCGACTATTTCAGGTTTTGCATGGAAGTGTGTTATGCAATAGTGACGAACGACAGTGTACGGATTAGTGGACCGAGTAAATTTGTTGACGTGGACGAACCTCACATAGCGAGAAGGAAGGATCAGAGAGGATGACCTTCAAAGAGTGAAATCAATCATATTTGGGTATTCATTGGAATAGAACGAGAGTCCCAGAAGTGTTTTCGTTGTCAGAGTACTGTCCAGGACAAGATCACTTTAGTGCGTCTCATAAAGCACTTCATACTACCTGGTACTAAAGTCATTTACAGACGGGTTTCAGTACTACAAGACACTCAAAGCAGAAGGATTCGGCCACGAGTTCGTCAACCACTCTGTATAGTTTGTGTCTTCAGATGATCCCAGTGTGCACACGCAGAACATTGAACACCTGCGGAAATCTGTGAAGTCTTCAATTAATAGAGAAGGTCGTAAAGGACAGAGAGACGAACTGTACTTGTTTCAGTACTTCTATTTTCACAACTTGCGTTTGCAGGGAAAAGTTAATGCATGTGACGCTCTACCCATATTCTTGAGTGATATTGGCAGAATTTACCCAGGCTATGGCAAAAAGGGAATTGTCCCCGTAGTGTACACATCACATGGACTTTCACATGACGACCACACCGATGACGAGTAAGGTAAGTCGTTTCCTTTGTAATTATAAGCATTTTTGTAAGCTCTTCTTTTGTCATTGCTGTAGTGACCACCATAAATATAGTCATAACGCCCGCCACCAGGGTCGCATGATCGATTTAGGATTGCACGTTCGATATGTATCGTTTGGGCCCTGCGACTTCGATAGGCAATCATTCTTGGAAAATACCAACATCAGAGTTCCAGCAATCCATGTCACCCAGAACACAGGAGTCAAACCAACTGCACATTTTTGTGGATGCAGACATGTATATTTAATGAATATTGGGATCTTAGGCTCTACAGCTATTATCCAGGATGGCTTGATTTTTGCAAACCAGTCATTCAAACTGTTTATCAAGGTTTGTGTCTAGCAATTTGTGTTGGAGGAGCATGAGCTTTATAAATTTTGTTAAACATACCAATTTAGTATTATAAATGCAACCAAGCAGTGTACAACGCCGTTGCATCGTCTATAACGTTCTTATTTTAAATTTTCAGGTAAAATGTGTTATATTCAGCCTAAAACAAACCAAAACGCAAATATACTGGTTGAATTCTAGTGTCTGATTTCACCCATTGGGTTTGACCAGATGCTGTAGAACTTCGGTACGTAGTGATATCGAATGACAGTGGTATGAAGTATTGAGCAGACGCTGGACGTAGTGATATGGAATGATAGAAGTACGGAGTATACACTTTATTGTGTAGGAACTCGATATATACAACAATACACCCACGAGTCGATTTCTCTGGCCAGCGATGGTAAAGTTCTCACAACGTAATGCCCTGCAGCCAATAGACAAAAAACAAAGAGCTACTGGCATTTTTTTTAGACTTATGTAAAGCCTTTGACATACTGGACCACAACATGCTGTTGGAGAAGCTCCAAGTATATGGCATTAGAGGTACTGCATTAAAATGGTTCACTTCGTACTTGACGAACAGGAAACAAAAAATACAAATAAAACATGAATTATAGGAAAACACCAGGACATGCGTCTCAGATGCAGAAGTTCTAAATAAAGGAGATCCTCAGGGAGCCATTCTTTGGCCAATCCTCTTTCTCCGGTACATAAATGATCTAGACCTGAATGTTGAGTCACAAACAAACACTTTTTTGTAGGTGACACAGGCATCCTAATTACAGAAAATACCCCCAAGTCAGCTTCAATCAGCTGTTAATAAGACCACAGAACAGCTAAATAGATGGTTTGAGGGGAATAAACTTATGATAAACACCAAAAAAACAACATTCCTAAATTTCTGATTAAAAGGTGACAATAAACTCCAACAAAATTTCATCTTCTCCAGAAACAAGAGTTTAGGCTTAATGCTTCAAAATAAATTCAAATGGCACACACTTATAAACAAAATTAATGGAACACTAAGTACAATAAGTTACAGTCTGTATGTAAACTTTTCCCTTTTTTTCTATCACTTATTGGACACTAAATGCATAACTGCTTTTGTAAATTAGCTACTTACATAATATACTACCTTTCATTAAAAACTGGAGTTGTCTGAAAGATAATTTTCTGCTCTTGAAACTTAACAATTGAAACAACTACTATGGCTGCAACTTAATGTTAAATAGCTGCCGATATAAAAAGCAAACTTTTTCTCCTCTATCCTCATCTACAAAATTGTCGACTCATTTAACTAATTTTGTAACGCTGATAATTTTTTCAGGACACTAAAATTTAACTTTAGTAGCTTCAGTAAATTTTATTAAAAGCAAAATAAAAAAAATCTTGAGAATCAGTTTCACATGAAAGCACGAAGAGTAGCAAGAAATAATCCACAATTTGAAGACTGCCTATGTTTTTTTTTTTTTTTAAATGTTTGATGCTGTTAATCACCAACCAACCACACATAATCTTTGTGTTTACATTTTGAAGTGCAGCTTTTATCTTATATTGCTTCAGATTTTGAAATTAGGCAGGGAGAGGACATCAAGTGTTTTTGTGTGTTATATTAATTTGTAATGGTGACTGGATTGTCATCTGCTCTTGCCCATACTATTTGGTAGCCAGTGTAGTGACAGTCTCTGTCATGATATTGGCTACTAAATTGCCTCATTAGAGGACTTTTGGATTCTGCTGACCATGGGTGCAATTGTTGTGCAATCTTAAAAAGTTCCAGGACTTCTTGGCTCTCCGGTTGCTACATGGAGGTATTACTAATTTATTATTACACACAGTGACCTGAATTGTTGGGCTGTTTTCTGCTGGACCTTAGCTATCTGTTTCTGCCATTTCAGCATGCTATCCTTAATGATTCCAAGGCACTTGGCTGAATTTGTCCGACGAGCTGGACTGATGGGACTTCAGGTGTCTTCTTCTTAATGAATATCATTGCCTTTCACAGTATTAAAAGCCCCCCCTCCCCCCCAACCCCCCTATGTGTAGCCCGTGATTCTAGCTCATGGCCGTTATCTTCTAGTCTTTGCTGCAGTTCTTGCGCCGATATGGTCCTGGTGAAGATGGCTGTGACATCTGTGTTCATTGTCCTGTTCACTTGGGGTTACTTTAAGGGTTCTGCTGTGTAGATGGAATGTAGAGTCAGCCCAAGCACAGATCCTTGTGGCTCTACAGTTTTGATTCTCCTAATGGTGGATGTAGTTTCTTCTGCTCAGACAGAGAAGATCCTCTCCAACATGGAAAAGGTGAGAAGCAGGATGTATGGTCTTCGCTGCGTGCTTTGGCTGTTGTCATACTCTGTCTACGAAGGTTTCGGAGTATGCTGATGACCACTGTGAGCGACAACCATGAGGACAGCTGAATTCCACAGTGAATTCCACAGTGGCACAGACGATGATGCTGCCCACTGGGTAGTGCGATCAGTCTGTCCTGATCCTAGTGCATGTGCAGAATAATACACACAGCTTGCTATTAAACTGCAGGTCGAAAGAAGTCTTGGTTTTTGGTGGCTCACCTGAGGGTAACTGGCCAGTGCCTAGGTGAAGTGTCATGGAGCATAGTAAGTGGCGACTATATGCAAGTGTGAAACTTCTTCAGAATCTAAAGAGGTGCTAAGCATAACAGAACATAATCTTAAAGAAATTGAATAAATGCCCGAGATAGGTAGAAGTTACTATTGTGTTACTGGATGCGTAATATGAGAAACTGGATAGAGATTTTACACAAAAAGGTGAAATGAAAGACCCAGCCATAGACCTCAATGAGTATGGCACTGAAATAGCTCTTTGTTCTTTTACTTCATTTACAGATGTGGAAACATACAAGACAGTAGTTCTGGATGTGTACTGCCCACAAACAGGAATTTTTTGAACATTGTTAAGCAATTAGAGAGGGTGCTGAATAGAAATAACAGGTAAGTGATAATATGTGGACATTACAGGTATAGATTTCATATAAAGGAACCTAGAGTTACTGAAGTCCAGCTTTGGTTTGATTCCCATCATAGGCATCCTCAACAAGGGGTGGGGGCAAGGCAAGAGGGACTACTACTACTGCCCCCACCCCCAACCCACATATCTCTAGAATCTGAAGTTTAGAGTTTTTTATCGTTACTTCTAAAACTGAGTGGATAACTGTCAATCCTCAGGTGGTTTTTGTGCCACCCATAAAATTTATTGGTATGCATATCTCAAATCTCACAACTCATTTATATATAAATGGCAATTTTAGAGGCCCCCGGCCCCCTCCCCAGGGCAGCACAGAGCAAGAGAAATACTTTTTTAAACCTATGAATCCAGTTTTCCATCACAAGACACAGACAATTATAATGCATGCTGAAATGAAAGGCAGCTAACATCTGCAATTAAAGTATTTTGTGTTAGAATGTTAGAGCTTTATTTTAGATTAGATTAATACTTGTTCCATAGATCATGAATACGACACTTCGTAATGATGTGGAACGTGTCAGGTTAATAAAAGATGTCTGTACAAGATATTACATTACACAAAATATTGCATGACACTAATTTTTAAGTTGATGTTTTTTTCCCCATAATTTATATCTAAAAATTCAGCCAATGAGTAGAAGCAGTTGTCATCTAGAAATTCTTTTAATTTATTTTTAAGTGTTTGTTGGCTATCTGTCAGGCTTTTGATGGTGTTTGGTAGGTGACCAAGCACTTTTGTGGCAGCATAATTTACCCCTTTCTGTGCCAAAGTCCGATTTAACCCTGCATAGTGAAGATCATCCTTTCTCCTGGTGTTATAGCTATGCACACTGCTATTACTTTTGAACTGGGTTGGATTATTAACAACAAATTTCATAAGTGAATATACAATCTGTGAGGCTACTGTGGGGATCCCTAGATCCTTAAACAGATGTCTGCAGGATGACCGTGGGTAGGATCCAGCAATTATTCTGATTGCACGTTTCTGAGCAATGAATACTTTTCTACTCAACGATGAATTACCCCAGAATATGATGCCATACGAAAGCAGTGAATGAAAGTAGGCATAGTAAGCTAATTTACTAAGATTCTTATCACCAAAACTTGCAATAACCCTAATAGCATACGTAGCTGAACTCAGATGTTTCAGCAGACCATCAATGTGTTGCTTCCAGTTTAACCTCTCATCACCTAAAAATTTTGAAAATTCTACCTTAGCTATAGACTTCTGTTCAAAGTCTATATTTATTACTGGAGTTGTGCCATTTACTGTACGGAACTGTTTATACTGTGTTTTATCAAAATTTAAAGAGAGCCCGTTTGCTGAGAACCACTTAATAATTTTGTGAAAAACATCAGTTTCTTGGTTTTTGGATGTTATTACTATACTTGTATCATCAGCAAAAAGAACTAACTTTGCACCTTCATCAATGTGCAATGGTAACTCATTAATGTACACTCCTGGAAATGGAAAAAAGAACACATTGACACCGGTGTGTCAGACCCACCATACTTGCTCCGGACACTGCGAGAGGGCTGTGCAAGCAATGATCACACGCACGGCACAGCGGACACACCAGGAACCGTGGTGTTGGCCGTCGAATGGCGCTAGCTGCGCAGCATTTGTGCACCGCCGCCGTCAGTGTCAGCCAGTTTGCCGTGGCATACGGAGCTCCATGGCAGTCTTTTAACACTGGTAGCATGCCGCGACAGCGTGGACGTGAACTGTATGTGCAGTTGACGGACTTTGAGTGAGGGCGTATAGTGGGCATGCGGGAGGCCGGGTGGACGTACCGCCGAATTGCTCAACACGTGGGGCGTGAGGTCTCCACAGTACATCAATGTTGTCGCCAGTGGTCGGCGGAAGGTGCACGTGCCCGTCGACCTGGGATCGGACCGCAGCGACGCACGGATGCACGCCAAGACCGTAGGATCCTACGCAGTGCCGTAGGGGACCACACCGCCACTTCCCAGCAAATTATTGACACTGTTGCTCCTGGGGTATCGGCGAGGACCACTCGCAACCGTCTTCATGAAGCTGGGCTACGGTCCCGCACACCGTTAGGCCGTCTTCCGCTCATGCCCCAACATCGTGCAGCCCGCCTCCAGTGGTGTCGCGACAGGCGTGAATGGAGGGACGAATGGAGACGTGTCGTCTTCAGCGATGAGAGTCGCTTCTGCCTTGGTGCCAATGATGGTCATATGCGTGTTTGGCGCCGTGCAGGTGAGCGCCACAATCAGGACTGCATACGACCGAGGCACACAGGGCCAACACCCGGCATCATGGTGTGGGGAGCGATCTCCTACACTGGCCGTACACCACTGGTGATCGTCGAGGGGACACTGAATAGTGCACGGTACATCCAAACCGTCATCGAACCCATCGTTCTACCATTCCTAGACCGGCAAGGGAACTTGCTGTTCCAACAGGACAATGCACGTCCGCATGTATCTCGTGCCACCCAACGTGCTCTAGAAGGTGAAAGTCAACTACCCTGGCCAGCAAGATCTCCGGATCTGTCCCCCATTGAGCACGTTTGGGACTGGATGAAGCGTCGTCTCACGCGGTCTGCACGTCCAGCACGAACGCTGGTCCAACTGAGGCGCCAGGTGGAAATGGCATGGCAAGCCGTTCCACAGGACTACATCCAGCATCTCTACGATCGTCTCCATGGGAGAATAGCAGCCTGCATTGCTGCGAAAGGTGGATATACACTGTACTAGTGCCGACATTGTGCATGCTCTGTTGCCTGTGTCTATGTGCCTGTGGTTCTGTCAGTGTGATCATGTGATGTATCTGACCCCAGGAATGTGTCAATAAAGTTTCCCCTTCCTGGGACAATGAATTCACGGTGTTCTTATTTCAATTTCCAGGAGTGTATATCAAGAACAGTAAAGGACCTAAGACCGAACCCTGTAGGACCTCGTACTTGATAGCCCCCCAGTTTGAGGAATCAGCTGTTGTTTTAACATTACATGAACCACTTATTTCAGCTTTCTGCATTCTTCCAGTTCAGTATGAATTAAACCATTTGTGCACTGCCCCACTCAAACCATAATGATTTAGCTAATCTAAAAGAAAGCATAGAACTAGTAATCAAGATGTTAAAATGCACTGCAAGCAGTATTATGAAATCCTTCGCCTAATAAATAAATAAATAAAAATAAAAACAACCAAGAAAAGTTAAGGATAGTGTGGATAATGTGCAAATTAATTTGTTAAAGCAAATGTTACTCATTTCCCTGATGACAGCACGTGTGGGACAGGTGATATTAAATTAAAATCATTGACCATTGACATTCATGTATCCTTCTACAGTAGCTGAAAACATGGGGGAAAATAATCCATCAAAGGCAGATCCATTAGATTTACATTCACATATGCTGAATACTTTACCACCAGAAATCAGTTTTTGTTGATCGTCTCTTGGATATTGAATCAGTAGGTCTCTAAAAAGCAGCAACTCTTCTGTTTATTATGGTATTTCAACCAAAATACTAAAATCTTGTGCTGATTTAATGGCACCCACCATGAGTTACTTTCGTAACAAATTAGCAAGTCAACCTGTATTTCCTAAAAGATGTATCATGTGGTAACATTCATTTGCAACAGTTGAAATAAGCACAAATTAAGACCTATCCCCCTCCATCCTGCATTCTCAAAGTTGTGAGAAGGTAGCTTGCAAAAGAGTATTGAGGCATCTTACCTAGGATGATCTTTTAACAGTGATTTAGTTTGGTTTGCATAAAGTCATCTGTACTAAAAAAGCAATATATGTTTTCATGAACTTAGTACAGGTAGAACTAAACAAGAAGAAAAACTTCGTTGTTATTGTTTGTAATCTTCATAAGGCCTATAGTTTTGTTGATCTTAAAAGCCAAAAGCCAACTCAGAGTGTGTGGTGGAGGGTACTTTGCATACTACAGTCATTTTCGCCTTTTTATTTTCCAGTTGTGATTTGTTCATTGGAGAAACAATTATTTTGTGTCTGTCTAATTTTACCTTAAGACTTTTTTTTTGCAAGGTAGGCTTGTAATGCTAACAACAAACTACACAGTGACACAGAACGTCTCTTGTGCAGTGTCTGCCACTGGAATCAGCTTGGGATCTCTGTGATGCTTTTGTTTTACTAAATGATTCTGTAACAAGACACACTGCACCTCTTTGGACTGTCTGTGTGTCATCCATCAGTTCAGTCTGGTATGGATCCCAGACTGATGAGCAATACTGAAGTCCTGTTTTGGTCAAATAAGGGTTTTGCAATCAATCTATTTGTGAGTGAACAATGCTTCTTGAGAATTGTTCCAAAGAATCTCAGCCTAGTATATGCTTTACGTGCAATTAGTTTTACGTGCTTGTTCCCTGTGAATCAGCCGGCTGGAGTGGCCCTGCCGTTCTAGGTGCTACAGTCGCAGGTTCGAATCCTGCCTCAGGCATGGATGTGTGTGATGTCCTTAGGTTAGTTAGGTTTAATTAGTTCTAAGTTCTGGGTGACTGGTGACCTCGGAAGTTAAGTCACTTACTGCTCAGAGCCATTTGAACCCTGTGATCACTCCATACACATAGAGGGCATCTTCTGCACATCTTGCTGCAATTTTCTCATGTTGCAACTTCTCTGTATACAGTAGTATCATGCATGAAATGCCTCATGGGACTTTGGAAGTTATCCACTTGGTCATTTGCATAATGTGAAAAGTAACTGTCTTACAACAGTGCCTTGTGGTATTCCTGTAGTTAATTTTACATCTGAAGATTTCTCTCTGTTGAGAATGGCATCCTGTATTTTCTTTGCTAGATACTCTTGAGTCCAGTTACACAGCTAGTCTGATATTCTGTACACTCGTATTTCGTTCATTAGATATCAGTGGAAAATTGTATCAAAAGCCTTCTGAAAGTCAAGGAACATGACATTAGCCTGGACAGTGGTATCTGCTCCTTTTTGTTTTCTTGTGGATGAACAGAGTGAGCTGTGTTTCAAGCAGTCATTTGTTTTGGAACCCATGTTGATTCATACAAGGGAACTCTTTGGTCTCTAGAAATGTCATGTTACAAGAGCATACAGTATGTTTAAAAATTCTACAACAGATTGACACATGAGAGATAAGAGTCTATGGTTCTGTGTGTCTGTTCAGTGACCCTTCTTGAAAATGGAAATGACTTACATTGTTTTCCAGTAATTAGCAATGCTTCACTTCTCCAGTGTCATGTGGCACACTGCTGTGAGGAGAGGGGCAAGATCTTTTGCATACTCAATGTAGAATGACACAGTTATCCTGTCAGGACCAGTAGCCCTTTCGTTGTTGAGTGATTCTGGTTGCTTTTTTACCTTATTTCAATATCTGTCATTTTGATGTTTGGGCGACAATATATATTTCTAAGGGAACTAAAATGATGTGCCATTAAGGACATTTCCCTTCCACAGGTGAAATCTTATGTAATAAAAAACAGTATGTCACATTAGAATATGATTGATAGGAACAAGACTAAATGCAGAGTGGGGAAACCATTAAATATAGTGCCCTACAATGTTTGATGGTCTACCCCTTCCTTATCTTGATTTACATAAATAATATAACCAGACATAGAAGAACTCTTCAGAACTTTAATTTTTGCTGTAGACAAATGGATAAATGGTCCAAACAGAGCCATGCAGGAACTGTCACGAGGATAATGAAAGAACTGATACATCGTTCACATGTAACAGCTTAATACATAGTCTTACAAAAACTCATGTTATGGAATTCAGAACAAATAAAAATGACTTGGTACACACTGGATGAAGCTCCAGGTGTAAAGTTCTTTGGCACGTACATCTACATCTACACTTTGCAAGCCACTCTGAAATGCATGGCAGAGGGTACATTCCTTTGTACCAGTTACTAGGATTTCTTCATGTTCATTCATGCTTAGAGTATGGGAAGAATTATTGTTTAAATGCCTCTGTGATTGCTGTAATTAATCTTGTCCTCACAAGCATTTGCTAAAGTCATCAATTAAAGAAGCCAGTTCCTGAAAAAACTTTGTAAATACGCTTTCTGAGGATAGTTTCTATCTATGAGGGTCACTCCAAAAGAAATGCACACTATTTTTGTTTTAAATCCATCTTTTATTCTACATGTTTGAAAGTTTAACAGTGTGTAGATAGATCCTTTAGGAACAATATTTTCATTTCTCCACATAATTTCCATCCTTCACAACTGTCTTACGCCATCTTGGAACCAGTGCCTGTATACCCGCATGATAAAATTCTGGACCAACCTGTTGGAGCCACTGTTTGGCAGCATGCACAAGCGATTCATCATGCTCAAACCTTGTTCCACAAAGAGAGTTTTTCAGTTTCCCAAAGAGATGATAGTCACATGGAGCCAGGTCAGGACTGTAAGGCAGGTGTTTCAGTGTTGTCCATCTGAGTTTTGTGATCACTTCCATGGTTTTTTGACTGACATGTGGCCGTGCATTGTTGTGCAACAGCAAAACATCCTGCTTTTGCCGTGTGGTCGAACACGACTCAATCGAGCTTGAAGTTTCTTCAGTGTCGTCACATATGCATCAGAATTTATGGTGGTTCCACTTGGCATGATGTCCACAATCAAGAGTACTTCTGAATCAAAAAACACTGTAGCCCTAATTTTTCCAGCGGAAGGTGTGGTTTTGAATTTTTTTTTCCTTGGTGAATTTTCATGATGCCACTCCACTGATTTCCCCTTCATCTCTGGTGAAAAATGATGGAGCCATGTTTCATCACCTGCCACAATTCTTCCAAGAAATTCATCTCCACCGTTCTCATACTGTTCCAAAAGTTTGCTGCATACCGTTTTTCTTGTTTCTTTGTGAGCCACTGTCAGCATCCTGGGAACCAACCTCGCACAAACCTTTTTTTAACACCAACACTTTCATTATTCTGTATTCCCAATATAGTGTGATGATTCGTTCACTGTGATGTATCAGCAATCACCAATTCGTTAACTCTCTGCACATTGTCTGCAAGGACAATCCTCAATATTGTCGTGCCTGCTTTCATCACATAACCTGCTTGACCACCGACTAACTGCACTGTGATCAACAGCAGCATCTCCGTACACCTTTTTCAACCTCTTCTGGATGTTTCCCAATGTGTCGTTTTTGCAGCACAGGAATTCTATGACAGCATGTTGCTGCTGATGAACTTCAAGTGTAGCAGCCATCTTGAAGACATGCTGTGATGGTGCCACTCACGGGAACAGGTTGAACTAAGTTTGAAAGCCGGCTGGTGTGGCCGAGCATTTCTAGGCGCTTCAGTCTGGAACCGCGTGACCGTTACGGTCGCAGGTTGGAATCCTGCCTAGGGCATGGATGTTTGTAATGTCCTTAGGTTAGTTAGGTTTAAGTAGGTCTAAGTTCTAGGGGACTGATGACCTCAGATGTTAAGTCCCATAGTGCTCAGAGCCATTTGAACCATTTTTTTTTTTTTTAAGTTTGAAAACAAGCGGGAAGGATGTTTGTACACACTGAAAAACTTTCACACATGCAGAATGAAAACTGTACTTTTACAAAAATAGTTTGCATTTCTTTTGGAGTGACCCTCGTACCTTCAGGAGTCTGCCAGTTCAGTTTCTCCAGCATCTCTGACTCACTTTCCTATGCATCACACAAACCTGTGCCTGTTCTTGCTGCCCTTCTCTGTGTACGTTCCATATCCCCTGTTATTTCTATTTGGTCTGGGTCCCACACAGTTGAGCAGTATTCTAGAATGGGTCGTACGAATGACTTGTAAGCAATCTCCTTTGTAAACTGATTGCATTTCCCCAGTATTCTACCTGTAAACCGAAATGTGCTACCTTCTTTGCCCACAACTGAGCCTAATTGATCATTCCACTCCATATCCCTACCAAGTGTTACTCCCTGGTATTTGTATAAGTTGGCCAGTTCCGACAGTGACTCACTGATACTATAGTCATAGGCTACAAAGTTGTTTTTCATTTTGTAATATGCACAATTTTACATTTCTGAACATTTAAAACAATTTTCCAATGTTTGCAATCGTATCAAGATCTGACTGAATATTTATGCAGCTTCTTTCAGGTAGGGCCTAGTACTTAATCATAGATAACGTCTGCAGTTACTCTTAATATTGTCTGCAAAGTTATTAATATACAATATGAACAGCAAGGGTCCCAATACACTTCCCTGCGGCACATCTGAAATTACTTCTACATCTGATAATGACTTTCCATCCAAGATAACCTGCTCCCTATCAAAAAATCCCCAGTCCAGTCAAAAATTTCACTTGAAACACCATATGATTATACTTTTGATATTAAATGTAAGTGTAGTACTGAGTCAAATGCTTTTTGGAAACCAAGAAATACTGCATCTACTGACTGCCTTGGTCCAAAGCTTTCATTATATCATGTGAGAAAAGTGGGAGTTGGGTTTTGCGTGATTGGTGGTTTCTGAATCCATGCTGGTTGGCTTGAAAGAGGGCATTCTGTTCGAGATATCTCATTATGTTTGAGAACGGAATATGTTCTAAGATTCTACAACAAATCAATGTTGGGGATATTGGACAGTAGTTATTTGGGTCACTTCTACTATACTTTTTGCAAATATATGTGACCTGCACTTTCCTCCTATTACTGGACACAGTTTTTCGTTCAAGGGACCTATGATACATTATACTTAAGAGAGGGGGTAACTCAACTGCAAATTTAATATAGAATCTGTTACAGATTCCATTGAGCCCTAGAGCTTTGTTCAGTTTTAACAATTTCTGCTGTTTCTCAACATCACTGACACTAACACTTGTGTCACTCATCTTTTCAATGGTACATTGATTAAATTGGGGCAGTTCTCCTGGGTTTCCATTTGTAAAGGAACATTTGAAAAGGAACATTTGAAAACAGAATAAAGCATTTCAGCTTTTGCTTTGTCACTGTCGATATCAGTTCCTGTATTATTTATGAGTGACTGGGCACTTTGGTGCCACTAACATCCTCTACATATGATCAGAATTTCTTTGGGTTTTATGAAAGATCATTTGACAGTATTCTGCTATGGTAGTCATTGAAGGCTTCATGCATTACTCTCTCTTGACAGCCAAACTTGTTCCATTTAGTGCATCTCTTTCTAAAGTCCTGTGCTTCATTTTACACCTCTTATGAAGTAGTATCTGTTTCCTTAGAAATTTCTTTACAGTGACTGTATACCATGGAGAGTCCCTCCCATTGTGAACTCTTCTACTGGGTACATGTCTATACAGTGCATGGTCAAGTTCCTCAATATGCTCCTGTCCTGTGCTGAAAGTTTCAAGTCCTTCGTTTGGATATGACACTACTGCTTTTTTATTTACTTTACTGAATATATCTACCATCTAGATGGATAATAAATTGAGGTGGTTCCAGCAAGTGGAAAGTTAACTAAAAATCTCAGTTCTGCATTCTTGGCAGGGCAGTGAGGAATCTCCCTGTAAGTTGACGTGCAGGCAGGATTGTTATCTTACTTCCTGCATTTACAGTCTAAGGCAATGCAGCTGGTGTCAAAAATGTAGTAATTGTACCATTGATACACTTCATCATCAAAGAAACCTTTGAGCAACAAAATTGAACAGTGTAACATTTTGTGAACATCATGCATCTCTTCATCTCTTTTTTTATAGTCATAAGTCTTCCGACTGGTTTGATGCAGCCCATTACGAATTCCTCTCCTGTGCCAACCTTGTCATCTAAAAGTAGCAATTGCACCTTACATCCATAATTATTTGCTGGATATATTCCAATATTTGTCTTGCTCAAGTTTGTACCCTCTACAGCTTCCTCTAGTGTCATGGAAGTTATCCTCGAATGCCTTAACAGATATCCTATCATTCTGTCCCTTTCATTTGTTACCTTATCAGTCAACATAATTTTCAACATTTTCTGTAGCATCCCACCTCAGAGGCTTCAATTTCCTTCTGTTCTGGTTTTCCCACAGTCCGTGTCTCACTGCCATACAATACTATGCTCCAAACGTACTGTCTCTGAAATTTCTCCCTCAAGTTAAGACCTATGTTTGATACTAGCAGATGTCTCTTAAGCAGGGATGCCTTTTTCATCAATGCTAGTCTATGTTTTACAGCCTCCTTGCTCCATCCGTCATAGATTATTTTGCTGCCTATGTAGCAGAATTTCGTAATGTAGTCTACTTCAAGATCCCCAATTGTAATGTTAAGTTTCTTGCTCGTTTCGTTTCTGTTTCCCATTACTTTCATCTTTCTTCGATTTTCTCTCAATATACATTCTGTTCTCATTAGACTGTTCATTCCAATCAACACATCCTGCAATCCTTCACTTTCAGTGAGGATACCAATGTCATCAGCAAATCTTATCATTGATGTCCTTTCATTGTGATGTCCCTCTCCAGAATCTTTTTTTTTTATTTTATTTTTTTATTTTTTATTTCAGTCATTGCTTCTTCAATGTTATGATTGAACAGTAGGGACGAAAGACTACATCCATGTCTTACACCCTTTTTAATCTGAGCACTTCATTCTTGGTCTTCTAGTATTATTGTTCCCTCTTGGTTCTTGTACTTATTGTGTATTAACTGCCTTTCACTGTAGCTTACCCCAATTTTTCCCAGAATTTCGAACATCTTGCACCATTTTACATTGTTGAATGCTTTCTCCAATTCGACAAATCCTATCAACTTGTCTCGATTTTTCTTTAGTCTTGCTTCCATTATCAACTGCAATGTCAGAACTAAAGCTAAACTGATCATCTAACACATCCTCAGTTTTCTTTTTCATTCTTCTGTATATTATTCTTGCCAGCAGTTTAGATGTATGAGCTGTTAAGCTGATTGTGCAATAATTCTCAATCTTGTTGGCTTTTGCTTTCCTTGGAATTCTGTGGATGATGTTTTCCGAAAAGTGTTATGGTGTATTGACAGTGTCATGCAACGTAGACACACCACTATGAATAGTCATTTTGTTGCCATTTCCCTCAATGATTTTAGAAATTCTGATGGGATGTTATCTGTTTCTTCTGTCTTATTTGATAATAAGCCTTCCAAAGCTCATTTATATTCTGAATCTAGTACTGGGTCCCCTATCTCTTCGCTGTTTCTTCTGGTATGTCATCAGACAAGTAATCCCCATCGTAGAGGCCGTCAATGTACTCTCTCCTCTACATTTAACAGTGGAGTTCCCATTGAACTCTTAATATTACCACTCTTGCTTTTAATTTCATTGAAAGTTGTTTTGACTTTCCTATATGCTGAATCCATCCTTCTGATAATCATTTCTTTTTTGATTTCTTTACATTTTTCATGCAGTCATTTTGCCTTAGCTTCCCTGCACTTCCCATTTATTTCATTCCTAAGTGACTTATATTGCAACTTCTTTTTCCTACCTGGAGTTTTCATTGTTTGGCTTGTATTTCTACATCCCTGAATTTCCCTGAACATTTTTGTACTTCCTTCTTTCATCGATCAGCTGAAGTATTTCATCTGTTATCCATGGTTCTTCACAATTGTCTTCCTTGTTCCTACAGTTTCCTTTCCAACTTCTGTGATTACCCACTTTAGAGATGTCTATTCCTCTTCAACTGTACTGTCTACTGAGCTATTCATTATCACATTGTCTATAGTCTCAGAGAACTTCAATCTTATCTCTTCATTTCTTAGCACTTCGTATCCCACTTCTTTGTGCACGGATTCTTCATGACTAGTCTCTTCATCATTACTAAATTGTGATCTGAGTCTATATCTGCTCTTGGGTACACCTTCCAATGTCTGATTTTGGAATCTTTGCTTGACCCTGATGTAATCTAAGTGAAATCTTCCCATATCTCCTGGCTGTTTCCAAGTATACTTCCTCTTTTTATGATTCTTGAACAGAGTATTCATTACTACTAACTGATATTTATTGCAGAATTTGATTAGTCTTTCTCCTCTCTCATTTCTACTACCAGGCCCATATTCTGCTGTAACCCTTTCTTCTACTTCTTCCCCTACAACTGCATTCCAGTCCCTCATGACTATTAGCTTTTCGTCTCCCTTTACATACTGAATTACTCATTCAGTATCCTAATATACTTTCTGTGTCTCTTCATCTTTGGCTTGTGATGTCGGCATGTGTACCTGAACTATAATTGTTGGTATTGGTTTGCTGTCAATTCTGATGCGAACAACCCTGTCACTGAACTGTTCACAGTAACTCACTCTCTGTCCTACCTTCCTGTTCATAAGGAGTCCTACATCCATTATACCATTTTCTGCAGCTGTTGATATTACTCTATAGTCGTCTGACCAGAAATTCTTGTTTTCCTTCCATTTCACTTCACTGATCCCCAGTACATCTAGATTGAGCCTCAGCATTTCCCTTTTCAGATTTTCTAGCTTCCCTACCACATTCAAGCTTCAGACATTCTATATCCTGATTTATAGAGTGTCATCCTTTCATTGGTTATTCAGCCTTTTTCTCATGGGCACCTCTCTCTTGGCAGTCCCCTCTTGGTACTTTTTCAGTTACAAGCCATGGATACAAATTATGTATCTTTAATGGACTGGTTTCCATTGATTTCTGCATCCTCATGCTGTTGATCATTGTTATTTCTTCTGCCTTCTTGCGCATCCTCATGCTGTTGATCATTGCTAGTTGTTCTGATTTTTAGGGGCAGCTTCTCACCCCTAGGGCAAGAGAGAGCCTTGAACCTCTATCTGCTCCTCTGCAGTCTTTGACAACACCATTGACTTCTTATGCCGGAAATGTTCAGCCAAAATTGCTGATGATTTTTATTCTAAATTTAAGCAGTGTGGGGATCTAGTGATCCTTTCACTTAGGTGCCTCTAAATATACACTCTAATGGTATTTTTAGGTTAAAAAAAGCTGAATTTAGAGTGGACTCTGACTTTCAGAATCACAGTACCAGAATTGGAGAAAAAAAATATCCATATAGACTATGCATCCCTACGACAGATCACTGGTTGGCATTAGGCATGAAACAGAAAATCACCAAATATTCAATAACAAAATAAAAGAGTACCTCATTAGCCACTCCTTCTACAGTGTCTCATAGTTTTTGGATTTGATTTTGTTCATTCTACATATCTTGAATGTTTTTATTAAATAGATCTTGACTTTTTCTGTCTATTGGCAACTGATAGCAGTTTGTGTGAGGTAAATGCTTTGTGTGAAGTATTAGATAAAAACTGCAGATGTGTTGTGTAAGAGAAAGAGAAATGACATTGTTTTCAAAGTTGTCATTTTTCTCCTAATATTCACATACAGACTAACCTAAAAATAATTCCCACAATTATCAGTGTAAGTGGATTAGCTCTAGTTGTATTTTGTGGTTATTATACTTTGTGGAAATAGCCACCTCTTGATGTTTTGGCCTTTTAATGTGTTAGGTACTCATTCCCAATCTCTGAATGCTGTCCTTCATGATGGGATTTCTTTGTCTTTTCAACTTAAGAGATGATTTAGCCATTGAACTCTTACTTGTAATTACTTTCACCTACAAATAATGGTTATCATGAGAATGTACAAATAGTGAAAAGCAAAGCATCAGAATTTGAGAATGCTTCTGGATTCAACCGTGCCATGCCAAAGTGCATTACAAAATCTGATTGACTGGGATTTATCATGATTATTCAGATGTGACAAAGAGACCCCACGTTTAAATATCTCTGCAAGGCCACGTTTAGAGATTGTGTTTCCAGTACAGTTTTGTCAACGTTGAGTAGTTGATCGAGTGACAATTGTTTACATTGCCTTTATGGCCCAGAATCATCCAATTGAAACAGGGGATACAAAATCCATGTCTTGCAGATATGTTTCAACTGGTGACATACACCATATCAGGATAGGACTGAAATATGGTTACAAGTCTTAGTACTGCAGCAATCACTGTTCAGTTGATAGGTTCATTCATTTATTCATTATTTTCAAAAAATCTGTTCACAAATAAAACTCTGTCGAGATGTGAACATCTCAAGCTAAAAATGAACAAAAAATTCCTTACACTGTACTAAAAATAAGCTATCAATGTGCTACTGTTGATTTTTTGTGCTTACATATTCTGAATTGTGCATTTCACAATTAACAGGGGACTAGCTGTAGCCTTGTTATGTATAGCTAGATGGGCGAACTGTAAACAGACTTGTCACATCAACAAATTGTGCGTTTACAAAGTTTGCTATTGAAGCGGTGTTCAGTGTAGTCAAAATAGTCTGATTGCTGCTGCCACAATTTGAATGGGATTTTAAAGTCCTCACACCATGAAAAGACACTTGACATCAACATGCATGGTTTGCCCACCTTGGTCTTGATCAGTGGGTTAAAACCAGTCTTTACAACATGGCCATGAGACAGAAAGACGGTCATGACATGCCACCTGCACCCCACCGTATGAAGGTGTAAGCTCCACACAACCTTTCATTGGTAGCAACAGAGCAGTTCAGACTAGAGACTAGGCTGGCACTCCTTGGTCTACGTAAAGCCCCTTTGACTATCTAACTTCTTAGGCAACTTACCAAATATAATAGTTAGTGTTTCCCATCGTTGGTTGAGAATGTAATTGTGATTTCTGCAATAAAGTAAAGTTGTTAACCCAATACATATTTATCAAAGATTATAGGTATACACAACAGCATGGAAAAAAAGAAAGAAAAAAACAAAAGCAGCATATGCATATGCCCTTTCTCCTTTGTTCCCTCCTCCTCCTCTGCACACACACCTGTTTGTAAAATAAAATAGGCCTATGTAAATATGTGTCTGCAGGTTTCACTGTGGACTGAATCATTTTCTAGAGCTTTATACAAGTTTTAAAATCATCCAGCATTTCTTAGAATATGTTGAATTTGTGATGGTACTAATGTAATTGTGAAAATGCAAAGTGAAGTTGAGTTACAAAATGAAATTACAATTTTCACTCTATACATCAAAGAATAGCTCTTCATAACAAATCTTGTTGATGGAGACTGAAGAAAACTCTAAATGTTTTTGCAAACAACAAAAGAGGCTTCCATTTACCTCCTCTTCAAATTTGTTCTACAAAGCAACAGCAACTGTGGATTATACTAACTTCAGGTAAGTTTAACGTTGGATACCTACATAAATTACATCACTCATAAAATTAATGAATTAAATTCTATATGTTATTAAATTAAGATTTTATAACAAAACATTTTAGAGAACTAGTCTTGCATTTGGGAGGAGAGAGGCTTTATTTTCGCACCTGCCCATCCTGATTCAGTTTTCTCATGGATTCCTTGAATCAATTAAGTCAGAAATTAGAATAATTCTTAGGTAACACACAGAGGTGATTTCCTTGCTCGTATTTATCCTACCTGGGTGAGTACTCCACCTCAGACGACCCTGTCACTGACAAGTTGTATTAAATTTTCCTTCTACCTTCATTATTATGTTATGATGTACTTTTTTTGTACAAACTTACCAAATAGTATTTGTTTCACAGAGAATCGTAAAGGCTCTGGAAAATACAGGATCTGAAACCTCGTCAAATGCTTCATCAAAAAGCTTCATACTACCCGTAGACTGTGTATATGTCCTAGAAAGAACACCACATAAAGCAAATTGCAGATGCTGAAAACAGTTTGGTTCCCAGAAACTAAGCTTTCTATCTTACTGAGATACTGTATCATTTTCGTAAACAAATTAATATATAACTCTTCTCTGGGTTTTCAGCCAAATCTTCAAATTGGCTCAAAATCCACAAGGAAGGGCTGCAGTTATGCTCAATTATTACTAATTTGGGAACACCCACCATCAACTTGGATAAGTACCTAGGGGGTGTACCTCATCCCATCTTTGTCAAACATCAATATCACTTCCCTTGTTAGTTTGCTTCTTTGATAACAGAAGTTTTATGGAACAACAAGTAAATATAAATAAATCACAGAATATAATAAATTGTGACTCCTCTTTAAAGAGAAAGAAGCACTTCTGAAGATGTATACCTCTTGGCCATTAGAATACTTTGGAGACTTACTGAATTTCAAATGTTAACATTGTAGACAATGTAAATTTTCATAATTGGAAAGCACTTGAATACAAAATGCTCAGTCGGTGCCCACACTTACTGATGGTTCACTCACAGAGGGCACAATGTGGAACAGTTTTCTTGTGTTGTCATCAGTGTCTTTGAGGCAAATGTGATAGGCTGTTCCAATGGCTCTGATGCCATATGATGATACATCTGTGGCTAACAAAAGTGGTAAATGAAGCTGATAGAAGGTTCGGCATGGAGCAGTTTGGAGGCATTGCTTCAGCTTAAAAGAATGCTTGTTTACTATCCATAGATCACTAGAAAGGGATTCTTTTTCTCTGCAGTCGGTTCAATGGATGGGCTATGGTCACAATTTTAGGGGATAAATCAGGCATAATACATAAGGCTGCCCGTAAAAACCTGCATATCCTTTTCACTCTTTGGTGATAAAACATTTTCAAAGTTGGCATTTCATAATGCACCAATTATCTGGATGAACTCAGTAGGAAAGTTCCGGAAGAATCTGAAAAAAAATGCAGCAGTAAGAGAGACCACTGAATAGCAGAAGCACTGAGGCTTCAACAACAGGCACACACAAAAGAAAGAGAAAACCTGCTATCTTTTGGAATCAATCATTTCTCAAGCTAGAGTACACACACACACACACACACACACACACACACACACACACACACACACACACACACAGAACCGGCTCGTGGCGATAACATATTAGACCTTCTGGTGACAAACAGACCCGAACTATTTGAAACAGTTAACGCAAAACAGGGAATCAGCGATCATAAAGCGGTTACTGCATTGATGATTTCAGCCGTAAATAGAAATATTAAAAAAGGTAGGAAGATTTTTCTGTTTAGCAAAAGTGACAAAAAGCAGATTACAGAGTACCTGATGGCTCAACACAAAAGTTTTCTCTCAAGTACAGATAGTGTTGAGGATCAGTGGACAAAGTTCAAAACCATCGTACAATATGCGCTAGATGAGTATGTGCCAAGCAAGATCGTAAGAGGTGGAAAAGAGCCACCGTGGTACAACAACCCAGTTAGAAAACTGCTGTGGAGGCAAAGTGAACTTCACAGCAAACATAAACATAGCCAAAGCCTTGCAGTCAAACAAAAATTACACGAAGCAAAATGTAGTGTGAGGAGAGCTATGTGAGAGGCATTCAATGAATTCGAAAGTAAATTTCTATGTACTGACTTGGCAGAAAATCCTAAGAAATTTTGGTCTTATGTCAAAGCGGTAGGTGGATCAAAACAAAATGTCCAGACACTCTGTGACCAAAATGGTACTGAAACAGAGGATGACAGACTAAAGGCCAAAATACTAAATGTCTTTTTCCAAAGCTGTTTCACAGAGGAAGACTGCACTGTCGTTCCTTCTCTAGATTGTCACACAGATGGCAAAATGGTAGATATCGAACAGACAACAGAGGGATAGAGAAACAATTAAAATCACTCAAAAGAGGAAAGGCTGCTGGACCTGATGGGATACCAGTTCGATTTTACACAGAGTAAGCGAAGGAACTTGCCCCCCTTCTTGCAGCGGTATACCGTACGTCTCTAGAAGAGCGTAGTGTTCCAAAGGATTGGAAAGGGGCACAGGTCATCCCCGTTCTCAAGAAGGGACGTCGAACAGATGTGCAGAACTATAGACCTACATCTCTAACGTCTATCAGTTGTAGAATTTTGGAACACGTATTATGTTCGAGTATAATGACTTTTCTGGAGACTAGAAATCTACTCTGTAGGAAGCAGCATGGGTTTCGAAAAAGACGGTCGTGTGAAACCCAGCTCACGCTATTCGTCCAGGAGACTCAGAGGGCCATAGACAGGGGTTCACAGGTAGATGCAGTGTTTCTTGTCTTCCGCAAGGTGTTCGATACAGTTCCCCACAGTCGTTTAATGAACAAAGTAAGAGCATATTTACTATCAGACCAATTGTGTGATTGCATTGAAGAGTTCCTAGATAACAGAACGCAGCATGTCATTCTCAATGGAGAGAAGTCTTCCAAAGTAAGAGTGATTTCAGGTGTGCCGCAGGGGAGTGTCGTAGGACCGTTGCTGTTCGCAATATACATAAATGACCTTGTGGATAACATCGGAAGTTCACTGAGGCTTTTTGCAGATGATGCTGTAGTATATCGAGAGGTTGTAACAATGGAAAATTGTACTGAGATGCAGGAGGATTTGCACCGAATTGACACATGGTGCAGGGAATGGCAATTGAATCTCAATGTAGACAAGTGTAATGTGCTGTGAATACATAGAAAGATAGAGCCCTTATCATTTAGCTACAAAATAGCAGGTCAGCAACTGGAAGCAGTTAATTCCATAAATTATCTGGGAGTACACACTGAAAGAACCAGAGGTTGTACAGAGTTTCAGGGAGAGCATAAGGGAACAATTGACAGGAATGGGGGAAAGAAATACAGTAGAAGAAGAATGGGTAGCTTTGAGGGATGAAATAGTGAAGGCAGCAGAGGATCAAATAGGTAAAAAGATGAGAGCTAGTAGAAATCCTTGGGTAACTGAAGAAATATTGAATTTAATTGATGAAAGGAGAAAATATAAAAATGCAGTACATGAAGCAGGTAAAAAGGAATACAAACGTCTCAAAAATGAGGTCGACAGGAAGTGCAAAATGGCTAAGCAGGGATGGCTAGAGGACAAATGTAAGGATGTAGAGGCTTATCTCACTAGGGGTAAGATAGATACTGCCTAAAGGAAAATTAAAGAGACCTTTGGAGAAAAGAGAACCACTTGCATGAATATCAAGAGCTTTGATGGAAACCCAGTTCTAAGCAAAGAAGGGAAAGCAGAAAGGTGGAAGGCGTATATAGTGTCTATACAGGGGCGATGTTCTTGAGGACAATATTATGGAAATGGAAGAGGATGTAGATGAAGATGAAATGGGAGATATGATACTGCATAAAGAGTTTGACAGAGCACTGAAAGACCTGAGTTGAAACAAGGCCCCCGGAGTACACAATATTCCATTAGAACCACTGACAGCCTTGGGAAAGCCAGTCCTGACAAAACTCTACCATCTGGTGAGCAAGATGTATGAGACAGGTGAAAATCCCTCAGACTTCAAGAAGAATATAATAATACCAATCCCAAAGAAAGCAGGTGTTGACGGATGTGAAAATTACCGAACTATCAGTTTAATAAGTCACAGCTGCAAAATACTAACGCGAATTCTTTACAGATGAATGGAAAAGCTGAGGGAAGCGGACCTCGAGGAAGATCAGTTTGGATTCCGTAGAAATGTTGGAACACGTGAGGCAATACTGACCTTACGACTTATCTTAGAAGAAAGATTAAGGAAAGGCAAACCTATATTTCTAGCATTTGTAGACTTAGAGAAAGCTTTTGACAATGTTGATTGGAATACTCTCTTTCAAATTCTGAAGGCGGCAGGGGTAAAATACAGGGAGCGAAACGCTATTTACAATTTGTACAGAAACCAGATGTCAGTTATAAGAGTCGAGGCACATGAAAGGGAGGCAGTGGTTGGGAAGGGAGTGAGACAGGGTTGTAGCCTATCCCCGATGTTATTCGATCTGTATATTGAGCAAGCAGTAAAGGAAAATTCGGAGTAGGTATTACAATCCAGGGGGAAGAAATAAAAAATCCTGTCAGAGACAGCAAAGGACCCGGAAGAGCAGCTGAACGGAATGGACAGTGTCTTGAAAGGAGGATATAAGATGAACATCAACAAAAGCAAAATGAGGATAATGGAATGTAGTAGAATTAAGTCAGGTGATGCTGAGGGAATTAGATTAGGAAATGAGACACTTAAAGTAGTAAATGAGTTTTGGTATTTGGGGAGCAAAATAACTGATGATGGTCGAAGTAGAGAGGATATAAAATGTAGACTGGCAATGGCAAGGAAAGCGTTTCTGAAGTAGAGAAATTTGTTAACATCGAGTATAGATTTAAGTGTCAGGAAGTCGTTTCTGAAAGTATTTGTATGGAGTGTAGCAATGTATGGATGTGAAACGTGGATGATAAATAGTTTAGACAAGAAGAGAATAGAAGCTTTTGGAATGTGGTGCTACAGAAGAATGCTGAAGATTAGATGGGTAGATCACATAACTAATGAGGAAATATTGAATAGAATTGGGGAGAAGAGGAGCTTGTGGCACAACTTGACTAGAAGAAGGGATCGGTTGGTAGGACATGTTCTGAGACGTCGAGGGATCACCAATTTAGTATTGGAGGTCAGCGTGGAGGGTAAAAATTGTAGAGGGAGACCAAGAGATGAATACACTAAGCAGATTCAGAAGGATGTAGGGTGCAGTAGGTACTGGGAGATGAAGAAGCTTGCACAGGATTGAGTAGCATGGAGAGCTGCATCAAACCAGTCTCAGGACTGAAGACCACAACAACAGCAACGTATTAGGAGTGATTTAAAATGGAATGATCAGATAAAGTTGATCGTCGGTAAAGCAGATGCCAGACTGAGATTCATTCGAAGAATCCTAAGGAAATGCAATCCGAAAACAAAGGAAGTATGCTTGCTCACTAACTGCTTGAATACTGCTCAGCAATATGGGATTCATACCAGATAGGGTTGATAGAAGAGATAGAGAAGATCCAACAGAGAGCAGCGTGCTTCGTTAAAGGATCATTTAGTAATCATGAAAGCATTACAGAGATGATAGATAAACTTCAGTGGAAGACTGCAGGAGAGACGCTCAGTAGCTTGGTACGGGCTTTTGTTAAAGTTTCGAGAACATACCTTCACTGAAGAGTCAAGCAGTATATTGCTCCCTCCTACGTATACCTCGCGAAGAGACCATGAGGATAAAATCAGAGAGATTAGAACCCACACAGAAGCATACCGACAATCCTTCTTTCCACGAACAATATGAGACTGGAATAGAAGGGAGAACCGATAGAGGTACTCAAGGTACCCTCCACCACTCACCATCAGGTGGCTTGTGGAGTATGGATGTAGATGTAGATGTATATATACAATAGAAAGAAACATTCCACATGGGAAAAATATATTAAAAAACAAAGATGCTGTGATTCACCAAATGCGAAAGCGCTGGTAGATAGACAATAAAAAACACACACAAAAACACACACAGGTTTCAAGCTTTCGCAACCCATGGTTGCTTCATCAGGAAAGAGGGAAGGAGAGGGAAAGATGAAAGGATGTGGGTTTTACGGGAGAGGGTAAGGGGTCATTCCAATCCCGGGAGCGGAAAGACTTACCTTAGGTGGAAAAAGGACAGATATACACTTGCACACACACACATATCCATCCGCACATATACAGACACAGGCAGACATATGTAAATGCAAAGAGGTTGGGCAGAGATGTCAGTCGAGGTGGAAGTATAGAGGCAAAGATGTTGTTGAATGACAGGTGATGTACGAGGGGCGGCAACTTGAAATTAGCAGAGGTTCAGGCCTGGTGGGTAACGGAAAGAGAGAATGTATTGAAGGGCAAGTTCCCATCTCCAGAGTTCTGATAGGTTGGTGTCAGTGGAAAGTATCCAGATAACCCAGATGGTGTAACACTGTGCCAAGATGTGCTGGCTGTGCACCAAGGCATGTTTAGCCACAGGGTGACCCTCATTACCAACAAACACTGTCTGCCTGTGTCCGTTCATGCAAATGGACAGTTTGTTGCTGGTCATTCCCACATAGAAGGCTTCACAGTGTAGGCATGTCAGTTGGTAATTCACATCTACATCTACATCTACATTTATACTCCGCAAGCCACCCAACGGTGTGTGGCGGAGGGCACTTTACGTGCCACTGTCATTACCTCCCTTTCCTGTTCCAGTCGCGTATAGTTCGCGGGAAGAACAACTGTCTGAAAGCCTCCGTGCGCGCTCTAATCTCTCTAATTTTACATTCGTGATCTCCTCGGGAGGTATAAGTAGGGGGAAGCAATATATTCAATACCTCATCCAGAAACGCACCCTCTCGAAACCTGGCGAGCAAGCTACACCGCGATGCAGAGCACCTCTCTTGCAGAGTCTGCCACTTGAGTTTATTAAACATCTCCGTAACGCTATCACGGTTACCAAATAACCCTGTGACGAAACGCGCCGCTCTTCTTTGGATCTTCTCTATCTCTTCCGTCAGACCGATCTGGTACGGATCCCACACTGATGAGCAATACTCAAGTATAGGTCGAACGAGTGTTTTGTAAGCCACCTCCTTTGTTGATGGACTACATTTTCTAAGCACTCTCCCAATGAACCTCAACCTGGTACCCACCTTACCAACAATTAATTTTATATGATCATTCCACTTCAAATCGTTCCGCACGCATACTCCCAGAGATTTTACAGAAGTAACTGCTACCAGTGTTTGTTCCGCTATCATATAATCATACAATAAAGGATCCTTCTTTCTATGTATTCGCAATACATTACATTTGTCTATGTTAAGGGTCAGTTGCCACTCCCTGCACCAAGTGCCTATCCACTGCAGATCTTCCTGCATTTCGCTACAATTTTCTAATGCTGCAACTTCTCTGTATACTACAGCATCATCCGCGAAAAGCCGCATGGAACTTCCGACACTATCTACTAGGTCATTTATATATATTGTGGAAAGCAATGGTCCCATAACACTCCCCTGTGGCACGCCAGAGGTTACTTTAACGTCTGTAGACGTCTCTCCATTGAGAACAACATGCTGTGTTCTGTTTGCTAAAAACTCTTCAATCCAGCCACACAGCTGGTCTGATATTCCGTAGGCTCTTACTTTGTTTATCAGGTGACAGTGCGGAACTGTATCGAACACCTTCCAGAAGTCAAGAAAAATAGCATCTACCTGGGAGCCTGTATCTAATATTTTCTGGGTCTCATGAACAAATAAAGCGAGTTGGGTCTCACACGATCGCTGTTTCCGGAATCCATGTTGATTCCTACATAGTAGATTCTGGGTTTCCAAAAACGACATGATACTCGAGCAAAAAACATGTTCTAAAATTCTACAACAGATCGACGTCAGAGATATAGGTCTATAGTTTTGTGCATCTGCTCGACGACCCTTCTTGAAGACTGGGACTATCTGTGCTCTTTTCCAATCATTTGGAACCCTCCGTTCCTCTAGAGACTTGCGGTACACGGCTGTTAGAAGGGGGGCAAGTTCTTTCGCGTACTCTGTGTAGAATCGAATTGGTATCCCGTCAGGTCCAGTGGACTTTCCTCTATTGAGTGATTCCAGTTGCTTTTCTATTCCTTGGACACTTATTTCGATGTCAGCCATTTTTTCGTTTGTGTGAGGATTTAGAGAAGGAACTGCAGTGCGGTCTTCCTCTGTGAAACAGCTTTGGAAAAAGGTGTTTAGTATTTCAGCTTTACGCGTGTCATCCTCTGTTTCAATGCCATCATCATCCCGTAGTGTCTGGATATGCTGTTTCAAGCCACTTACTGATTTAACGTAAGACCAGAACTTCCTAGGATTTTCTGTCAAGTCGGTACATAGAATTTTACTTTCGAATTCACTGAACACTTCACGCATAGCCCTCCTTACGCTAACTTTGACATCGTTTAGCTTCTGTTTGTCTGACAGGTTTTGGCTGCGTTTAAACTTGGAGTGGAGCTCTCTTTGCTTTCGCAGTAGTTTCCTAACTTTGTTGTTGTACCACGGTGGGTTTTTCCCGTCCCTCACAGTTTTACTCGGCACGTACCTGTCTAAAACGCATTTTACGATTGCCTTGAACTTTTTCCATAAACACTCAACATTGTCAGTGTCAGAACAGAAATTTTCATTTTGATCTGTTAGGTAGTCTGAAATCTGCCTTCTACTACTCTTGCTAAACAGATAAACCTTCCTCCCTTTTTTTATATTCCTATTAACTTCCATATTCAGGGATGCTGCAACGGCCTTATGATCACTGATTCCCTGTTCTGTACATACAGAGTCGAAAAGTTCGGGTCTGTTTGTTATCAGTAGGTCCAAGATGTTATCTCCACGAGTCGGTTCTCTGTTTAATTGCTCGAGGTAATTTTCGGATAATGCACTCAGTATAATGTCACTCGATGCTCTGTCCCTACCACCCGTCCTAAACATCTGAGTGTCCCAGTCTATATCTGGTAAATTGAAATCTCCACCTAAGACTATAAATGCTGAGAAAATTTATGTGAAATGTATTCCAAATTTTCTCTCAGTTGTTCTGCCACTAATGCTGCTGAGTCGGGAGGTCGGTAAAAGGAGCCAATTATTAACATAGTTCGGTTGTTGAGTGTAACCTCCACCCATAATAATTCACAGGAACTATCCACTTCTACTTCACTACATGATAAACTACTACTAACAGCGACGAACACTCCACCACCGGTTGCATGCAATCTATCCTTTCTAAACCCGTCTGTACCTTTTTAAAAATTTCGGCAGAATTTATCTCTGGCTTAAGCCAGCTTTCTGTACCTATAACGATTTCAGCTTCGGTGCTTTCTATCAGCGCTTGAAGTTCTGGTACTTTACCAACGCAGCTTCGACAGTTGACAATTACAATACCGATTGCTGCTTGGTCCCCGCATGTCTTGACTTTGCCCCGCATCTGTTGAGGCTGTTGCCCTTTCTGTACTTGCCCAAGGCCATCTAACCTAAAAAACCGCCCAGCCCACGCCACACAACCCCTGCTACCTGTGTAGCCGATTGTTGCGTGTAGTGGACTCCTGACCTATCCAGCGGAACCCGAAAACCCACCACCCTATGGCGCAAGTCGAGGAATCTGCAGCCCACACGGTCGCAGAACCGTCTCAGCCTCTGATTCAGACCCTCCACTCGCCTCTGTACCAAAGGTCCGCAGTCAGTCCTGTCGACGATGCTGCAGATGGTGAGCTCTGCTTTCATCCCGCTAGCGAGACTGGCGGTCTTCACCAAATCAGATAGCCGCCGGAAGCCAGAGAGGATTTCCTCCGATCCATAGCGACACACATCATTGGTGCCGACATGAGCGACCACCTGCAGATGGGTGCACCCTGTACCCTTCATGGCACCCGGAAGGACCCTTTCCACATCTGGAATGACTCCCCCCGGTATGCACACGGAGTGCACGTTGGTTTTCTTCCCCTCTCTTGCTGCCATTTCCCTAAGGGGCCCCATTACGCGCCTGACGTTGGAGCTCCCAACTACCAGTAAGCCCACCCTCTGCGACTGCCCGGATCTTGCAGACTGAGGGGCAACCTCTGGAACAGGACAAGCAGCCATGTCAGGCCGAAGATCAGTATCAGCCTGAGACAGAGCCTGAAACTGGTTCGTCAGACAAACTGGAGAGGCTTTCCGTTCAGCTCTCCGGAATGTCTTTCGCCCCCTGCCACACCTTGAGACGACCTCCCACTCTACCACAGGTGAGGGATCAGCCTCAATGCGGGCAGTATCCCGGGCAATCACAGTCTTAGTCCGATCAGGGGATGCGTGGGACGAGCTGGCCGTCCCTGACAAACCCCCATCCGGACCCCCACAGTGATGCCCATTGGCAACAGCCTCAAGCTGTGTGACCGAAGCCAACACTGCCTGAAGCTGGGAGCGAAGGGATGCCAACTCAGCCTGCATCCGAACACAGCAGTTGCAGTCCCTATCCATGCTAAAAACTGTTTTGCAAAGAACGTCTGAACTAATCTACAGAGAGCGCAAACAAATCAACAAAATTTAAACGGTTACTAAGATACAAGATTGCCTAGTAAATGCAGTAATGCTGCTACTTGCGCACTGCTGACACTGCTCGGCGGCGGAAGGAGACTACGCGAATTTACACTATTCAGGTACTAAAACGCGATGCTACACTCTCAAATACTATAATACGCCTGAAATTTATGAATTAAACAATGCAAGTACCAAAAACACGCAAAGAAATTAAGAATTAAACTATGTAACAAATGAGTGAGCGAGGAGTATATGACTTGCTGCTCAGCTGCTTATCCAACGGCGGCAGGGAGCACACTGACTGTGACCAACCGACACTGGCCGTTCAAAGATGGTTTGAGGATTTCGTAGGGATGAACCAAGAGATTACGAAGGTTAGGTGGATGGCGGAAAGACACTCTTGGTGGAGTGGGGAGGATTTCATGAAGGATGGGGTTGGGCAACCTCTTTGCATTTACATATGTCTGCCTGTGTCTGTACATGTGCAGATTGATATGTGTATGTGTGCGAGTGCATACCTGTCCCCCTTTTTTCCCCCTAAGGTAAGTCTTTCTGCTCCCAGGATTGGAATGACTCCTTACCCTCTCCCTTAAAACCCGCATCCTTTCGTCTTTCCCTCTCCTTCCCTCTTTCCTGATGAAGCAACCTTGGGTTGCAAAAGCTTGTAATTTGTGTGTGTGTTTGTGTGTTTTTTATTGTCTCTATCAACATACCAACGCTTTTTCATTTGGTAAGTTACAGCATCTTTGTTTGTATACTCTTTGGTACTGTATTATGAGAAAAAAATATATATATATATATAAACAAACACATACATACACACAATTTGTAAAGGCCAAATGTCTGCTTTCCCCCCATGAACCATGGACCTTGCCGTTGGTGGGGAGGCTTGCGTGCCTCAGCGATACAGATGGCCGTACCGTAGGCGCAACCACAACGGAGGGGTATCTGTTGAGAGGCCAGACAAACATGTGGTTCCTGAAGAGGGGCAGCAGCCTTTTCAGTAGTTGCAGGGGCAACAGTCTGGATGATTGACTGATCTGGCCTTGTAACATTAACCAAAACGGCCTTGCTGTGCTGGTACTGCGAACGGCTGAAAGCAAGGGGAAACTACAGCCGTAATTTTTCCCGAGGACATGCAGCTTTACTGTATGATTAAATGATGATGGCGTCCTCTTGGGTAAAATATTCCGGAGGTAAAATAGTCCCCCATTCGGATCTCCAGGCGGGGACTACTCAGGAGGACGTCGTTATCAGGAGAAAGAAAACTGGTGTTCTACAGATCGGAGCGTGGAATGTCAGATCCCTTAATCGGGCAGGAAGGTTAGAAAATTTAAAAAGGGAAATGGATAGGTTAAAGTTAGATATAGTGGGAATTATTGAAGTTCGGTGGCAGGAGGAACGAACTTTTGGTCAGGTGATTACAGGGTTATAAATACAAAATCAAATAGCGTTAATGCAGGAGTAGGTTTAATAATGAATAAAAAAATAGGAGTGCGGGTTAGCTACTACAAACAGCATAGTGAATGCATTATTGTGGCCAAGATAGACACAAAGCCCATGCCTACTACAGTAGTACAAGTTTATATGCCAACTAGCTCTGCAGATGATGAAGAAATAGATGAAATGTATGACGAGATAAAAGAAATTATTCGGGTAGTGAAGGGAGACAAAAATTTAATAGTCATGGGTGACTGGAATTCGTCAGTAGGAAAAGGGAGAGAAGGAAACATAGTAGGTGAATATGGATTTGTGGGAAGGAATGAAAGAGGAAGCCGCCTTGTAGAATTTTGCACAGAGCATAACTTAATCATAGCTAACACTTGGTTCAAGAATCATAAAAGAAGGTTGTATACCAGGAAGAAGCCTGGAGATAATGGAAGGTATCAGATAGATTATATAATGGTAAGACAGAGATTTAGGAACCAGGTTTTAAATTGTAAGACATTTCCTGGGGCAGATGTGGATTCTGACCACAATCTATTGGTTATGAACTGCAGATTGAAACTGAAGAAACTGCAAAAAGGTGGGAATTTAAGGAGATGGGACCTGGATAAACTGAAAGAACCAGAGGTTGTAGAGAGTTTCAGGGAGAGCATAAGGGAACAATTGACAGGAATGGGGGAAAGAAATACAGTAGAAGAAGAATGGGTAGCTCTGAGGGATGAAGTAGTGAAGGCAGCAGACGATCAAGTAGGTAAAAAGATGAGGGCTAATAGAAATCCTTGGGTAACAGAAGAAATATTGAATTTAATTGATGAAAGGAGAAAGTATAAAAATGCAGTAAATGAAGTAGGCAAAAAGGAATACAAACGTCTCAAAAATGATATCGACAAGAAGTGCAAAATGGCTAAGCAGGGATGGCTAGAGGACAAATGTAAGGATGTAGAGGCTTGTCTCACTAGGGGTAAGATAGATACTGCCTACAGGAAAATTAAAGAGACCTTTGGAGAGAAGAGAACCACTTTTATGAATATCAAGAGCTCAGATGGCAACCCAGTTCTAAGCAAAGAAGGGAAGGCAGAAAGGTGGAAGGAGTATATAGAGGGTTTATACAAGGGCGATGTACTTGAGGACAATATTATGAAATGGAAGAGGATGTAGATGAAGACGAAATGGGAGAAAAGATACTGCGTGAAGAGTTTGACAGAGCACTTAAGGACCTGAGTCGAAACAAGGCCCCGGGAGTAGACAACATTCCATTAGAACTACTGATGGCCTCGGGAGAGCCAGTCATGACAAAACTCTACCATCTGGTGAGCGCGATGTATGAGACAGGCGAAATACCCTCAGACTGCAAGAAGAATACAATAATTCCAATCCCAAAGAAAGCAGGTGTTGACAGATGTGAAAATTACCGAACTATCAGTTTAATAAGTCACAGCTGCAAAATACTAACGCGAATTATTTACAGACGAATGAAAAAACTGGTAGAAGCGGACCTCGGGGAAGATCAGTTTGGATTCCGTAGAAATGTTGGAACACGTGAGGCAATACTAACCTTACGACTTATCTTAGAAGAAAGATTCAGAAAAGGCAAACCTACGTTTCTAGCATTTGTAGACTTAGAGAAAGCTTTTGACAATGTTAACTGGAATACTCTCTTTCAAATTCTGAAGGTGGCAGGGGTAAAATACAGGGAGCGGAAGGCTATTTACAATTTGTACAGAAACCAGATGGCAGTTATAAGAGTCGAGGGGCATGAAAGGGAAGCAGTGGTTGGGAAAGGAGTGAGACAGGGTTGTAGCCTCTCCCCGATGTTATTCAATCTGTATATTGAGCAAGCAGTAAAGGAAACAAAAGAAAAATTCGGAGTAGGTATTAAAATCCATGGAGAAGAAATAAAAACTTTGAGTTTCACCGATGACATTGTAATTCTGTCAGAGACAGCAAAGGACTTGGAAGAGCAGTTGAACGGAATGGACAGTGTCTTGAAAGGAGGATATAAGATGAACATCAACAAAAGCAAAACGAGGATAATGGAATGTAGTCAAATTAAGTCGGGTGATGCTGAGGGAATTAGATTATGAAATGAGACACTTAAAGTAGTAAAGGAGTTTTGGTATTTGGGGAGCAAAATAACTGACGATGGTCGAAGTAGAGAGGATAGTGTTTCTGAAGAAGAGATATTTGTTAACATCGAGTATAGATTTAAGTGTCAGGAAGTCGTTTCTGAAAGTATTTGTATGGAGTGTAGCCATGTATGGAAGTGAAACATGGACAATAACTAGTTTGGACAAGAAGAGAATAGAAGCTTTCGAAATGTGGTGCTACAGAAGAATGCTGAAGATAAGGTGGGTAGATCACGTAACTAATGAGAAGGTATTGAGTAGGATTGGGGAGAAGAGAAGTTTGTGGCACAACTTGACTAGAAGAAGGGATCGGTTGGTAGGACATGTTTTGAGGCATCAAGGGATCACAAATTTAGCATTGGAGGGCACCGTGGAGGGTAAAAATAGCAGAGGGAGACCAAGAGATGAATACACTAAGCAGATTCAGAAGGATGTAGGTTGCAGTAGGTACTGGGAAATCAAGAAGCTTGCACAGGATAGAGTAGCATGGAGAGCTGCATCAAACCAGTCTCAGGACTGAAGACCACAACAACAACAACAACAAATGTCTGCTTGTGTCTCTGTATGTGCGGATGGATGTGTGTGTGTGTGCGAGTGTGTGCCTGTCCTTTTTCCCCTAAGGTGGGTCTTTCTGCTCCCGGGATTGGGGTGGCTCCTTGCCCTCTCCCTTGAAGCCCGCATCCTTTCGTCTTTCCCTCTCCTTCGCTCTTTCCTGATGGGGCGGCAGTTTGTTGCGAGGGCTTGAGTTTCGTGTGTGTCTGTGTGTGTTTGTGTTTGTTTGTGTGTCTGTTGACCTGCCGGTGCTTTTGTTCGGTGGCTCACATCATCTGTGTTTTAATATATATATATATATATATATATACACACACACACACACATAGATGATGTGACTTACCAAATGAAAGTGCTGGCAGGTCGACAGACACACAAACAAACACAAACATACACACAAAATTCAAGCTTTCGCAAGAAGCTGTTGCCTCATCAGGAAAGAGGGAAAACCTAAAGGATGTGGGTTTTAAGGGAGAGGGTAAGGAGTCATTCCAATCCCGGGAGCGGAAAGACTTACCTTAAGGTGAAAAAAGGACGGGTATACACTCGCACACACACACATATCCATCCATACATATACAGACACAAGCAGACACACACACACACACACACACACACACACACACACACACACACATATATATATATATATATATATATATATATATATATATATATATATATATATATATATATATATAATTTTAAAACCCACATCCTTTTGTCTTTCCCTCTCCTTCCCTCTTTCCTGATGAAGCAACCGTGGGTTGCGAAAGCTTGAAATTTGTGTGTGTGTTTGTATTTGTTATTGTTTCTATCAACGCACCAACGCTTTCGTTTGGTAAGTTACAGAATCTTTATTTTTAGATATATTTTTCCCACGTGGAATGTTTCCCACACACACACACACACACCTGAGCCACTGTGGGATGGGGATGGTGTCAGGTGGAGTGGGTAGAGGAAGGGAGATGCTGGAGGCAGGAAGAGAGACTGGGGTGGGTAGCTAGCAGCTTGGAGGGAGGCAGCTAGTTTGCTGATTAGGAATGTGGGAGGGAAGGGTGTATGGGCTAGGAATGTGATGCACAGGTATCACAGCCAGTGGGAAGCGGTGCACAATGTAGGTCATGTGTGGATGTGAATTGAGAGAGGGTGGGTGGCAGGACACACGAAGGGGAAACTGTTGGGTGAAGAGTGTGGGGTCAGTGGCTTAATGGAGACTGAGGTCAGGAGTGTTATGGGAGCAAAGGATGTGTTTCAAGTATAACAGACATTGTGTAGTGTTGAAAAACTGGTATATAGGGAAGGATCCAGATAGCCCAAAATCAAACGTGCTGTGCTCGGCTGCATATTGTGCCACTGAGTGGTCAACTTTGTTCTTGGCAAAAGTATGGCAGTGGCCATTGATTGTGATGGACAGCTGGTTGGTTGTCATACCAACATAAAAATCTGTGCCGTGATGGCAACAGATTTGGTGTACAATATAGCTGCTTCCACATGTGTCCATGTCTCTGATAGAACCATATGGCCAATGGTTGGGAGTGGGAATGGCATATGGATGGACTAGGTCTAGGATGTTGTGTAGGTTGGGTGGGTGATAGAATACCACCTTAGGGGGGATGGGAAAGATCTTGAGTGGGAGGTTTAGGGAATTGTGGGGATATTGCATGGAAAATCTGTTTGTGGACAAGGTTTGGGAGATAGTACCTGTCTCTGAAGACTTTCATGAGACATTCAGCATACTCTGCAAGAGCGTTCTCATCACTGTGAGTACACCATCCATGGTTGGTGAGATTGTATGGGAAGAACGTTTTTGGTGTGGGAAGGTGAAAGTGGTTTTAGGGTTTAATATAAATAGAGGTGTGAGTGGGGCCATCAGAGAAGTGGAGGTTAATGTCAAAGAAGGTGATAAATTGGGTTGAGGAGGACCAGGTGAAGTAGATGGGGGACAAGGTGTTGATTAGAGGAATGAGGATAGGATATCTTGGCCCTGAGTTCATATCATTAAGTTATTACCAACGAACCTGAATCAGACAGAGGGTTTGGAGTTTTGGGAGCCCAGGAAGGTGTCATCTCTATGACCCATACAAAGTTTGGTATAGAACAGGGCCATACAGGCTGCAGATTTATTTATAGGCTGTGCCTTCCCCTCAAAGGTGTAGTATTTCTGTGTGAGGAGGTAGTTGGGAATGAGTATGAGGAATGAGGTAACTGGTTTGGAATCTTAAGGACACTGGGAGAAGTAATGTTCGATAATGGTGAGGCCATGGACATAAGGACGTTCTCAATCTCCATTAACACACTGTCTCCAACACCCTCTGTCCAACAGTTTCTGCTTCCTCTGTTCCATCACCACCTCCCATTTCACACCTCCATGTCACCTGCATTGTGCGCCACTATCCACTGTCTCCAGTGCTTGTGCATCACACACCTTGCATGTACTCTTGCCACTCATCCCTCCCTCATTCCCAACCAGCAAAGCAGCTGCTTCCCTTCAATCCATTAGCTACCCACCCCAAACCCTCTTCCTGCAGCCCACCTCTCACCCCGTCTATGCACCCCATTCGAAACAATACCCACCCCACACAGTCCACCTGCAATCACAGCACTGTTCCCCTAGCCAGCATTATGTAGGTGTTCAGAAAGCTAGCAAGTTTTATTTTTCTTTTGTTTATGCCTATCAATGACTCAACGCTTTGGCTATTCAATGAGTGGTTTCTTTTGCTCCCAAACTATTCATAGTTATATGGATCAAATAATGGTGACAGGAAGAACTCACGAGGAGAATATATCGAATCTCTGGTGATCATTTTCAGTCCTTTTGAAAGGCAGGTTAAAGTGTCAAAATATGTACCTTCTTTCAGGCTACTAATAAGTATATAGGCTATAACCTTAGACAGAAAGGCCTTAAGCCAAAGTCAGAGAATGTAGCAGCCATTTCTCATAATTCAGTACCAAAGAGTGAAAAGGATATATATCTGTGTGTGTGTGTGTGTGTGTGTGTGTGTATGTGTGTGTGTGTGTGTGTGTGTGTGTGTGCTCTAGCTTGAGAAAGGATTGATGCAAAAAGCTAGCAGGTTTTCTCTTTCTTTTGTGTGTGCCTGTTGAAGCCTCAGTGCTTCTGCTATTCTGTGAGTGGTCTCTCTTACTGCTGCATTTTTTTCAGATTCTTCCAGAACTTTCGTACTAAATTCATCCAGATAATTGGTGCATTATGAAATGTCAACTTTGAAAATAATTTATGAGGAGATGGAAGGAGGTACAAGTCGCTTATCAACTGTGTACTGGATTTTTGGAGTCCCCACAAATGTGTAACACACTACCACACTTATGAACAATAACTAAATGTTATACCCATCTGCTGCAGGGAATTTGGGATAGCACTTGTAATTCCTCTAAGCAATTCAGTTCTGCTTTTTCATCCTGCAAGGCTAAAGATATCAGTCAGACTTTTAAAAACTTTGATACACTGACTATTTAATGCAATGTGGGTGAAAAAATTAGAAGCCTTCCCCAGGCATGAAGGAAACAAGGCAGCATACTGAAGACATGAAGAATCCAACTCTGCACATGTGACAGCATTATGAATTGGATGGACAAAGTGTTTTGTAGGAAACACAGATGCTGTATATGCATTGAGGCTAAAAATATTTCTCACTCACTGCTCTGCCACTCCAAAGAAATTAAGGTTTCTGGTTACTTGATTACATGTTAATTCTAGAACTATCTGGTCTACTATTGGAATTTCAAGAAGAGTGCTAGTCGGCAGCTGAGCTGCTACTGATTTTGAGGGTGGAAACCACAATCAGAGATCCATAGGATGATTAATGGAGACTGAGGTCTGGCACCAAAAATAAAACTGGAATACCACGAACTGTTGCTGATAGAGTAAAGTGGTGTGGTGCTACCCTTGTATCTCTGATGTCATTCATTTGCATTGATGCACTTGACTACCGATGGCTCAGTCAACTTACAGACATTCAATTGGTGGCCCTGGCGAAAGTACTGTTGACAGCATATAAAGGAAAACAATCAGGGCACCTGGGAAGCTTATGTAAATGTCACCGAGATTGAGCTAATAAACTTTGATGGCACAGGGTTTGATGTTTGACTGGTCAAGCTGGGGCTGCTCCATTTCCACTTTGATTGCATGACATTTTGCAATTTTTGTCACATGATCTGCGTTGTGCCACATTACTAATTAAGATAACAATTCTGATATATCGTATTCTGTGGAAAACATAGCCTGAGCTCCATATGAGATCTTGAAAGCCCTGGAAACATTCAAAACTTCAGCTAAAGAAAAGTCTGGTTGTTTTAATGATTGATAATGCACTTCATTGTCCAGTGCTAATCTGATTACCATTATCACATATGAATGATTCTGTATTTGATTTTCCACAAGAACACATAAACTTGGATTTTTACTCAGGCCACACAGGTCTTTGGTCATTGGTGCACAACTGTCAGATGTTGCCTTGGGATGTTGGAGGAACTCTAAATGAGTGGGAATCACATGCTGTTTCATTTCTTTTTTTTTTCATAATGTTTACTGAAAAACAAGTTAATAGTAGTAAGGCCAGTTCTGAAGGTTTGAAGAGTCCAGGTTTTGGACAAAATAATAGAGCTATGGGTTTGTAGATAATGAAAAAACTCACTGTCTCTCAGGGCACTTTATGGCAGTCACCTGGGAATGAAATGCTGCCTGCTTTTGATACGCTTTCCAGTCCTTTAGAACTTTGTTAAACCTTGACTGCAAGAAGCAGTTATACACAGGCTGAATCCGCCAGCTTCTGTAAGAGCTCATGAAGCCGATTGAGCTGTTTTTTCCACAGCCTGAAAAGCTGCTCATCATCTTGGTTGTAACACACAGCATAGATAGTGGGCCAGCCTAAGGTAGATAAGCAATTTTTGGCTTCTCTTCCTTCATCTTGATCTCAGCCTCTTTCTCAGCCTTTCTTGATTTAGACCACATTGCCTGTTCGGTCTCATGATCTTTATTACCCATACCTTCAGGACACTACTAATAGGTATTGTAATCTTCAGCAAGTCTCTCCTTAACTGCAAGTGTTTGAATTATATGGATCAGAGTCTTTAGACCAAATTTCTTTGTAACAAATGGTGATGGCTCGAGATGTGGAGATAGAGGTCAGTGTGCAAAAGTTTTCTGTATACACTGTGATGCAGGGACCTGTTCTCCTCTCTTAACATATCAAGGAAAAGTAACTGGCCCTCTTTTTCAAGTTCCATTATAAATTTTGTATTATGATAGGTAGAGTTTAAATGTTTCAGGAAGTCTCAGAACTCTCCTGGTACAAGTGGCCCCACCACAAATGTGTCGCCCACAAACTGATACTTGTAGAAACATGTTGGTTTCAACTTGGCAGATTCTAGTCCCTTTGCCTAAAAGTGTTCCCTGTACAGGTTCACTGTGACAGGCAATAATGAACTATACATCACCATCCCGTCAGATTGTTCATAATATTTTGCATCATACAGGAAATAAGGAGATGTCAGAACGTGCCTAAAAAGTTCTGAGAAACAATCTTCAGAGTTTTCCACGATTAGTTGCAAGGAACCAGGAAGTGGAACTCTCTTAAAAAGAGAGCCTGCATTGAAAATATACAATAATAGCTGTATTATGGAGCTGTAGTTGACTGAGGTGATGTACAAAGTCAGTAGTGTTGCAGATGTGGCATTTGCATATCCACAGATATTCACTGAAAATGCGTTTCAAGTATTTTGTCAGCTGGTATGTAGATGTGCCAGTATTACTAACTATGAATATTAGAGGAATTTCATCCTTGGTTACATTAAGAAGGCCTTATAGTCACAGTGGCACTGCTCCTTGTGTTTTTAGACCCTTAATGATATTACATGGCAATCTTGATTCATTGAGAAAAGTGCAGATTTCATTCTAGAAACACCCCACAGTCTGTAGCTAAGCCATGTCTCCTCAATATCCTTTCTTCTAGGAGACCTGGTCCTGTAAAGTTTCACAGAAGAACTTCTCTGAAGTTTGGAAGGTAGGAGATGAGATACTGGTAGAAGCTGAACTGTGAGGACAGGCCATGAATCATGCTTGGATAGCTCAGTTGGTAGAGCACTTGCCTGCAAAAGACATCCTTAGTTTGAGTCTTGGCCAGGCACACAGTTTTAATCCAATATGAAATTTCATATCAGCAAATGTGCTGCTGCAGAGTGAGAATTTCTTTCTGGAAACATCCCCCGAGCTTTGGCTAAGCAATTTCTCTGCAATATCCTTTCTTCTAAGTGTGCTAAATAAAGCTGTGAGGAAAGTTTGTGGATCATGGTTGGGCAGTTCACTTGGTAGAGCACTTTCCCAAAAAAAGGCAGAGGTCACAAGTTACAGTCTGGATTTGGCTCACAGTTTTAATCTGCCAGGAAGTTTCATCAAAAATCTTCTTACTGTAGTCCACATGTGAAATTAGGACTGTAGTCTTTCCCTTGTTAACTGGCAAAACTATATTTTCCTTGTTTCCTGCAGATTTCTCAGTGATTAGCATTGCCACCTTAGTAAGTACTCTACAGGTTTTGTGGGAAACCTCTTCTGTTGCTTCCAGTGGGAAAGTAGCTACACCACGCTCCATGGAACTGATGTTATCTGCTACTGGCAGATTAAAAAATGCTCTCTCAGTGCTCACACTCACTGACAGTTCACTCACAGAAGGCACAACATGCAGTCAAATGGAAAATGGAGCCATCTACACATTAGAGGAATAAACATATCTGTGTGCAAGCCAAATGTTGAGAACAGGGAGTAACAAAGTCCAAATCTCTGTCCAGAAAATAGCCAAGTATCACAAGCTCACCATAAACAAGTCCACTGGAGACCATGTAGCACTCATCAGTGAGCTGAGACAACTGATGCCAAGATGGTATAGGCCAGTCCTTAAATCTGCTGCTGTTGTTTACCTAGGTGATGTGGTGCCAACGGGTGTACCACTCCATGCCACGCCAACTGTACTTATTGGATATGTGTGTAATTATATTTATTGATCTGTCAATACATCTGGCAAGATTACAAGGAAAAAGTCCATTTTAGTGCAGCAATACATTTTTAAGCTTTGATGTTGTTTCCTTGTTTATGTGTGTCCCATTTGAAGAATCATTGAGTTTAACCAATGCAATGCTGTATGAGAAAATGTTGGTACTCTGTCATCATGTGCTTACTTCAACTTACTTCCTGTTTGAAGACAAGTTTCATGAACAGGCTGATGAAATGGCTATAGGTAGCACCTTATCATCTTTAATTGCTAACTTACGTATGGAGGACTTTGGGGAGATGGAAATTGTTGGAAAACTACCATTTTTCAGATGTCCACATCTTAGATAAGTATTGATGGCATTCTGGGGTACAGCATTTAATTTATCAGAAATCTACACTTATAGACCATTGTTTGCATGGGCAGGCTGTCATCCACCATATCAACATACTGGGGTTCTTTAGCCTGAATGATTTTTCCGAGAAGCAGATAAGTCGAGTCTCGCAGTTCTGGCCATTACTAGAAGTGCAGCAAGATGATGAATTGACATTAGTTGCTTTTCTTCCATTTACTGGAAGCTTATGATCTAGAATAGAGAGAATTTAAGAAGCTTTATCATTGAAACTGTATTTTGTCTGCTGGTCAAGATTAGTGCAAGTTTTGGTTCTATTAAAGATTGTACGGGACTAACAAAGATTGTATGGGACTGAGAGTGCTTGGTGTTCATAAGATTCCATGCCACTGTGGTAAACCAAGGCTAGTATGTGCACGGGTATGTCGATACAGCTACACTATAGGTTTAGTGCAGGTAGGCTGACAGTAGCTTAATAATAGTTGGGAACAGAACCCTTTGAGAGGAAAATAAACTTCAGTCCATGGGAAGCAGACAGTTTGAACCAACATAGAGATGGACACAGGAATGACTTAGTACATGGCAGGTTCAGATGGCTAACAGTTAAGCAGTCAGCAACAACACATGGCATGAAGCACAAGGCAAATTTTTATCACCTTCAGATAGCTTAATTTTTACAGGAAGTGATGGGTTTAACAATACATCGGCTTGAGGAGATTTACTATGCACATACAGATTCCTTAACACTATAAATACACTTATGTACACTCACTTTCCTTAACACTATAAACGTGCTTATCCAGTAACAATTTATGAATGTGCTTCTTGAAAATATCATTAGGGATGTCTCTCATTGATGGTGGTAGCCTGTTATATAGCTTCATTCTCATGTTTTTAAAACTACTTTGGATCTTTCACAGTCTTTTAAATTCTATGTTTTGGTCATTTCTTTTCTAGTTTCATGGGAATGGGTTGCTGTTGTGCAACGTAATATATTTACCAGACTTTTGTGGAAAGAGGACATGTTTTAACATAACAGATGTACTGTCAAGTTGTTTAGATCTTTAAAGTGCTTTTGACATGATTCTTGGCTTGTATTTCCTTTCAATGAAAGTATCATTGGCTCTTTACTTTGCTGCCTGATTTTAATCCTGTAATTCTTACTGTTTCTGTTTCTTTGTACCTGTGTTTTGATTCTAGTTTACCAGTTTTAGCACTTTATGCAGGCCAGTGACGGTGTTCCTCAAATTACGCATTTCATGTGTGAACCAGTTGTTCTGCTTTTTTTTTCTTTTTTTGTTTTGTTTGGTACATTACCTATGTTCACATTTTTAGTTACTTGTGGACAACAACTTTGAACTAAGCTCAGTAGTATATTAATAAATAAGTTAAAAGTGTTAGCATTGTTTGCCATAAGTATATAAACTGTCCTATTCAAGTTCAGATAATTTTTGTTTTAGCTGTGTAATGTTATATAGATATAAAAACCTTGCTCCTCTTAATGTGATTGGATTGCTGCATAGGATAGTTTTCACTATTAGCTGTCAGCCATATAACATAGGCTCTGTCACTTGATATTTGTATTCATCTTTCATCAAATTGGAGATTCTGTTATCCAGGCATGCTTCTAATTGGTTTGGCTTGTCATTCACACAATTACCATTGTTGGATTGTTGGATCTTAACAGGTTTTCAAAATGGGTTACAGTTTGTGTTGATTTAACAATTTCAAAAGTTGTTCCTTGCAAAACTGGCCAACTTTTTTGTATTACATATTCAGTGTTAAAGTTTTTTCTACAAAAATGGCAACTCCTCCATCTCTGCTTTTGCTACTATGGTATGAAATAGCTAATTCAAATCCTCGTGGAATATAGAGAGCAGTCTCAGCAAGTATGAACCAGTTTTCATTTATGCAAAAAACATGTGATGGGTTAGAATTCAGGAATAGATCTATTTCATCTATTTTGTTTCTAATTGATTGCACATTTGGATGCATAATTAAAATTCTTTTGTGTGAAAGGATAGGTGAAGAGTATTTATAATTTTGGTGCCACTGGCTGGGGCATGACCTGCATCTACATCTACCTCTGCAGCATGTCAGTAATGCACAATCCACCTTGAGGTGTGTAGTGTAGAGTGCCCCATAACACTACTAGACATTTCCTTTCCTGTTTCACTTGCAAATAGGATAAGGGAAAAACATCTGTCTACATGCCATATGAACCCTCATTTCTCATTTCTTATCTTCATGATGCTTGTACACAATGTAAAAGTTGGAGGCAACAGAATCATTCTGCAGTCAGCTTCAAATGCTAGTTCTCCAAATTTTCTCAGTATTGTTCCTTGAAAAGAATGTCACCTTCCCTCCAGGGATTCCCATTTGAGTTCCCAAAGCATCTCTGTAACACCTGCATGTTGTTCAAACCTACTAATAACAAATCTAGCAGCCCACCTCTGAATTGCTTCAGTATTTTCCTTTAATATGACCTGGTACAGATCCCAAACACTCAAGCAGTACTCAGCAATAGGTCACAGTAATGTCCTATACGCAGTCTCCTTTACAGATGAACCACACTTTCCTTGAATTTTCACAGTAAACTGAAGCTGACATTTGCCTTTCCTACCACAATCCTCACGGGCTTGTTCCATTTCATATTGCTTTACAGTTTTATGCCCAGATATTTATATGGCATGACAGTGTGAAGCAGGACACTAATAATGCTGTATGTGAACATATGGGTTTTATTTTTTGTATGAATCCACATTAATTTATATTTTTCTACATTTAGAGCTAACTGCCATTTGTCACACCAACTAGGAGTTTTACATAAGTCATCTTGTATCCTTTTACAGCCACTCAACTTCAACACCTTACCATGCACCACAGCACCATCAGCAAACAATCACAGATTACTGCCTATCTTGTCCACCAAATCATTTCTGTATAAAGGAGAATAATAGCAGTCCTATCACACTATCCTGGACCACTCCCAACAATACCCTTGCTTCTAATGAACACTCACTCTCGAGGACAACATACTAGATTCTATAACTTAAGAAGTCTTCGAGCCACACACATGTCTGTGAACTATTCCATACGCTCTTACCTTCTTCAACAGCCTACAATGGGGCACAGTGTCAAACGCTTTCTGGAAATCTCGAAATATGGAATCCGACTGTTGCCCTTCATCCATAGTTCACAGTATGTCACGTGAGAAAAGGGCAATCTGAGTTTCAGACAAGTGATGTTTTCTAAAACACACTGATTTGTGGACATAAGCATCTCGGTCTCAAGAAAATTTATTATATTCAGACTGAGAAAATGTTCAAATATTCTGCGGCAAACCGACGTTTGGGATATTGGTCTGTAATTTTGCAGGTCCATTCTTTTGCCCTCCTGATACACAGGAGTCAGCTGCACTTTTTTCCAGGTGCTTGGGACTTTGAACTGAATGAGTGAGTCATGATAAATGCAAGCTAAGTAAAGGATCAATGCCATAGAGTACTCTTTGAAAAATGGAATTGGGGTTCTGTCTGGACATGGTGAATTATTTCCTTTCAACTTTTTCAGTTATTTCTCTATGCCGAGGATGCTTATTACTATGTTGTCTACACGGGAATCTGTTGTATGATTCTCCTGGTTGAATGATTTCATGAGTGTGAAATTTAAAACTTTTAACTTCTGTTTTGCTATCTTCGACTGCCACACCAAACTGGTCAACAGATGACTGGATGGAAGCCTTAGACCCACATAGAGATTTTACTTGGTTCCAGAATTTTCCTAGGTTCTCTGCCAGATCTTTTGCTAAGGTATGATGGTGGTAGTAGATGTTTGCTTTGTGCATAGATCTTATCATACTCTGAGGCATCCTGTCACAGTCCGCATGGTTCCCCCCCGTCGGAGGTTTGAGTCCTCCCTTAGGAATGGGTGTGTGTGTAAGTAAGATTAAATAGTGTGTAAGCTTAGCGACTGATGATCTCAGCAGGTTAGTCCCGTAAGAGCTTACCACAAATTTCCAATTTTCTTATCACAGATGCACAAATTTCTACCAACCTTCACTTGTCACCATTTGTGCATTCTCTTTTGAACTGCGAGAACAACAGCCTCTCTTTTCTCAGCATTTTCCAAATATTGTTATTAAAACATGGTGGGTCTTTTCCGTCTTAATTTACTTACTATGCACATAATTCTCTGGACTACAATTTACAGTCTGCTTCAATTTTGCCCATAATTCCTCTACATCCATATTACTGGAAGTAAGTGACATCAATTTATTGTCTGAGATTCTAAAAACTGCTTATCTTCTGCTTGTTCATTGCTTATCTCCTCTTTCTAGCAGAAACACTCTCCTACCCTTCTTAACTGATTTATTAACTTTTATAACTGTAGTTGCTATAGTGACATCATTATTGCTAATCCCCATTTTCTATGCTGGTGCTGTCGATAAACTCTGGCCTAGTTGTACCAGTTAGGTCTAAGATAGCTCCATTGTGTTTGGGCTGTTGAATTAGGTGTTCAAGGCAGCTTTCATAAAACTGAGTTCAACATTACTTCACATGACTGTCTGTCTGTACCTCCTGTAATGAGTACCTAGACATCGCCGTCTGTACTCGCCCCAGCTAGTAAAGCATAATCTGGGTATTTACGTGATACTGACTGTATACATTCTCTGAATGACACTAGAAGCAGAATCGCGAGGCCAGTAAAAACATCCAATGATTAACTTGGTTTCACGTAGACCTGTTACACATGAGTAGATAACTCCACTGTCACACTCAACTTCGACCTCAATAGGAACAATATTTTTGTCAACTGCAATGAACACTCCCCCTTCTACGGCGTCTAATCTGTCTTTTGAATATGCATTCCATGACTCACTAAATATCTCAGAGCTTTCCACTTCTGGTTTCAGCCAGCTCTGAGACCAGAAAATAATGTGAACATGAGAACTTTCTTGGAGCGCAGTAAATTCAGGAGCTTTGTTCTGAATACTTCAACAGTTTACTAATAAAAGTTTGACAGTTGAAGTGCCTTTTTTCTCTGAATGTGGTTTAACTTCCCTTGCTGCATATTGACTGGCGAGTGATCATCAGAGTACCTCAATCTACCACCTAGTCTACAAAACCCTCATGTGCAGTCCACAAGTACTCTGCTACCTGAGTAGATGTATCCTTTGTATTGTGCACAGCTGACCTATTAAAGGAGTCCTACTAATCCCCAGCTGATAACACAGTTGTAGAAATCTGCAGCCAAGACTGTCACAGAGTTGATGAATCCTTTGGTTGAGACTCCCCAGTTGGCTCCAAACCAAAGGACCCCAATCAACTCTGGAAACATTGCTGCAATTTGCAAGCTCTGCCTGCACTCCATGCGTGAGGCCAGCAGCTTTCACTTCTGCCAGCTGTATGTATGAACTGAGGATGGTCTAAGAACCCATGAGACAGACGTTGTTGGTGGTGATGTGAGCCACAACTTGCAGATTACAGTACCATGCATGCTTGGTAGCTGCAGGCATTCCGCCACCACATCTTGGAAGAGGCTCCCTAGCAGACATACCAAATGCACATTGGCTTGCTTTCCAGCCCTGATTACTATCTGCCTAAGGGGCTCTATACAGGGGTGCTGACTTATAAAAAAAGTATTGGGGGGGGGGGGGGGGGGGGGTTGGGGGTGCCATACTGGGGGCCTTACCCCGGGAAACTTTCTAAATTTTAGACGAAAAATAGTGAGTTTTAAAGTTTTTTAAACTGCTTCACATAACATTTCTCCAACTGCAGACTCTTGTGTAATGTACTTTCTTACATCACACATGTTTTTTTAGACCAGTTGTTTTTTTACTAGCAATAGCGGCTAACATATTCAAGTGTAAGCTCAGTCTCTCAATGTCTAGGTCATTTTTGAAAAACTCAGTTGATTTTTCCAAATTTGTTTCACCTCTGTTTACTAAAAGCAAGCACTCTTGTTCAACTGCAGTGAACTGTGTGAGTCCAGTTGAAGCAAACCACTCAGTAATACAAGACTGCACCATTTCACAAACTACAATGTAAATAGCTTTGTAGTATTCTTTTGGGTTTTAAAAGTGTGCGGTGAGCTGGCTTCATTGTTTTCATACTTCTTTGGTATACTTCAACCCCGAGGAAGCGAAAGACCATCAACTTCTGAAAGTTTTTCTTTTAAACACAATTCCCAAAAGTGTTCAAAACCATCACGCCTTCCATTTAATATACAAATCAAGCATTCATATGTTTTTTCCAGATCAGCAACACTTAGATGAGGGCATTGAATTTTTTCATTGACATCCTCTACTGGCTTCATTGCATGGCAATAAAGATGTAAACAGAAATAAATCTGGAATTGTAAGATTGACTCAAGGTAGCCTGCACATTTGTAACCTGCCTCTGTTTTGTCCTCTGCAGAAAATGTTTCAAAAAACTCTAGAAGTTCTTCAAAGTTTTTCAATATTCTCAAGATACTAGAAGCTCGCATAGTCAATCGAGTGAGGCAAAGGGGTCGTAGACCAGCTTGGTCATTGGCGCTCTCACAGTGTATGCTTCTGAAAAGTCCCATCCCTTTGTTGGATTCCCTTACGGTGTTTATTAAGTCCATGGCTAAAGCCATAATATCCCTCATAGATGTAAGATGGTGAAGACTGTCTACAACTGCCAAGTCTAAACTGTGAGCAGAGCAGTGCACATAATGTGCTTTTGGTTGTATATCCAAAACTAACTTTTTTAGTCCTTTGAAGTGACCTCTCATATTTGAGACACCATCGTAGCAGTGTCCTCTTAAGTTATCCATTGACAATTCAAGATGAGCAAAAATTGTATTTTAAAATACTAAACAGAGTTTGTGATTCAGTGATGGGGGTCTCATATAAGCCAATGAAGTCTTTGTTGACGATTAGGGAATCATCGACAGTACAAAATTTTTCGTGAATTGAAGAATCACTTGTTTCATCAACTGTAATAGAAAAATGTTCAGTCTTCGTGATTGAAGCCAATACCTTTCTCAACACAGACTTTCCTAGTAGATCAATGATCTCGTTTTGAATGTTGTAGGATGTCCACTTATACCCCAAATGCTCTAACCAATCTTTAAACTCAGGTATGTCACTCTTTTGGAGTTCCAACAATTGAAAAAAATTTGAGTTTACCTCTTCATGCCCTCTAATTGCTAGTCTTTGTCTGCTAGACATTGCACAGTAGTAAAAATTGTCTCAAGAGCTAAATGGCCTTTCTTCATATCACTACCTAACTGTTCATTCAATTGGGAGGCCACACTGCGGTGAGTGATAGAATTTAGTTTCAGAACACCTTCTTTATGTATTTTCATGAAGACAGAATTTTTTCAAAGCCTTTTTCCGGTGAGAAAACCCTACGGAAGTAAAGGCATCTTCTTTTTTTTTTTGAAGAAAATTGTAATAGATTTTAGCATATGCCTCTTTGCAGGTTTTGCAAAAAACTTTTTCAGTAGATGCTTCATATTCTACCCACATATATTTGATCAACCAAGACTTCTGAAATGATCTTCCCCTACCGGATTGTCCAGGTTTCAGCTGTGAATGGTTCTCACCTGAATACGACGAAGCAATTGATGACACAATAATTGTTGGAGGTTGACTTGCAGTATCATCAACTTTCAAGCATGCTTTTTTTTGTAAAATATTTATCCATTGCAAACTTAATTCACAATACACTAAGAGAATAAAGTAAATGAAAAAAATATAGTCATATAAAATAGCCCACTAGACACTAAAGTTGGAACACTAAACACGTCTGCAGCATGCAATGAACAAAACTATCCACACTGAATGACTGCGACAGCAGGGTGGGTTTTATGTACCCGCAGCGTTGTAATGTCTCAAAGCATCAAGGCGACGTGAGACGGAGGGTTCTAGCCGCTTCTCCTCCAGTCCTTTTGATATTGCCACGGCCGCAGTGTTGGCCCGCCAGTGCCAGACTTTACCTGAAGGTTTGTGCACCGTAACATTATCATAATTCACACCACTCGTTTTCAGTTAACCTGCTTACTACCGTAATAATTATTTGTTTTAACTGATTACTGAATGTGTTTGCAAAGGTACCTATTGTCAAACAAGGAAAATAAAAAATTCCAACATAATTTTGTGATTTTACAAAGCATAATATAACAAATATTCTTAAATTATTGGGGGGGCTCTGCCCCCCAAACGAATTTTTGCAGGGACTCAGGCTCCCTCAGGACCCATGGAGTCGGTACCTGTGGCTCTATAACATGCATAATGTTGGAGCTCCCAATAACAAGGCACTCAATGTACCTGATTAGACCCTACTAAAGGAGCGGCCACCTGTCCAGTCACAGGGTGAATGAGTGAGACCAGATGACCAGTCTTCACATTGGCCCTCTGCCTTGAATGAAACAAATGCATTACCACATGCCACTCACTCTGTTGTGAGAGCACATCCACCACATAGGGTATAGTAGAAGTTGCCTGGGTAGCAGAGAGCCCATAAAAAATCTTTGCTGCCGTCACTCACATCTCTGCTTCTGGTAGGTGAACACATGGCCACACCATCCTTCCTCTTAGCTGCTGAAGTGGCTATATCTGCAGTTTTAGCCAGTCCACCGCTGTCACAGTCTGTTGAAGTGGCTGCTGCTGATAGTTCAGCAGTGGTTTCTACACATGGTTCACACCACCCCAGTTCCCTGATTGTCTTTTGGGGCTCACTTTTAATTGATTCAATAGTCAACTTTCCTAACACACTCTTCCCTTTGCTATTCAAGTGAAGTCCTTGTCTGGTGAAATGCTCTATCAAGTTAGCTTACATCTATTAATTTGACATTACTGAACATCTTACAAGTGTTTTTAAGTTTATCATTTATCTTATGAATTTGGACGTAATGTAAAAAAGGGTTGGACTATGAACAGGGCAGTTGGATCAGTGTACTATGCTTTCAGAATGTACACTCTGTATTTACCACACATGGGGAGCGCTATAATTGTCTTCGTATTTATGTTAATTAAATGGTGGTAATTCTGTGTACAAGGGCAAACTAATTTTTCATTTATTTTAATCTTTTAGCACATGTTGTAACATGAAACATGGACATGTGATTGTTTACATTTCCAAAGAAGTGCTGTATGGTACGTCAGCCAAGTGTGTGTGATACTTTAAATTTTTCTTGTTCTCATTGTGATGATTAGTTAGTCCAAATATTTTATGTATGTATACATTTTCTGTGAATTACTTTTCATTTTGAGTAAAGGTGTCCATAGGTCAGATTTCAGTTAATGTTCATGTAGTGCCAAAAATATGCACTGCAACCTCTAGTTCCAGTACTCAAATTCCTTCATTTGATGCTGTCTTTCAGCCCTACATCCTTGGTAAAATTGTTTTTCTGCACCCTGTATTAAAATATAGGGAAGTGTGAGCTGTGAGTGAAATATAAATTTATTACAACTTTAGAGTTACAACAATCATTACAGAGAGACTAGTGGTTAATTTCATTGGTAATACTGAAGTGCTGCTCAGGATATAATTTTTGAGCCATGTTGGTACTCATAAAATCAACGAATCATTGAAATGCTTAGACAGTATGCTGGTGTCCTCATTTAAACTGGCTGTAGCATATAAACATAGTTGGACTGTGAACAGTGCAGTTAGATCAGCGTACTATGCTTTCAGAACATATAAGCTATGTTTACCATACATGATGATGATTATAATTATCTCTATATTTGTAAAAGGGTAACAATTATGTTAATACAGGCAGGGTTCAGTAACTTCAGTCAGTGGTAACAATAGGATGCTGTGAGTATTTGATAATTAGTTACTGTGTAGGTGTTTACAATCCAAAGTTACAACTGAGCCTATAAATTCTGGAAAATTAGAGCCAAGGCATTATTTGAACAATTGAATAGTCGATGATGAATAGTGACATCAACTCTGTTACTTGTATGGGACAGTGCAAGACACATAGCTATAGACTAATGCCAGTTACACCAGTAACCAGTACCATGGTTTACAAAGAAGTTGTGGGGTGAAGCAGTAAATGAATGGATATCAAAAGGAGATGATTTTACCTAATCTCTGTTGAGTCTTGTGAATGACCGCCAAGCAGCTTTGAGTTTTTGTACATTATGTGGTCAAAAGTATCCGGACACCTAGCTGAAAATGACTTACAAGTTCATGGCGCCCTCCATCAATAGTGCTGGAGTTCACTATGGTGTTGGCCCACCATTAGTCTTGATGACAGCTTCCACTCTCGCAGGCATATGTTCAATCAGGTGCTGGAAGGTTTCTTCGGGAATGGTAGCCCATTCTTCACTGAGTGCTGTGCTGAGGAGAGATATTGATGTCAGTTGGTGAGGCCTGGTACAAAGTCGATGTTCCAAAACATCCCAAAGGCATTCTATAGGATTCAGGTCAGGACTCTGTGCAGTTGAGCCCATCACAGGGATGTAATTGTCGTGTAACCATTCCGCCACTAGCCATGCATTATGAACAAGTGCTCGATCGTGTTGAGAGATGCAATTGCCATCCCTGAATTGCTCTTCAACAGAGAGAAGCAAGAAGGTGGTTAAAACATCAATGTAGGCCTGTGCTGTGATAGTGCCACAAAAAAACAACAAGGGGTGCAAGCCGCCTCCATGAAAAACGTGACCACACCATAACACCACCACCTCCGAATTTTACTGTTGCCATTACACATGCTGGCAGAAGACGTTCACTGGGCATTCGCCATACCCAGACCCTGCCATCGGATCACCACATTGTGTACAGTGATTCGTCACTCCACCCAACATTTTTCCACTTTTCAGTCGTCCAATGTTTAAGCTCCTTACACCAAGCGACGCATCGTTTGGCATTTACCGGCACGAAGTGTGGCTTATGAGCAGCCTCTTGACCATGAAATCCAAGTTTTCTGACCTCCCATCTGACTGTCATAGAACTTGCAGTAGGTCCTGATGCAGTTTGGAATTCCTGTGTGACGGTCTGGATAGATGTCTGTCTATTACACATTACGACCTTCTACAATTGTTGGCAGTCCCTGTTAGTCAACAGATGAGGTTGGCCTGTACACTTTTGTGCTGTATGTGTCCCTTCATGTTTCGCATTAAATAAAATCACAAGGATGGCTGTAGGTGTTTTATTTTCTCACAAAAGCAGCTTTGAGATAGGAGCATGTCTTGCAGTCTACCTGCCAATGGCATGTTGGGACTGTGGTAAAACAGTGCCAGGATGTGACATCAGAGCATGAGTTTCAAGCAAGTGTGCAGTTTATGAGTCTCAACAACACAATTAAACATAAGTTATGAGCAACAGTGACACAGCTCTCCATCCTAGTAAACCTCCGCTTTCCATCGTTGTAAGCCTTGCTGTGAAAGTGGATTTGTGATGATGATGTCAAATGACTAAAATGTAATTTTTTGCTGTTAATCTAACATAGTGCAAAGAGATTTTTCTGTGTATGTTTACCTTTGATGACTCTCATTTCTGGCCTTAAAAGTCCCAACATTTCTAATATTGATGGGATATATTGATGTCATAGAACTTGCAGTAGGTCCTGATGCAGTTTGGAATTCCTGTGTGATGGTCTGGATAGATGTCTGTCTATTACACATTACGACCTTCTACAATTGTTGGCAGTCCCTGTCAGTCAACAGATGAGGTTGGCCTGTACACTTTTGTGCTGTATGTGTCCCTTCATGTTTCGCATTAAATAAAATCACAAGGATGGCTGTAGGTGTTTTATTTTCTCACAAAAGCAGCTTTGAGATAGGAGCATGTCTTGCAGTCTTCCTGCCAATGGCATGTTGGGACTGTGGTAAAACAGTGCCAGGATGTGACATCAGAGCATGAGTTTCAAGCAAGTGTGCAGTTTATGAGTCTCAACAACACAATTAAACATAAGTTATGAGCAACAGTGACACAGCTCTCCATCCCAGTAAACCTCCGCTTTCCATCGTTGTAAGCCTTGCTGTGAAAGTGGATTTGTGATGATGATGATGTCAAATGACTAAAATGTAATTTTTTGCTGTTAATCTAACATAGTGCAAAGAGATTTTTCTGTGTATGTTTACCTTTGATGACTCTCATTTCTGGCCTTAAAAGTCCCAACATTTCTAATATTGATGGGATTTGCGGTGATGGATTCAATGAGATATTCCTGCTGAGGAAAATTGCAAATAGTTTAGTAATGTAGCGTGTTAGTGTGTAATACTAGGCAGTAGGGCAGGTTTGATAGAACATTTACTCTATGAGTTGTCAACGAACAAGACAAGATCTGCTGTGAGTATGAGTAGCAGTAGCAGCCCTAGAGTCTGGCTGGAGACTAAATGGTGCCACATGTAATCGTGAGTGACAGGTTTTCTTTTTTTAGTGTTGTCACTAAGGCTGTTGCCCAAAGTTCCTGACTATTGGATCATGAGATTAACAAGCACTAGGTACTGCTGCCCAAAGTTCCTGACTATTGGATCATGAGATTAACAAGCACTAGGTACTGCATAACTGAAAAGAAATGATTGTTGTCTGTGCTTTCCTTGCACTATTCACCATATGTGTGCTTTATTGTCATTCTATTGATTTTTATAAAAATTTTGACTAGTGGCACTATGAGGGTATTAATTTAGAACAAGATTTATGAAAATGTTTATATATTCTAGCCTCACAAGGAGAGTACCTTCCACCCTTGATAATCCAAGGATCCTTTTTTTTATTCTTTAAGAGTTATTTATCCCATTCTCCTACGAAATTTGAAGAGTTTTTCTAGGTAGGAAGGTAAGCATACTGTAAGATCACTTCCTGGCAGTACAAAAAGCATTATTGGTGGTACAGTGACTGTTTATGGCATTGCCATTGGATAGTTGAGCCATTTGGGCCTGAACGCGCACATGTCACGGGTGTGAACATGTACCTACTCACAGAATAAGGAACAGTGTCTTATTATGTCATATATAATTGTTTCAAGGTGTATTACAGGACTGTATGAATAAGTAGTGAAGTGTTCATTTATTATAAGTTATGATTTGTTAGTATCAGCTACATAGCAAATCAATGCCTGAAGGCTATTAGTAAACTACTTAAGTGATACTCAAGTGACTGAAGTACTGTTTAATTGCCTGAGAAAATCATTGCAATTTCATTTTCCTGGAAATCCTACAATTTGTATAAAGGTGTGTATCTTGAAAAGGATGTGACAGAGAACAACTGAAGATTTTAAAAATTGATATATGAATGTGAAAATGACACTGTCAATGGTGGTACCCTTCTTAAATCAAAATTTACGTAATATCTAATTCTCAGCAAGATGGGACTCTAATCTAGAGTTGGTTGCAATGCTGAGACTGTTCAGTAATTATCGGCTTCCCCTCCATCTGCATCTACATGATTATTCTGCAATTAACAATTAAGCACCTGACAGAGGGTTCATAGTACCAGTTTCAGCCTATTTTCCTATTGTTCCACTCTTGATTAGTGCATGGAAAACATGATCACTTAAATCTTTCTGTGTAAGCTATGATTTCTCTTATTTTATTATGATGATCATTCTTATGTAGGTGGGCACCAACAAAAAATGTTCATTCTCTGAGAACAAAGTTGGAGGCTGAAATTTCAAGAGAAGATTGTGTTGCAATGAAAAACACCTTTGTTTGAATGGTTACCACCTCAATTTGCATATCATAACTGTGGCACTCTCTCCCCTATTTCACATTAATACAAACTGAGCTGCTTTTCCCTGAACGTTTTCAATATCCTCCACCAATCCTGTCTGATGCAGATCCCACACCGTACAGCAGTAATCCAGGAGAGGGCAGAAATGCATAGCGTAAGCAGTCTCCTTAGTCAACTTGTTGCACTTTGTAAGTGTTCTGACAATAAATCACGGTCTTTGGTAGGCTTTCCCCTCAATGCTTTCTCTGTGATTGTTCCAATTTAAGTTATAACTGTAATCCCTAAGTATTTAGTTGCATTTACATCCTTTAGATGTGTGTTTTATCCTGTAAATGTAATTTAGTGGATTTCTTTTAGTACTCATATGGATAACTTCGCACTATTCACTATTTAGAGTCAATTACCACTATTTGCACTGTGTCGAAAGCTGTCTGTAAATCTAAAAATATGAAATCAGTTTGACATTCCCTGTCAATAGCACATGTTACTTTGTGAGATTAAAGAGCTAATTGTGTTGCACCAGAATCATATTTACTTATCTCTTGTTGTCTGTTAGTATTTTTTTAATGATACAATTTACAAAAATGTATATTAGAAATGTCAAACAAAAATTTCACATAAAAATAATGTTTTGAAAATATGATGTAATTGGGTAGACAAGAAACCTACTCACTGGCAACAGGAGGAAACACATACAAAAGTTATGGAAATATGCAAGCTTTCAGTGCCAGTGGCTACATTTGGCAGAGGAGTTGAAGGGTATGGCAGACTGATGGAGGAAAAATTTACCAGTACCCAGGGTGAGGTGAGACTTACCAAATGGGATAAGAAGGGAAGACTGATGGTTGGGAAAAGTTGTCCATAATCCCAGGTCAGCAGAGACTTACCAATGGGATAAGAAAGAAGGAAATCAGTTTTTCGTTTGTATCCCTATAGGAAAGCTTCATCTGACCTGTGATTCTGGGCAACTTTTCCATAACTCTCTCCATTTTTTAAACCTCACCATTCATTTTCGTTCATCCCTCTTCCTTTCCCTTCAACCATTTTGCCAAAAGGAGCCACTGGTTCTGAAAGCTTGCATATTTCCATGACTTGTATGTGTTTTCTCCTGCCGCCTCTTGGTTCATAGATTTTTTTATCTATCCAATTATATAAACAAAAATTGTAGAGAAGGCAACCACTTGCTTAACAATGATTTACGGGTGACGGACAGGTGGGTCTCCCCCAATCTTTGATCTGAGTGACAGTGTCATTTCTTTCCCCCTTTCCTTTCTGAGAAAGTTAGAATAATATATTTTTTAAAATATTTTTTGTGTCTATTGGCAGTACTTGAGTTACACCTGCTAAAAGTAAATAATGTCCAGCCATTCTGTAAACTCATTATTTTGGATTTTTTCAAGTGAATTTTTCTTTTGAAAGAAATATTCCACTAAATACCCAAGGACATGATAAGACAAGCTAATTTAATTCTATAATGGCTATAACACACAGCATGCTCTGTAAAAGTCACTAGTTCCAAGAAAAATATAACTACCTTATTATTTTGTGCTTCCATTTTTCTCCTGCACTCAAAACTATTACTGTTACAACTGTATAAGTTACTTTGTTTTTTTTCTATTGCCATTATTTTATTTCAGTCAATGTCAGTGTAAGCCAGCATCAACCAAAGAAAACAAAGCTGAAATGTAATGGAATATATAGAAGGGCTGTATAAAAGAAATTAACTTGAATGCAATGTTGTAAAAAGGGAAGAAAAATAGAAACAATGATTTGGGAGATGTGCAACTGCAAGACGAATTTGACAGCTCTCTGAAAGACTTAATGTAAAACAAGGCTCTTGAAGTAGATTCAATTCAATTCAATTCAGTTTATCATAATCCATTTTACTGAGGTTCTTGGGAGAGTAATCCAGGCCAGAACTGTCCAGTTGTGCAGTCTGGCATGAAAGATACACAGACTTCAGAAAGTTATAATTCCAATTCTAAGGAAGATAGGTGCTGACAAATGTGAATATTACCAAACTATCAGTTTAGTGAGTTATGGTTGCAAAATACTGACACAAATTATTTGCAGAAGAATGGATAAACTGGTAGAAGCTAACCTCAGAGAGGATAAATTTGGGTGCTGAAGAGGTGTAAGAACTACACAAGGCAGTATGGACCCTCTGACTTATCTCAGAAGATAGTGCAGTGAAAATCAAATCTATGATATTATGAAGGTAGCAGGGATAAAATACAGGGAGCAAGATGTTATTTACAACTTGTGCAGAAACAAGACTGCAAGGAGAAGAGTCATGTGAAGAGAACCATTAGTCAAAAAGGGAATGAGAGGCAGTGTTGTTACCTACCACTGACAATATTCTACCTGCACTTTGATCAAGCAGTAAGGGAAACAAGGAGAAAATTGGAGAGGGAATTAAGGTTCAGTGAGAAGAAATAAAAACTTCAAGGTTTGCCAATGACATTGTAATTATGTCAGAGATGGCAAAAACTTGGAAGAGCAGTTTAATGGAATGGATAGTGTCTTGAAAGTGGGTTATAAGATGAACACCTGCGGTAATGGAAAGTAGTTGATTTAGATCAGATGATGCTGCAGGAACTAGATCAGGAAGTGAAATGCTAAGAGTAGTACAGCAAAATAAATGATGATGGCCAAAGTAGAGAGGACACAAAATGCTGCCTGGTATTAGCAAGAAAAATTCTCTGGAAAAGAGGAATTTGTTAATGTCTAATACAAATTTAAATGTTGGGAAGTATTTTATGAAGGTGTATACACGGAGTTAACCTTGTGTGGATGGTAAACAACTCAGAGAAGAAGAGAATGGAAGCCATTGAATTGTGATGCTACAGAAGAATGCTGAATATTAGATGGGTAGATCAAATAACTAATAAAGAGTTGTTGGATCAAATCAGCAAAAAGATAAATTATGGCACAACCTAGCTAAAGGAAGTGACAACTTGTTAGTATTTTTCTTGAGGCATTGAGGGATCATCAGTTTCGTTATGGAAGGAAGTGTGGGGCATAAAAACTGCACAGGAAAAGTAAGCACCAAATATGCTAAGCAAGCTCAATTAGATGTAGGTCTCAGTAGTTATGCAGATGTGAAGAGGCCTGCACAAGATAGACTAGCATGGAAGACTACATCAAATCAGTCTTCAGACTTAACACCACAACAGCATAAACTGTTGTGCAAGTGACTCCACTACAGCTTTAAACACTTTAAATACTTTAACTAGTTTGTACTCTTTGTTCTGCAGCTTTAATATCAGAAAGTCTAGGACAAAATGATTATGTTGTCGTCTTAGCTGGTGCAAACAATATTAATGGATCAAAATGTGGTTTTATGACATCACTAGATGAAACGATCGCAAAAACTAGGCACACACAACTAATTCTATGCACAATACCATACAGATATGACATGCCAAATGAAAACTGCAAAATCTACCAAATGAACAGTTATTTGATGCAGAAGGCATCTTACAGTGAACACATCAGAGTTTTAGATGTAAATAGCTTCCTCCAATGGAAAGACTTCACCAGGCATGGGCTTCACTTACATAAAAATGGGAAAAAGAAACTGTGTGTTAATCTGTTGAATGCCATCAAAAGTCCACTGGTAACAAGAAGTGCCATAAAACGTGTTACACCAGGACATAAAACATATTCGTGGTCCAATGAAGCTAATTTGGTGGACAATCTCAGAAGAATGAGCAATACTGCAGCTGAACCAACAGCAACACCAGGAGCTGAAGAGCCATCAGTAACAACAACAAAAGTGAATATGCAGTCAGGGTCATCAAGGAAAACACCAGAAACAGTTTTAGAAAAGAAGAAGGTATCCACAGTCAGCACTAAGTCACCAACAACATCCTATGCAAATATCTCGTCAAGTGCCACAAATCAGTCAGCCCACGACATCCAAGTGGAAACAGCAAAAAATGTGCAGCCACACTCCAAATCAGTACCACTGGAAACTGTGACAAGATCTTCAACACGAAAACGCAGACCTCCAGCCCACAGCCAGGATTTTTTATGGGCAAGAACACCAGTAGCTCCCTGCTAGCAGCAAACCAAAGGAAAACAGGTGCAGAGCAAAATTTTCATGAACCAAAACTACAAGAAAACCCGGTGAGTGGTGTCAAAAATCATTCCATTGGAAAACAGTCACAATTATCCTTTAAAATATTACACCATAATGTGCAGTCAATGTTTAATAAGTTACTAGAAATAGATCTCTTCCTAAAAACAAAGCCACACTTAGATGTTCTCTGTATTACTGAACACTGGTTAACAGAAGACAAAATTAGAAAAACCCCACTTGGCGAATTAACTCTAGCTAGTTATTCTTGTCGGAACAAAAGTAAGGGAGGTGGTACAGCAATCTATGTCAAAAAATATTTAAGATACAAAAGCTTCACAAAGTACAATAATATGCAAATAGAAACAGACTTTGAATTCTCCTTAATTATCTTAACAGACTATAACCTATTGATACTGAATGTATATAGAGCCCCTGATGGGAACATCCAAACCTTCAAACACTCCCTCGAAGCACTACTCACAAAAATTCACTCACTAAACAAAACTCTATTAATAAGTAGAGACTTTAATATTGACTTCCTCACACCTGGAAAAAACAAAGACGAATTGTTGAATATTACAAATTCATTCAACCTATCCACAACTGTAAACACACCAACCAGGATCACAAAAAATTCAAAAACAGCTCTAGATCAGATTTTCATAAACACAGACAAACTGCACCACTCAATCAAAGTCATCAGCACAGGTTACAGTGACCATGAAGCCCAAATACTAACAGTGAATTTAAATTACATAGGACAATATCCCACAATAACTAAAATGCAAAGGCAATTTAATGATGATAATATAAGGCTTTTTAACTATCTGTTAAGGGCTGAAAACTGGGCAGAGGTCTATAAAGAAAATGATGTAAACTAAATATTTAATTCCTTCCATGAAACATTTCTCCACCACTTCAATACTGCATTTCCACTGAAATCCAGGAAAATCGGAAACAAACACACAAACTCATGGGTAACAAAAGGGATAAGGATTTCCAGCCAAAAAAAGCGTGACTTAAAAAATCACATGAAACACCATGACGTCGATGATCAGTTTAGGTCATATTGTAAGACCTATTTTGTAATCTATAGGAAAGTTATCCAACATGCAAAAAAATTATACAATGATAAATTTATAAAGGAATCTAACAATAAAATGAAAGGCTTGTGGACAGTTGTAAAAAATGAAACAAACAGTAAGCAGCATGTTATAAACAAAACATTAAAACTAAACCTAAATGATGAAATCACATCAGATCCCCAAAAAATAGTAAATGGTTTTAATGACTATTTTAGCAAAATAGCAGAAAACCTGATAAAGAACAACTGCCACAGACCAAATGCTCAACACCAAACACTAATAGAAACCGCACCGGTACAGGCATCAATGTTTCTTCACAAAGTCTCCAATCCTGAAGTACTTACAGTTATAAAAGGACTAAAGAATAAGCACTCCAGTGGTAGTGACAATATTCCTGATTTAATTGTAAAGAAATGTGGAGAATCCATTGTAGAACCCCTAACCCACATAATAAATGCATCCTTTACAAATGGAGTTTTCCCTGACCTACTAAAGACTATTTAGCATTGGAGGGCAACGTGGAGGGTAAAAATCGTAGAGGGAGACCAAGAGATCAATACACTAAGCAGATTCAGAAGGATGTAGGTTGCAGTAGGTACTGGGAGATGAAGAAGCTTGCACAGGATAGAGTAGCATGGAGAGCTGCATCAAACCAGTCTCAGGACTGAAGACCACAACAACAACAACAACAACAACTAAAGACTTCTAAAATTACCCCACTTCACAAAAAGGGCTCTAAAAATGATGTAGCCAATTACCAGCCCATAGCACAACTCAGCTCATTCTCAAAAATACTTGAAAAATTATTTTACACCAGATTGGAAGACTTTACTAATAAACTATCCTTATTGACAAAACACCAGCATGGTTTTAGAAAGCAAAAGACAACTACCACAGCTATTTATGAGTATCTCAACGAAACCTTAAAAGCACTGGATAATAAGGAAATCACTACTGGTATCTTTTTAGATTTATCCAAAGCGTTTGATGTAATTGACCATACCATACTCCTTAAGAAGTTAGCAAATAAAGGTATAAGAGGAATTGCAAACAAATGGTTAGAATCTTACCTGTCAAACAGATTTCAAAAAGTTGAAATTAATTTTGAAAAAAAGAACACAACCACCCATCAATCTACTGTCCACTCCTCTGACACAATGCCTATTAGATATGGTGTGCCACAAGGCTCAATCCTGGGACCCATACTGTTTCTGCTATACATTGATGATATAAGCACAAAGCTTGTTACAGGAAATACCGCACTATTTGCCGATGACATAAGTATTCTAATAACGGGTACTGATACAGAGGACCACAACCAAAAAATTAAACCGCTTATGTCGTCACTCAGCAAATGGTTCAACGAGAACAAACTGATTATAAACATACAGAAAACAACCTACATCAACTTCAGACTCTCATCCCAAAAACAAGAAATGCCTGATGTGATTCTAAATAACCAAGAGCTTATGTGTGTGGACTCTGTCAAGTTTCTTGGCATATGGCTTGCAGAAAATCTTAAGTGGGAGACACACACAAATTATATCCCAAAAAAGCTCTCAAATGTGTGTTACATTTTAAGGATACTCAAAAAATCAGTCACAAAATCTGTTCTCATACATGTATATTATGCTTACTTCCATTCTACTTTACAGTATGGAATCATATTTTGGGGGAACTCACCTGGAGGTAGATATATTTTCAAAATGCAAAAAATGGCAATACACATAATATGTAATCTAAGACATAACGAATCATGCAGACAACATTTCAAAACAAATGGCATTATGACACTGCCCTCTGCTTACATTTATAATATCGTCTCATTTGTCAAGTCATACCTGTTAAACAATGACTGCACACTAAAATTCAATGGAGATATTCATAACTATGCAACAAGGCAGCAATCTGACCTACATATGATTCAGTCCAGAGCTACCTGCTACCAAAAAAGTGTTTTAAATGTTGGGATAAAAATGTATAATAATTTACCCAATGAAATGAAAGCAACAAAGAACCCAAGAGCCTTCACACATAAGTTAAAAAAATATCTCTTGTACCATTGCTTTTATGCAGTTGATCATTTTTTGAAAGGGGTTAAAAATGTAAAAAATATGATAGCCGACCACTGGACTACTTTACTATTACATTTATATTGGCTGTTTGTATTTTACCATACAACATTTGCATTTACTGTTTTGTTAAAGATAGCTAACTTCCTCATTGCAAAATAATGTAAAATCAATTTATTAAATATTACCTGCAAATACACTCCTGGAAATTGAAATAAGAACACCGTGAATTCATTGTCCCAGGAAGGGGAAACTTTATTGACACATTCCTGGGGTCAGATACATCACATGATCACACTGACAGAACCACAGGCACATAGACACAGGCAACAGAGCATGCACAATGTCGGCACTAGTACAGTGTATATCCACCTTTCGCAGCAATGCAGGCTGCTATTCTCCCATGGAGACGATCGTAGAGATGCTGGATGTAGTCCTGTGGAACGGATTGCCATACCATTTCCACCTGGCGCCTCAGTTGGACCAGCGTTCGTGCTGGACGTGCAGACCGCGTGAGACGACGCTTCATCCAGTCCCAAACATGCTCAATGGGGGACAGATCCGGAGATCTTGCTGGCCAGGGTAGTTGACTTACACCTTCTAGAGCACGTTGGGTGGCACGGGATACATGCGGACGTGCATTGTCCTGTTGGAACAGCACGTTCCCTTGCCGGTCTAGGAATGGTAGAACGATGGGTTCGATGACGGTTTGGATGTACCGTGCACTATTCAGTGTCCCCTCGACGATCACCAGTGGTGTACGGCCAGTGTAGGAGATCGCTCCTCACACCATGATGCTGGGTGTTGGCCCTGTGTGCCTCGGTCGTATGCAGTCCTGATTGTGGCGCTCACCTGCACGGCGCCAGACACGCATACGACCATCATTGGCACCAAGGCAAAAGCGACTCTCATCGCTGCAGACGACACGTCTCCATTCGTCCCTCCATTCACACCTGTCGCGACACCACTGGAGGCGGGCTGCACGATGTTGGGGCGTGAGCGGAAGACGGCCTAACGGTGTGCGGGACCGTAGCCCAGCTTCGTGGAGACGGTTGCGAATGGTCCTCGCTGATACCCCAGGAGCAACAGTGTCCCTAATTTGCTGGGAAGTGGCGGTGCGTAGGATCCTACGGTCTTGGCGTGCATCCGTGCGTCGCTGCGGTCCGGTCCCAGGTCGACGGGCACGTGCACCTTCCGCCGACCACTGGCGACAACATCGATGTACTGTGGAGACCTCACGCCCCACGTGTTGAGCATTTCGGCGGTACGTCCACCCGGCCTCCCGCATGCCCACTATACGCCCTCGCTCAAAGTCTGCCAACTGCACATACGGTTCACATCCATGCTGTCGCGGCATGCTACCAGTGTTAAAGACTGCGATGGAGCTCCGTATGCCACGGCAAACTGGCTGACACTGACGGCGGCGGTGCACAAATGCTGCGCAGCTAGCGCCATTCGATTCGACGGCCAACACCGCGGTTCCTGGTGTGACCGCTGTGCCGTGCGTGTGATCATTGCTTGTACAGCCCTCTCACAGTGTCCGGAGCAAGTATGGTGGGTCTGACACACCGGTGTCAATGTGTTCTTTTTTCCGTTTCCAGGAGTGTATGTTCCCTTGACCTATCCAATACCATATGTAAAACCTTACATCTCTTTGATTTGTATTAACTGTTTTGTTGAAGATAGATAATTTCCTTGCTACAAAATAATGTAAATATCAATTTGTAAAAATTACTGTAAATAGCTCTCTTGACCTATCCAATATCATATGTACAGCTGTACAATACTATGATTGCCTGGATCAATAAAAATACAATACAATACAATACAAATCAGATATGACTTGTATAGGTTTTACACAGGACTGTATTATTCACTGTGGCCAAGGAACAGTATGTTTGTTTCTTCACTTGTTTTAAGCAGCACTTCAAATGTGTTATGAGTTGGGTCCTTATTTACATTGTAGATTACATTTCTAAACTGAAGAATTCCAAGCAGTTTGTTATTTATCATCACCACTAGCTCTTCTGTAAAGTTATTCTCAAATGTGGCATGAGATTTTTTGGTGCAAAATACTCACTACTGGTATCCAAGTTATTCTTACATTTATATTTGAATCAATTTTTGTCACCTGTTTCTCTCTTCTAACATCAACTTTCTGAAAAGTTGTGTGATCACTGTTCCACGATTTATACATCTCTAATGCACATAACTTTCAGTAATGGTTAACACAGTGAATCATATTTTTATATCTTGTGTTTCAGTTTTCTCTTCAGTTATTATGTTTGCAGATTGTACTGATTAAATGGCCTCAGACAGTTCAGGAATGACATATTTAATGTAGTGTTCTGCTTCAACTGTTGTAATTGTACTTGAATGATGTTGCTTATGCTTGTTTGTGCTCAGGCAACATAATGAGGCTGGAGGTGCTCTAATGTAAAACACTGAATGTTGAAGACATTTTGGGATTCTAGGCTAAATCACTCTCCCTAACTGAACAGTTACATCTCTTGTGTTATATTCCACATCTACTCAATAGCTTTAGAAATATACAATTTCTAGGGTGTTTAATCTTAAGTCTACTGAACTATCTCTTCTTACAGACTGAGCCTTCATTGATTTGCTGAAGAGAGAATTATCTGGTATCTACTTACCTTCGTTGTATAAACAGCACCCCTGTCCATTTTCTTGCTGTACTGTATAGTCTAATAAAATTCTCATTTTACATGTGTAAAAGGAGACAAATTTTCTTATGCCCATTTTACATTCCATTGCTTATTTCTCTATCTGCAATGGGAAAAACTCATTTTTCACTAAGTACATCAAGCTTTTATAACAGTTTATGCCCATTTTCCTCTTTGAACACAACTTGGCATTCGGAACTAGTCTTTAGAACATTTTAAAAATTTTTAATATTTTGTATCTGGATCATGAAGTCAGATTCAAATTAGGTCATGTCAAGTGTAATGTCATTTCTTCAGATCAGTGGTTGTCAAACAGTACATTAGTATGTCATGTGCCCCAAATAAACTACCTATAGTAAGGGCATGATATGTTGGTTGCCAGTCCTCAGGTACTGAGTATAAAGAGTCAGCACAATTCAGGACACTTTGTGTTGGCTTTTCTCTGCTTCAGATAGCTGACATCCTCAGCTACCACAAAGCTGTGACACTGTATCTGCATGACAAAGTGTTGTTGTCTGTCAAAGCAGATGGGTAACTGCTTAATTACGGTAGTTTTACATACATTTAAAACACATTATGCAATGTGATATATTATCATAAATTTTTATTAAATGTGTTGAATGCCTTTCTTCCTCTAATCATTATGTAGTACTATGACATCCTTAATTAATTTAATATTCTTCACTATAAACAAGTATTGTATTTGAAGATGACCATTTTTGTAATGTGCATTTATGAATCAATGTTATTTCCATGTCTCACACCCTTCAGCCGCTGTGTTATGTACCCATCTGCCTTAGAGGTAAGTGGCCAACTTTACTTTACCCACAGCCAAGTTCACCAACATCAATTAAAATTAAGCACTTCTTAAAATATTACCGTCTTTGTAACTATTTTTGTTTGTTATCAAGCAAGGAAATTACACTCTTAAAAAGCTCTTAACATTTGTTGACGTAACTGAATTCAGCTGTTAGTTGCTAGATGCATACTCTTACAAAATACAGCTGACAGCCCGTTGTGTGATTCAGACCACATGTGCCCAGTGGGATGCAGTTTGATGACCACTGCTTTAGATCACTGTATATACTCATAAACGATTTTGCTGATTTAAAGGTCTCGGGGACTAAAAATTTCATCGCTCATTTTAAGCACAATTTTTTATCGAAGTATAACAGAAGGGAAAACCTTTCTCAATAATGATTTTTTATGGTACAAGGTGCTCCATAAATTTGAGATTTGTTATGTTAATGTACTTTATTAAACTAGTCAATATTGGTACATAAATTACAGTGACATTCTAATATTAACATGAAATGTATCACAATGTTACAGTAAGGCTGCAATTTTTTAGTGGTGAAGAAAATAGATAAGTTCTTATGAACTTGTATTCTATGGGTGAAAGTACTGGGTTATCTATTACTAACTGTACAAATATTTTGGATGAATTTCACCTACTGAAGCACTTGCCACGGATCCAGTTCACAGCAATAATTAGTCAACAAATATAAATGGAACAATGAAAGCTCCATATCCACTACTCAAACTCTACTTCACTCATATAAAAATATAAAAAAGGCTATGTTTTATTCATGAAAAATCATAATTTGTTCCTCTGCACTGCGGAAACAGCCCTCCACGATGAACAAGGATAATTTATTAATCAAAATATATGCACCTGTGATCTCTTCCATAAAATTAAGCTGTCTTACCTCTAAAGGTTTGATAAACAATTAGGAAAAAATTCAATTATGAGTTTAACTTAAAAAGCTTATGACAGTAGTAATAAACACATAACACCAAATACAGCATTGTGTCATTTACTTATCTTGCAGATAGCTCTAGATAAATTTGCAAAATTGAAGCCGAAGCAAATGACACAACATAGCTTATCTTCCTGTTGCTTGCCTGTCCTACTTCTGGTTATTCAGACTGGTGACATTAGCGTTCAGTTAGAATTAAATGATAAAAGTACCAATATTACTTCATCATCAGAGGTCAATATTTACATTTTGATTTCTTTTCACAGAAATATCTGAGCATTAAAATCATGTTACAATCAGTGTTCTGTTGTTTTTACATCAGAACAGGAGTATCATTTTTTACAATTGATACTGTTTCTCTCTTAACAGTTTCCACTGTTTTATGGAAATTACTTTTTCAAGAATTTCTGTTGAACTATGAAATATGTTGTTACTTAAATGTAAGTGCAAAACTAAGAAATTAATCTCATCATTGTTAGAAGTGAAAACACATAAGTATGGTATTAAATAAACAAAACATTGACATTCAATGTGTTAAAACATAATTATGGGTTATGTGAATGGGTGTTATTGGTACTGGGATATCTACCAGACAAGTAATTGCAGCTCAAGGAAAATCACATAATTACAATAAGAATCATTACATAGGCCTATAAAATTTATAAAATAGAAATTATAGTTTAATTATCACACAGGAACTGTTGCCTGAGATGAAGCAAGACTCTTGTCTTTACCCTGACAGTTTTGCCTCTGAATTTTAGTGAAATGTTTGTTAAAAGACGACAAAATTAAAGATATGCACAATAAAACACAGAACAGTGGTGTAGTTGGCATCTATTAAAGAAAATGAATGTGATTTAATTTAACTCTGTGATGCAGGGGAGGTTGAATCATGAACCTTTTTGAGATACTAAAACTGTGTGTTAGACATGAGTTGAAAACATATCTGGCTTTTACAGCATATACTATGTTACTTGAACTGTTTAATAGTCCTTCATGATATAATGGAATGTTACTCTTCCACTTTTCCTGTACCAAATTCCTTTACTAGAAACATTATTCCAGTGGCAGAATTAAAGGGCTTCTGTGGTTGGTGATGAAACACATGCGATAGATTTGAATATGTGCTAGCATTTTTGGTAATAGTGTCTTTAAACCCTTCTTCCCTCAGGCAAGAAAGCATTAGCATGAAACAACAGAGATGAGTTTGCAAGATATGCTCCAGGGCAAATCGTTAATGTGTCTCAGTAGTTAATCACAGTACACACTTTGCAACTTGGAGCAAGAATTTGTGTTATGCCCTGAGAAGGAAGTTGCCAAACTGAAGCTAGCATCAACTTCATATGACAGCCACAGTTTTAAGGATGTCTCAACAAATGTATCTCTTCTTTTAGCGTAAAAATATAGGAGTTTTCACAATATGTACTTTAAATAGAGTACATAAAGAAAGGAAATCACTTTCAGGAAATCCAAGTACTTGAACGGAGGAGCTGAAAAAATATTCATTATTTTTATAAAATTTTATAAGAAAATTTGCCTCGCTAAATATTGATTATATTGTAACTGATTTGGTATGAACAATCAAGTAAATAAAAATGCAAGTAGGGCCTTTGTCTCAGTTGAGGAAATACTCTGTCTTGAAAGCTGGTTCCTTCACATTTGTAAAACTGGAATAAAACAATAGTTTATCAGTAAACACATGTGACAGTATGCAGTCAAGTACACTATATGCAATGGATTTGTAGAGTTCTTCATTATTTACGCTCAGTTTATATTTTGAGGGAACACAGTTTGACACAATCTGTGCCTCTGCCAGGCACTTAAATGTGATTTGCAGAGTATCCATGTAGATGTAGAACATGTTACAAATTTTTGCAGTTTAAGGTTAATATCTCAAGTAGGAGCTGTATGAGGATCTGATGTATAACAATATGTTGAGGGTAAATGATTCCATATTTTGATAAAATTAATATAACATTTTACACCAGAACCATGTCCCTAACAACTGTTTCATTAATTGTTTTTAAATAAGAAACTTGAAAATAATTACTGTAATTACAGAAATACAATTTTTTTCTCAGGATTCATCCACTTGGATACTTAAAGCCTTCAAATAAAATGTTATTCATTCTGGTTTTGGAAGCTGAAATACTGCAAACATTAACAGAGCAAAACAACCAAACACCTGTGACAATCTAGCTGAGATTGAGTAGGAGCATGAAATTGGCTCATGTTTACATTGTTAGTAAATGAAATCATGTGAGTATGTAAGATATGGATGTAAATCTGTGCACCACTTTACTGTTCCAACTTACTTTTGAACAGCAATTTGAATAGCTGTTTTTCCAGCCATTGTTGTTCAAGGATATGGTGTTTACCAAAGTTATGCAACATTTAGTGTTCTGCAAAGGATTATGAGATGCACACAAGTAGCAGACAGATTTTTTGTTATTCAGAGTTATGATTACCAAGAGATGTTCTTCTCAGTTCTAATAAGACATACTGGCATGCTTTAATTTGTTCTCCCCACAAGTACAAATGAGTTGTTTTGAAATGAGGCTCAATATACATTATTTTTTTGTTACAGCTGATATCAAGCAGCACTGAAAAAACCTTGTAAGCCTACATAACAAACATTGCTTTTTCATAGGAAATTGTAATTTGATATACTTTTAACTGTTAATTACAGAAATTCTGTTTCATATACATATAATACAACACCAACAGCTGACTTCCAAAACATAGGTTAAAGTGAATTACTATGAGGTTGTTCATGATGTGATTATAATAGAGACAATAAGTGGGGGTTTGCATGGAATTTCTAACACCCAGTTATACCAAATCACACTTGTAACGAAAATGACTCTGGGTGTTCATTTATTACTCTCGGAGTTTGTGCCACTCTGCAATCTGCCTGCGTGGTGAGTTGCAGACTTCATTCCAGTGGTGGAGTGCTGAACCAGTGCTTTTTGCTGCTCCAAGTTCCAGGCGACCTATTACCTGTAGTGGGGAATATTTGTGTTACATCAGAAAATAAAAAAAAGGAGTTAATGCACATTGATCCACCAAGTATGCTTCCTATTTATGTATATAACTAAATATTCCAAATACTCTCAGAAAAGATATCAAGCATTAATATTGTCATTTTAAGGAGTTTTTAAGGAACACAACAAAAGGAATGCAAGAGAGATACTCAAATAACAGGTATTTATTTACTATAAATATTGTACTTTCATGAGAAGCTAATATGAATATCAGTTATTCTGTATTAATCAGGTATACATTTTACCACTGGTTTCCATATCAGACATGCTTAAGTATCACTGCAGCCCATGGTTCAGCTGTATTAACTACAAAGATACAGTAACAGTTTGATAAAAGAAGAGATTTATTTTTAATGCTTGTAGATTTTAGCAATCACCTGTTGTTGTTGATGGTGATGGTGATGGTGAAGGTGATGATGGTGGTGATGATGGTGGTGATGATGATGATGATGTTGTGGTCTTCAGTCTGAAGACTAATTTTGTGCAGCTCTTCATGCTACTTTATCATGTGCAAGGCTTTTCATCTCCAAAGAACTACTGCAACTTATATCAACATTACCTGATTGTTTTATTCATCCCTTACTCTCCCTCTACAAATTTTACCCCCCCTCCCACCACCACTCATCCTTCCATTACCAAATTGATGATTCCTTCATGCCTCTGGTGTGTCCAATCAGTCACTTCTTGTAGTCAAGTTGGGTCATAAATTACGTTTTTCTTCAATTTGATTCAGTACCTGCTCATAAGTTATTCGATCTACTAATCTGCTCTTCAGCATTCCTCTGTAGCACACATTTAAAAAATTTCTATTTTCTTCTTATCTGAACTGCTTATCATCCACGTTTCTTTTCTGAACAAGGCCACAGTCCTTCAGAGTGTTAGATGTTAACACATACCTTGTTTTCAGAATACTTTTCTTCCTAATGCCTGGACCCACTTTGTGTGCTCTCTACTTCGACATTCATCACTTATTTTGCTGTCCAAATGGCAAAACTCATCTATTACTCTTAGTGTTTCATTTCCTAATCTAATTCCTTCAACACCATCTAATCTGAGTCAGCTACATTCTATTAATGTTATTCCACTTTTGTCAGTGTTCATCTTATAACTCATTTTCAAGATACTAACCATTCCATTCAGCTGCTCTTCCAGGTTTTTTTGCTGTCTCTCACATAATTACAGTGTCTCTGGCAAACCTCAAAGTTTTTATTTCTTCTACTTGAACTTTAATTCCTTTCCTATTTGGTCAATCTACAAGTGGAATAATGTCAGTGATAGGCAACAATACTTTCTCACTCCATTTTTGACTACTGCTTCTCTTTGTGTGACCCATATTACTGCAGCCTTGTTTCTGAATAATTTGTAGATAACATTTTGCTCCCTGTATTTTATCCCTGCTACCTTCGGAATATTAAAGAGTGTGTTCTGGTCAACACTGTCAAAATCTTTCTCTAAATTAATGTATAGGTTTTATTAAACTCTTTTCTAAGCTACAACTTTGGATGTTCCGTCATCTCCCCAGCACCCAAACTTATCCTCTCCAATGTCAGCTTCTATCAGTCGTTCCATTCTTCTGTAAATAATTTGTCAGCATTTTGCAACCATGAGTCATTAAACCGATAATTTGGCAATATTTACATCTATCAGCACCTGACTTCTTTAGAATTAGAATTATTACATTTTCTTGGAGTATCTTGTGTATCTTTCATGCCAGATGGAACGGTCATAGATGGCTCTCCCAAGAATCTCAGTAATTCTGAGGGAATGTCATCTACTTCATGGGCCCTGTTTTAATTTAAATCATTCAGTGTTCTGTCAAACTGTCTCACAGTGTCATATCTCCCAACTTGTCATCTACTTCTTTCTCCCTTTCTATAACATTATCTTCTATTTCATTTTTCATTTATAGCCCTTCTATGTATTCTGTTCACCTTGAGTTTTCCCCAGCATTTATCTTTCCCCTAGTTGTACATTGCTCTACATCCTTGCATTTCTCATACAGCCATTCCTGCTTTGCAATTTTGCACTTGCTATCAATCTCATATTTTAGATGTATGTTGCTGTGGTGTCCAAACAAGACACAGCCAGGGCAAAAGCACCACAGGCACAAGGGTGTGAGCTGGTGCCAGTGTCATAGAGACTCGCCACTTGTGCGAGTTCCGCCAGTGCCATGGACGGCACTTATATCGATTTTGCCTTGGCCAATTGCTGGCAGAGTACAATCTACCAATGACCAAATGACAATGGACTGAAACCTACTCAGAAGAGAAGCAGCTCTTGCCCACTTGGTTATAGATCATTGTCCATGGTTGACTTAGACAGGGAACTTTGTTTAGTGAACTCTTACAAGTAAACAGAGAGTTGTAAATTGCACTTGCTATGTACTGTGAAGTTTACCTATGATTATTTACACTTAGCCATTGAGGGCCTTTATTGCGTTATATTACAAGCAGTGTTGCAGACTTGTTATTGAACTAGGCACAAAGATAAGTAAACCTTTTTAAATAGTTTGTGTGACTTTGTTACTAATTAGTTGGAGTGTTGTAGAACCTTTGTTCTCCTAGCCTATTACCTGATGCTGGGGCATAGCTGTGTAATAGTGGCAAGGAGAAATTGTCTTAGTGGTGTACTGCACCAGAAGCTGTTTCATGAACTCTCACACTTGATCCACCATTACAGCAGTAGTGACGAGGCCTTTACAAAACTGGCGACAAGGCTTTATAAAATCTGTATTCCCTTTTGCCTACTTCATTTGCTCTATGCTCATATTTTCTTCTTCTGTCATTAAGATTCAAATCTTGTGCATCAGCCAAGGATTACTACTGAACTCTGTTGCTTTCTCTGCTTGATACTTTGCAGCAGCCTTCACTGTTTCATCTCTCAAAGCTACCCATTTGTATTCTATTACATTCCTTTCCCCTGTTTTAGTCAATTGTTACATAATGCTCTCTTTAAAAGATTTTACAACCTTTGCTTCTTTTAATCTGTTCACATCCCATCTGTTCAATTTCCTACCTCTCTGCAATTTCTTCACTTTTAATTTGCAGTTCATAAAAAATAAATTATGGTGAGGGTCCACATTTGTCTTGCAGATGTGTACATTATGTGGAACGTATTTTCTTGACAGTAGTACATGCACGCTATCACCATTGTTCGCATCTGTTTTAAAGAGTCTTCCAGTTCAGTTCCTTCAGTATCTGTGTGACACTCTTCCACAGATTAAACAAACCTGTGACCATTCATGCTGCTCTTCTCTGCATAGGTTCAGCAAGCCCTGTCAGTCCTATCTGGTACAGGTCCCACACACTTGAGCAGTATTCTTGGGTGGATCTCACAAGTGATTTTTACCCATGACTGAACCTATGTGATCATTCCATCCATATCCATACCCCCAGGTACTTGTATGAGTTGGCCAATTCCAACAGTGACTCATTGATATTGTAATCATAGGACACCACATTTATTCATATAGTGAAGTGCAAAATTTTACATTTCCAAACATTTAGAGCAAGTTGCCAATCCCTGCACCAATTTGAAATCTTATCAAGATCTGACTGAATATTTATGCAGCTTCTCTCAGAGAGCACTTCGTTATAGATAACGCATTATCTGCAAAAGCCTGATTTTACTATTAATATTGTCTACAAGGTCATTAATATACAACATGAACAACAAGGGTTCCAACCACTTTCCTGAAGTTACTTCTACATCTGACAATGACACTCTTTGCAAGATAACATGTTGTATCCTATGTACCAAAACGTCCTCAGTCCACTCACAAATTTCACTTGATACCCCATATGATCATCCTTTTGACAAAAAGTGTAGGTATGGTACTGAGTCAAATGATTTTCAGAAGTCAAGAAATACTGCATCTACTTGATTGCCTTGATGCAAAATTTTCAGTATATCATATGAGAAAAGTGCGAGTTGGGTTTCACACGATCAGTGTTTTTGAAATCCATGTGGTTGGTATTGAAGAAGTCATTCTATTCAAGACACAGCATTATGTTTGAGCTCAGAATATGTTCTAAGATTCTACAACAAATCAATGTCAAAGATATTGGACTGTAATTTTGTGGTTCACTTCTACTACCTAAATTGTAGGCGGGTGTGACGTGTGCCTTTTTCCAAGAACTGGGCATGGTTGTTTGTTTGAGGGATCTACAATAGGTTACGGTAATAGGGGAGGCTAACTCAGAAAAAAATTCACTATAGAATCAGGCCCTGGAGTGTTGTTCAGTTTTAAAGATTTCAGTTGTTTTTCAACACCACTGACACTAATACTTATTTCATTCATCTTTTCAGTGGTACAAGGATCAAATTGGAGCAATTTTCCTGGATTTTCCTTTGTAAAGGAACATTTGAAAACTAAGTTAAGCATTTCAGCTTTTGTTTTGCTACCCTTAATTTCAGTTCCTGTCTCATTCACTAGGGACTGGACACTTACTTTGGTGCTTCTAATAGCCTTTACATTTGACCAGAATTTCTTTAGGTTAGTGAAAGATCACTTGACAATATTCTGCTACAGTAGTCATTAAAAGCATCATCCATTGCTCTCTTGACAGCCAGATGCGTTTCATTCAGCATCTCTCTATCTATAGTCCCTTGCTTTGTTTTACACATATTGTGCAGTAATCTATTTCTTTAGAAGTTTCTTTACAGTGACTCTGTACTATGGAGGTTCCCTCCCATTGTGAACTGTTGTACTTGGTACATATCTATCCAGACAAAATAACCAAGGTGAGCATTAGGGGTAAATATAAATCATAACTTTTAAAAGATAAACTGGAAGTGGCTGATACAATCCAGTATAGTGCTTCTGCCCAGAGTCAACTTTTTATTTCAAGAAAAATTACAATAAAACTTTGTTCTTTGTGCTAAAACAAGACAAAGTTGCCAGAAAATGGAAACAGAACGCTGGACCAAAATGACCAACATCTACAATACCATGTACACCTGGTACAAAGAGCAATACTCTTCAGTTTCCTGTAAGAAATCAAACTACAAGTTGCAGTGGAAAGATTTTCAGATATCTTACACTATATAGGTTACAAGGATAGTGCTGGATGGCTTTTCAGATTCCATGACTATCACAATACATTTAACAGAAAAGTGGTGAGGGAAGTTTAAGAGCAAATATTGTACATGTTGAACCAGTTCATAAACAGTTAAACATTATCAGAAGAATGAAATTTGTCTCTGATTCAGTTCTACAATGCAGATGAAATTAATTTGTTTTGGGAGTTTACCCTCAGCAGTACACAGACCAGCAGGAAAAACAGTTCAGTTCTTCGACATAAAGTGAGTGTGGAACAAAACCACTGCTCTTAAGTGTGTTAATACTGATGGGTCATACCATGTAAAATCACTCACAGATGAATGAGAGGTAAAGCTTAGACCAATCAAAAATATTATTCAGCATATCCCAGTCACCAATAAAGCTCACAAAAAGGCAGGAAATGTGACACTATTATTCTCTGATTGGTTCAAGAACTACTTCATCTCTGAAGTTTCGAGATTCAAAATCGAAAAGTTAAATTCAAATCTGGAGATGTAAAATCATTGTGTATTTTAGACGATGTTCCTACTCATTTCTCTGACATGTGTAGTTATTGTGGATGTGCAAGTACTTAAACTGTCAAATGTAAGGGAAAATTTGGACACACTTATCAAAGTCATTGGTATTAATCCAGATAAGCAAGATATCCAACAATAAGTGAAAAAAGAACAGTGTACAAATGAGTCTCAACCAGTATTAAGTTCCCTCTTTAAACCAATATCAACAGATATTGAACACGAAAATATTTCCATGGCATCAATGTCAAGTGGTAGTGGTTCTTTGGCCTTTCATTGTCGATCCAGATTACAGCAGCAAATAACTGGTATAGTAGGTGCCATTTTACAATGAAATTAGGATATCAGTTTTCAGTACAGTGAAGACTTTCATTTTATGTGTGCAGTAGAGTATACAGGGTGTTGTGGTTGTAAGTGCAGATATTGTGATCATTGCTACCTTAATATGTACCCATTTCAGTGTGTTAGTTGTTCAGACATGTCACATAATTTACTACCTGACATCTTCTGTATGGTCATAACTGAACTGTTAAGTGGACTTTGCCCATCAATATAAGTAAACTGTTTTGCGTACACACTTCAGCACCTGACCTGCTGCCCAGGGGAAAATAAGCGTTAATGGCTTGCTCTTGTCACATGTACGTGAAAGTACTAACCAATCCAAAAATATACTACTCATAATAGCTACAGCTGTTAGTCTACAAATGAAGTAAATATTGATGTATCAGTAATGTTGTTCAGTACATAGTCCTCAGCCACCATTAAAAATATCCGCACTTGTATAAGTTCGTCCAGCCTGTTTAATATAACCTTTGAATGTGTATTATTACTTTTATCTGTTTAATCTCAGTCTTCATTATTATGGTATTACATTAGTTGCTTTTGAATTAAATATACTGTACAGTATTTCACATAATATTATAGATTCTGTAGTCTTTGACTACTGTGTACATTGTATGTTGTATTCCTAATTATAGCTTCAGATAGCTAGTTAAGAAAACATTTCTGTTATTCAGGCTTGCAGTAATTCAGACTGGAACTCACCCTGATCAGCCCAAATTCCTGAGGTTTCACTGTACATAAAAAAGAGGAACTAATCATTGATGAACTCATATTTCAGTTGCCCACCCACAACTTCCTGCTGATAGAGCTTGATTTCTGTAGTACAAGAACTATCTGTTTTGTATTAAAACAGTGAAGCTCCAGCTTTGCAAGTGTTTTGTAACTGATATCATGACATTTTTTTCCTAAGTAATTTTTTTAAGGGTGACAGTCAAAGCTGCCTTGGAAATGTTCCAGAAAAATCCCGATATGATACTTTTGATTATTTAACCACAACCTAAATTTCTGAGAAATTATAAAAGTTAAACTTAGCTGTTGACAACAAGATATTGTCAGAAACAGGAATCTCAGTTCTAAAATAAACATGTGGTACATGCCTTTCCCCAGTTTCATTAATGGTCATACCTACTACATATTTCACTGTTTCAGGGAATACGCTTTGAGGAACAATCCAATCATAAATGTATCTCAAGACAAGCTCTAACAAGTCAGCACAGAATTTTAATGTGCTGGCATGCTCCTCTTATTAATTGGAAAAGCTGTATTTTAATAATAGCATAATTTCTGGTTGGGTGACTGAAATTGATTCTAGATGTCAACTGTCCTGTTTTCATTTCTGTCTGAATTTTTTTTTATCTGTCACACTGGAAGCTTGGACAAGACGTTGTCAGAATAAACTTAAAAAAAGTAAAGTGTGTGGCACTCAACCAGCGAATGCATTCCTGGCCTGACTGTAGGTAGAGTGCAACCTTTCACTTGCCGTGGCACTAGCAGGGGGAGGATTATGAGCACATTGCTCAGGTCATCTTTTACCCTGGAAAAGATCCATGGTACTCAATCTGATAGCAGGCTGAGTGTATGTGGGGCCTGCCTGGAGGGACTGGAATGAGGAAAAATTCTGACTCTCATGTGTGATTGAAGCTAAACCACCATGGCCACAATGAATGTATGTGTCTTCTCATCATCATCATCATCATCAGATGTTAACAAATGAAAAAGAAATCTGAATGTCTAAATATATGACATAGAAACATTACACAATGAGATAACAAAAGTTATTGGATAGCAATATGCACATATACAGATGATGGTAGTACTGCAGACACAAGGTATAAAAGGACAATGCATTGATGGAGCTCTCATTTGTATTCAGATGACCCATGTGAAAAGGTTTCTGATGTGATTGTGGCCACACAACAGGAATTAACAGAGTTTTAATGCAGAGTGCTAGTCGGAGCTAGATACATGGGACATTCCATTTCAGAAATCATTAGGGAATTCAGTATTCTGAGAGCCACAGTGTCATGAGTGTGCTGAGAATACCAAATTTCAGACATTACCTCTCACCATGGACAACACAGCCTTCACTTAATGACTGAGAGTAGCAGCATTTGCTTAGGGTTATCACTACTAACAGACAAGCAACACTGAGTGAAATAACCACAGAAATCAATGTGGGATGTACGATGAATGTATCTATTAGGAAAGCACAGTGAAATTTGATGTAATTGAGCTGTGGCAGCAGAAGATCAGTGCAAATGCATTGCTAACAGTACGACATCACCTGCGCCACCTCTCCTAGTCTTGTAACTATATTGGTTGGACCTTAGATGACTGGAAAACCATGGCCTAGTCACATGAGTCCCGATTTCTGTCAGTAAGAGCTGTGGTAGGGTCTGCGTGTGATGCAGACCCCATGAATCTATGGACCCAAGTTGTCAACAAGGCACTGTGCAGGCTGGTGGTGGCTCCATAATAGTGTGGGCTGTGTTTACATGGAGTGGACTGGGTCCTCTGGCCCAACTGGCCCAGTCATTGACTGGATTTGGTAATGTTTGGTTACAAGGAAACCACTTGTAGCCATTTGTGGACTTCATGTTCCCAAACAGTAACAGAATTTTTATGGATGACAGTGTGCCATGTCACCAGGCCACAATTGTTTGCAATTGGTCCGAAGAATATGCTGTATAATTTGAGCAAATGATTTTGCCACCTGGATTGTCAAATATGAATCCCATCAAACATTTATGGGACATAATCAAGAAGTCAGTTTATGTGCAAAATCCTTCACCAGCAACACTTTTGCAATTATAGATGGCTATAGAGGCAAAATGGCTCAGTATATCTGCAGGAGCCTTCCAACGAGTTGAGTTCATGACAGGGTGCACATGCCAATCATCCTTGCTATGGGCAGTAGTGGCATAGCTATATGACACTCTTATTATTCAGTGGAATACTATGTGAAAAAAGCTTCACACGTGTTGGCCATTGCTTCATTGTATCCATTTTCTATTTCTGATTAGTTCATTAATTATGGATTTAATGTCATTTCCAATAAAGTACTGGATCTATAAACAAGTGGTCACTATAACCAGTACTTGTAGGGACTGTTACTGTGAGAATAAGTCAGAGCTGGACATCAGTAACTCTTGATTTGAACGATCACTGCTGTCTAACATAAAATTCCCTACATACAGTGGTTCTTCAAATATTAATCAAAACTCTTTTAATTTTCACACCGGTTACTTAATAAAGGATTTCTCAATCAGTGACTTATGCCCAGTTATAGCTCTGTGCTCATTTGATCCCGAATTAAATAATGCAGCATGGCATTCAAAGTGCTGTTTGGTTTAAATTTGATAACTCATACTTAACTTTGTCTTATGCATATAGAGCCACATTCTTCTGTTTTACTAGAAATCCTGCAATAAGATAATGCCTCTAACCTTGAAGGGTAACTTCTCTATTTCTGTTACCCCATTTGATGTGAGCACAAAACGTACGAGGGTAATCCCTAAAGTAAGGTCTCTTATTTTTGTGTAAGTACATAGACCTGTTTATTTCTACAATGGTTTACATCAGTTTACAGCTTGAACATTTAGCTATTTTTCGACATAATCGGCATTTCTGTTGATGCAATTTTTGTAGACACTGTGGCAGTTTTTTGTATGCCCATATCATACCAGCTCACTGCCATGCTGTTTCTGGACTCAATTGTCACGGGTGACGAAACCTGGGCATACCACTTTACACCTGAGACCAAGTAACAATCATGCCAGTGGTGGCATCCTTCTTCACCAAAGCCACGGAAATTCAAACTAACACAGTCTGCTGGTAAAGTCATGGCAACCGTGTTTTGGGATCGGAAAGAGGTGTTGTTGGTCAACTTTATGCCCACTGGGACCACAATTAACGCTCACAGGTACTGTGAGACTCTGAAAAAACCCAAATGGGCAATTCAGAACTGAAGAAGAGGAATGTTGAGCAAGGGTGTACACATTTTCCATGAAAACGCTCACCCACACTGCGCTCGGCAAACCATTGCTCTCCTGCAACAGTTTCAGTGGAACATAATCACCCACCCACCCTATAGTCCTGACTTAGTGCCCAGTGACTATCACCTGTTCCCTAAGTTAGAAGAACATTTGGCTGGAAAGTGATTCAGCTCCCAAGACGAGGTTAAAGAAGAGCTTCAAAACTTATACAAAAACTGCCACAGCATCTACAGAAATGCAGTGACAGAAATGGCGATTATGTCAAAAAATAGCTAAATGTTCAAGCTGTAAACTGATGTAAACCATTGTAGAAATAAACAGGTCTATGTACTTATAAAAAATAGGAGACCTTACTTTTGGGGTTACACCTCGTATAAAAGTACCACTTGTTTTCATTACATTAGTTGTATTCAATGGACCTTACAGAAAGGGACCTTCAAGCTATGGAAATAAGACATAATGCGCAATTACTAAAATGCAATACAATACAGTGACTGAAAATAATGAAATATTACTACAGGGTGACCCAAAAGTATGTTAACATTTGAAAATTCAATACTTGATGGAATAATGCAGGAGGAGGGATTAAAACTGATGCACTTGCTTGAAATGACATGTTGCTTTTATTGAAATCACATAAAGTCCACAAAATGACCAATAGATAGCGCTTCATATGATACAAAAGCAGTAATTAGCATAACAACTGATTTTTAGCAAAGATGATGTTCTTTATATCAAATGCTCGACATGTCAGCCATCATTCATCAACAATACCTGTAGTGAGGGACAATGTTGTGATCAACACTGTACAGTGTATCTACAGGTATGATGAGAAAGTGTTGTCAGATGTTGTCTTTTGGCATCCCTAATGAAGGTGAAAAACTGCAGTAAACCCCACAACCAATAATCAGATGATTGAGGTCTGGGGACTTTGGAGACCAAGCAAGACAGAAGTGGTGGTACAGGATCCTCACCAAACAATGTTCACATGTATAGCAATATGGGATGGAGTGCCATCCTGCATAAAAGTCATACCTTCCAGCATGTCTTTATCAGCCAGGCTAGGGATGATGTGATTCATTAACATACTGGCGTGCCTCACAACCGTTACTCTGACACTTTGAAAAGCAGTGCCCCAAATTTCCTCAAACAGAAAGAGTCCAATCATGACTGATGTAATAAATCTACAACATACTGTGACTTTCTCATCATGCAGTGGGGTTTCCACGACAGTTCTAGGATCTTCAGTAGCCCAAATTCTGCAGTTGTGGGTGTCAACAGATCCTTGGAGTGCGAAATGAGCTTTGTCGGCCCTCAAAACATTAGATAACTGGTCATCATCTTCCACCAATTTTTGAGGTGGCCACACTGCTAATGCTTTCCACATCGAAATATCAGTAGGTAACAGTTGATGATGATGCTGAATTTTGTATGGATAACATTAGAGGGTATGCCTTAATACTCTCCAAATTGTAGTGAAGTGGGACTCCATGAGCACTGACTTCACCATGTGGAGATGAACCTGCTAAGTCTCCATTTCTTCCTGAACTGTTTGAGCAGCAGTAGCACTTGTGACTGGCCACCTACTACAGAGTCTATTATCTAAACAACTCGTGGCTTCAAACTTCATGACCAGTTTCTTCACAGTGGCACGTTTCTTATTATGATAGGCTCATAAAGTTGCAGTAGCAGATTCTCCATTCTGATAATAAAGCTTCAATAATAGTGCCTTTTCTTGTAAAGTCAACATGCTGCAATTGCTGGTGCATCTGACTCCCTAACTCACTACAGCTCATTTTATACACGATTCTTGTGCTACATCATATGTTACTGTCCACCACCATCTGTTGGCCCCAAGTCATTTCAGGCATGTGAATTGTCCAAAACTTTGTAATCCTACCCATTTGCAGATTAAAACTATGCAAAATACTGTTGTTGAAGCTACTATCCTCACAGACCCAGCTACAGAAGAGATCTCGTGTATCCTGTATACCAAGGAGCACTACCAATTTATTCATTTATTTTAAGCAACTTCAGATCCCAATCAAGGTTTTGTTGGCAGTAACAATAAACAAGGCTCAAGGTCAGTATGTGCAGGGAAGAGATGGACAGAGAGGGGGCAAGAGGAAATGGACAGAGAGTAGGGGAAGGAAATGATGGACAGAGAAAAGGTGCAAGAGGAGGTGAAGAGAGATGGGGTCTACATTGCCATCTACACACATACTCGTAAGCCACTGTACTGAGCATGGTAGAGGGTACACTGTACCACTGTTAGTAATTTCCTTTCCTGTTCAAAAGCAGAATGGACAGAGAGGGGGTGGAGGGAAGGAGATGGATAAAGAAAGGGGAGAGGAGGAGATGGACAAAGAAAGGGGAGTGTAGGGGACGGACAGAGAGAGGGGTGGAGAAGGAGATTAGGACATATATCCAGTTCTTGTACATATTTAGCTATTTCTGTACTTATTTAGCAATTGACTTACCTACAGAATCACCAAGGATGAATATAAGGAGCAATTGTAACAAAAACTTCACAATTTTCTCTGTATAACTGCAAAGTCCAAAAATATTATGACAACAAACACAGACGAAGTACAGTAGTGAAATTCCTTCACCAATCAGTAATAACCCTGCATAATGATTTAATGTTTTTTATAATGCTGATCCTGTTTAAGATGCAGTATTTCACATCATTTGGAATTTGTTCAAATATAGTTATCATTATTCTTCATCCACATCTTTCAGATTGATATAGCTAAAAATGCTCAATGAAAACATTAAAGGAGTGAATCAGTAGTGCTCTGGTTACATTGCATACTTTGGAAATTAACAGCATAGACAGCCTCTTATCAAAAACATTCTGAAGTGAACCATTCATGTGCTGTGCAACTGATCAGGAGAGGCCACACTCTTTGCTCCACAAGTTTTGATGATCTTTTACTTAATAATTTTAATCCATTCAAAAGTAACTTGCCTGGAGCAATTTTGAAAACATGGATATCAAAGATCATGACATAAGGCCAATTTTGGATCAGGTAGCATCATTCGAACACTCAAACGCAAGGAAATTTTATTTGTGCATACTTGGCCAGTAACATAATTGTTGCCTAGAAAATGAATTCTTAGCTATTTCAACCTGATATTAAAATACTTGAGGATGAAAACAATTGCCAACTGGAGCAGTGACCAAGTAATGCAAGGACTGCAGTCAGAATACAGCCAGCATTCATGTTTGTGGATTCTGACTCTACTTTCTGCAACATTTTTCCTCTTTGGCAAGAGAATGAAAGTTGTTGTCAAATATCTATACAATGTGAGGCAAACATGATGCACCACCTCATTACATGAAGAACAATTAGATATATGAAGGCGTGGTTTATGCTTACTTATTGTGGATAAAGTGTTTAATATTCTGACACATGCAAGTAATTTGTAAAGTTCATAGCTGATCAAAGAGCACTTCAAACAACATAAAGTGTGGAATGTAATGAAATAGTATCAAAACAACAGGGCCACAAAATGGTAGCCCACTGACAGGAGAAGAGACTGAGCAAATATTTGTCAAAATGTGCCAACAAAAGCAACAATGTAGTATTGTTAATGTGTCTATCTATGCACTTGAGGTCCACCAGTTAGTGCTCTGCTGTTGCAGCAATTAGATAACTTGCTCATGAAGCTGTTTGGACTTTCACTATGTATATAACAATAAAAACAAATGGATATGGCTTTTGTTCCTGACAAATGCTGTCAAACTGTTAGAGCAGTAGTGTAGCTGTATGCTGACATGTGTCCTGGTTGTGTCAAGCCCTCACTATGTATCTTTGCAAGTGTTATAACAACATTTCAGGACACTTAGAGAGTGAAGAATAAAATCCACCAATGAAAGAGAACAGTAAATGATGAGATTAATACTACTAACATGCCACTACAAAGCAGCTTAAATACAGGAGTGGGATGAGCAAAATGAGAGTTGTGAATGCTAAATTGTAAAGCATTTCATTCTTTGCTTATTTTGCTCCTCCAGAAGCTTCATGGAAATGATTTTCAGAATTGGCTACAGTTCCCCAAATAGTGACTATGAACTGCAAGGTGAAGTGGGATTTCTATGCAATATTTTGTTTGCAGATGAAGCATCATTCGCAAACTATGGGAAAATTGGCCTTCTTATGAGGTTGGTTTGAAAAGTTCTCAGAATGGAATGGAAAAAAAGTACTCACATCACTGAAACTTTTTTTTTATTTTTCAATGTAGTCTCCTTGTAGATTAATGCACTTGGTCCAATGATGTTCCGGTGCCTTGATCCCAACTTGAAAATAAGTTTCCTCCAGGCCTGCAAAATAGTTGCCAACCCTGGCTATCAGTTCTTTGTTTGAACTGAATCTTCATCCACAAAGAAAAATTTTCACCTTTGGGAGAGGTGGAAGGCTGACGGAGCCATATCAGGTGAATAAGGCATGTGTGGTGGCAGCAGTTCATACCTTAGTCTGTGTAATTTTGCCAAGATGACGGCATGCATTTCTGATACAGCATCAAGAGTCACAGCACCCATCTTGCAGATAATTTTTTCATTTCCAGTTCTTCAGTTAAAATGTGATATACCCTTTCAGATGACATCTGGTAAGTGTGAGAAATTTCACACACTTTCAATTGGTGATCCTCCATGACCATTTTGTGCACTTTTGCAATGATGTCTGGAGTAGCGACAAATCTTGGCCGACCACTGCGCAGATCATCATCTAAGGTCTCCCGACCAAATTTAAATTCATTTGTCCACTTGGCAATAGTTAATAGGAAGGAGCAGAGTCTCTCAGTGTACTATGGAAATCAGCATGAATGTCCTTTGCTTTCATACCTCTCTTTACGAAGTATTTAATCACTGCTTGAATCTCAATTTTTTCCATCTTCGCAAATCACTATGTGGGAACAACAACAGAGCACCACATCACTGCCACAGTTCTCTTCCAAGAGTATTGATGTGGCACGTGTTTACAGGCAACAGTCCAATGAATATCATGTGAAAAACTCATTGCGCTAGCACTGACCTCTTGTGGTGATTCTGAGAACTTTTCAAACCACCCTCATTGCATGGCTTGCTGGTCAACTGAAAATCCGCACTGGCTGAGAGAAGCAGATAAGTAATGGCCTTGGTCTGTCAACATGGAGGGTTTTCAAGAAACACATCATTGAAACCTGTCCTATTGATGGGATTCTGGGACTCTAAATAGCCACAAGTATCTACAGTTGCTAACAAATATGCTGCCATAGCTATTGGAAGACATGCCACTGAACATAAGACAATCCATATTATACCAACACATGACGTATGTTCTGTCCTTTCCAAACAAATAATCACATACTTACTTATGAGAATATTTAGAGAGTGTTGGATCAGTTGTTCAGGAAACACAAAATGGCCAGCACTCTCACCAGATTTAATGCCTCCAAACTTAAGTCTGTGGGAAAAATTAAGGCAAAGTTCTACAAGGAAACATTGATAACTCCTGAAGAGATGAAATCCCATGTAGCATGGGCCTGTGCAGTGATAAGTCCAGATGAAATTCAGTGTGCAGTAATATCTGTTCACAATTGCTTTGTAGGGCATATTAGTGGTCAAGGTCAAAATTTTGGGTACTTGATATGACGTCCACAAACCTGAAGCATACCTGAGTTATGTGTTCATTTACATGTGGTATGATAGGGCAGATGTTTGTGAGGCATTTTTTCCTGATGATAAATGATGGCTTGCAGCACTGTAATCATGTTACTATTTGAAACTTCCTGGCAGATTGAAACTGTGTGCCCGACCGAGACTCGAACTCGGGACCTTTGCCTTTCGCTGGCAAGTGCTCTCCCATCTGAGCTACCAAAGCACGACTCACACCTGGTACTCCCAGCTTTACTTCTGCCTTCCAAACTTTACAGAAGCTCTCCTGCGAACCTTGCAGAACTAGCACTCCTGAAAGAAAGGATACTGCGGAGACATGGCTTAGCCACAGCCTGGGGGATGTTTCCAGAATGAGATTTTCACTCTGCAGCAGAGTGTGCGCTGATATGAAACTTCCTGGCAGATTAAAACTGTGTGCCCGACCGAGACTCGAACTCGGGACCTTTGCCTTTCGCGGGCAAGTGCTCTACCATCTGAGCTACCAAAGCACGACTCACGCCCGGTACTCCCAGCTTTACTTCTGCCAGTATCTCGTCTCCTACCTTCCAAACTTTACAGAAGCTCTCCTGTGAACCTTGCAGAACTAGCACTCCTGAAAGAAAGGCTACTGCGGAGACATGGCTTAGCCACAGCCTGGGGGATGTTTCCAGAATGAGATTTTCACTCTGCAGCGGAATGTGCACTGATATGAAACTTCCTGGCAGATTAAAACTGTGTGGCCGACCGAGACTCGAACTAGCACAGTTTTAATCTGCCAGGAAGTTTCATATCAGCACACACTCCGCTGCAGAGTGAAAATCTCATTCTGGAAACATCCCCCAGGCTGTGGCTAAGCCATGTCTCCGCAGTATCCTTTCTTTCAGGAGTGCTAGTTCTGCAAGGTTCACAGGAGAGTTTCTGTAAAGTTTGGAAGGTAGGGGACGAGATCCTGGCGGAAGTAAAGCTGTGAGTACTGGGCGTGAGTTGTGCTTCGGTAGCTCAGATGGTAGAGCACTTGCCCACAAAAGGCAAAGGTCCCGAGTTTGAGTCTCGGTCGGGCACACAGTTTTAATCTACCAGGAAGTTTCATATCAGCGCACACTCCGCTGCAGAGTGAAAATCTCATTCTGGATGTTACTATTTGATTTTGTTGTGCATATTATGTCATTGTTGTCCTCTTTGAAGACTCTTTTGAATGCCACAGGAAAATAAATAATTAAAAAAAAGACTATGTTGGCAACATAATTCGACAGCTAGAAATTTTCAGAATTACATGAGTACATCAAAAAAATTTGCCACACTGTCCATTAAAACTTTTCCAAATTGTAACTCAAAGTATTTACTCGTTTTTCATATATTTGTGTTGTCCTGCCTTACCTGCGTCATATTGTATATTGGTTTTCATTTATTGTGAAACAAGGAAAAAATTTGGATGGTGTATATGCCTAAGACCTTTAATAGCCCATACTTGGGTTTAAATAACAGTTGAGATTGCAATAACATCTGTTTATTATGACCAGTTTCGGCTTCACTTTAAAGCCGTCCTCAGAATTTTTGGGTCCTCTATGGCTGGTGCTGGCGGCTCCTTGATTTTTCACATGACACCACAATCAAACACTGCATCACATCAAAAACTGAGGAGTGCCAGTACCAGCCACAGAGGACCCAAAAATTTGAGGATGGCTTTAACATAAGCCAAAACTGGTCACAATAAACAAATAAACAAACAGTCTCGACTGTTATTTAAACCATAGTATGGCACCAGATTGCTACACTCCACAGACAGTTTATGTTTAATAGCCTGTGTTTGACTTTGAATGTAGATGGTACATTTCTTTGTAAATTGTCTTTATTTTTTTTTACAACTTTATAATGAAGTGATGTTCTTTGTGAAAGACATAAACATCACACTGTTCTTGGCAGGGTGTGTGTGTGTGCTTCAGTGGAATTGCTTTCACCATGCAAACTGGCTGGATTTGGTCATTCATAAACATCAAATTCCAGATCTTGAACTTACAACACACATGTCTGTTATATAAGATACCAGTATCTAGATTCTGTGACAGCTTTCATTATCTTAGAAAAAAGAATGATCTGAAAACATAAGCACACACAAGTTGACTATGATTTTAACAGAGACTTTATGCCACTTGGCCACTGCTCCATTTCCAGCAGCTCCATTTCCATAACTATGAGGAAAAACCAATTGCTGCTGCATTGTTAAAGACTACTCACATCATTTTGCAAGCAACCCATATCACAACATTCTACACTGAAAACCTCAAAACGATAATCCTAGAAAGAATTTTGTTCATAATATCAAACAACAAAATTGACAACAGATAAGTCATTACTGCACTGTTGTATAGTTTTTGTACTAATAAAGCAGCCTGGATGGTTCAGGAATGATGAAGATGCTTCGAAGACATATGCATGTTTCTGTGTAGTGGCAGTTACTCACCTCATTCTTTGTTACTCTATCCCAATCAAGCAACAAGAATTCTAAGCTAATGTTATCCAACCCTTCTGCTCCTGCTGGAATGTCAAATACAAATGATTCATTGAATACTGGGTTGAGGGTCCTTTTCTTCACATGTGTCTTCTTCTTAGCTATCCTCTGGTTGTTGTACAGTAGGTACATCTTTACATAGGGATCTGAAAAGTGAAAAAGAAGCATTACTTAATACGGTCATTACACTATTGTAATTTATTTTTAACTTCGCGTTTTAACTTGAGACACAGAAATGGAATAGACTGCTTTCTTGTGGAAAATTCAACCACTTATCGTGTAATAGAGACTATAATATTCAGATGATAAATTTAATCCTCAAATCTTCTCAGGGCATCAGCTGATTAATAATCATATTACTCAACTGACATCCAGAGAAGTAATCATCAGTGTAATGTAACTCTTTGCCACCAGGCACCCAGGAAAAGAGGGCTCCAATTAGGCTACACTTGCACTGAGACTTTCCCAAAAGCCAGACAGTTATAATGTAACTAAAGTGTTTGCTTCACTCTGAAAAGTTTGCTGTTTAAAGCTGACAGACAGTAAGAAAGACACAGCTGAGTCCCAACACCTGGTAACATTTAGACAAAGCACAGGCATTCCTTTTACAAGTGAATGGGTATCTTGCTGGGTTCTTTTTGGCAACTCAGGAATGCAAAACTGGAAGTAATTCCTAGCTCTGTCCATGACTAAATCTGATGTAGAACCTGATGGTTAGCCAGCAGCCAATGCTGAGAGATGCAACAATAAAGGGCCAACCTGACAACAACATGGGAGTTCCTATGATGCATGCCATCCACTGCCTGGAGACTTTTTGATTCACAAGGTTGATAATTTTGTCACTCTATATAAAGACTGGGAGGCATGGTAATGCAGTGTTGACAGTTCGTTGGGTGAAATTGCAAATTGAGTGCACCAATGACAAAGATGATCTGATGTGAAATTCACCATCCTGGAGGACAGAGTGGAGGACAAGGAATGAAACTGCTGGGCAAGGGCAGCCCCAACAGGAATCAGTCAAAGAGATAGAGAGACAAGAGAAGGAAAGAGATTGTGAGCAAGAGGAGAGACAGTTGTGAAGATAATGATTGATTGATAAGTGAGAAGAAGGCTTAGACATGCCTGAGAAGAAGTGATTTTCATGCTTTTTTCTTTTTTTTTTTTTTTCCCCCACAGTGTTACACTTTACGTTCTGGGAGCATTTCAGCCTATAGATTCCTTGCAGTCCAGTGTTTTAATAAGCAATCAGTTGCATTTCCTTGTCTGATCTAAGCTCCCAAGAAGTATGCTGACACCATCTCTGTAAGACAATCACAGCAGGCAACAGTCACTGGGCTCAGCCACTGCAATGATCTGCCTAAAGGGATTCCACCAGGGTGTCTCCTCAAAGCCACAGCAAATGCCCCTCCTCCACAACCTCCACATCCCCCCCCCCCCCCCTCGCCCACAAATAAACACACACAAGAGGTGATCAACGCATTGTGTCAATATTGCATCAGCCACAAATGCTTTCATGTGAAACACACTACTTGAGTGGTGAGATGAAATGGTTCAATTCCCCCTCCAACTTGAACATTTATTGTGTCATGTCTGTGCCCAATCAGATCAATCCTGCGGCTATATTTGTGTTATGCTATGTGACTAATAATAAACTGTTCTGCAAAACATAAGGATGAGATAGATAAAGTAACATTACATATTATCAACTTGGTGGAAATGAATGAAAGTGTAGAAGCACATTGCCAGAGGTCTCCCTGTCATGCACAGAAAGCTGGATGTCATGTGGCAGAAGGTCAGTGTGAATGTAGCACCAAGTGGGGCTGGCCTTACAACATGAGGCCGTTGGAGGAATGGCAAAAGTCAATGTGTGCCATTCAGTGAGCAATTACGGTGCACTGTTGTGGTGCCCTTCATTACAACATGGCAAGGAGACAACTTTTGAATGACTTCACATGGGTAAGAACCATTGAGAAACTGAAGAAGAATGAAGTTTGATGAATGTAGCACAGGGGTTTGGTATTGTTCACAGCATTGTTTCACATGCAGTGGGAGCATTCTGAGCCACAGGCACTGCTGCTATTTAATATGACTGTGACACACACCATCATATTCTCCACAGCGGCACATTGACTGCGTCAGGGAGGTCTCTTTGCCCAATGACCTCGGTGTTGTGTTGTGTTTTGTTTTGTTGTGTTGACACCCGCACATTGGTGGCACTGTTGGCGATGGTGCAAAGAACTTGGGGACTGGACCAAAGAGGAATGGAGATGTGTGCTCTTCTTGGATGAGGACAGATTCAATGTGAGTAGTGATTCTGGTTGTACCCTCATATATGGATAGGTGGCAACATGCAATACATGTATGATCATTGGTGAACATGATCAGTTTGGTGGTCCAGGTGCTATGGTGTGGGGTGGGATAATGTTGCATGGGCATAATGACCTCCAAATCTGAACACAGTACATTCACCAGTTAATGTTATAGTGACACTATATTCCTTCTCCATGTGCATGTGTTCAGGATTGTATTTAGATCTGACTTCACCTTTTATGGATGCCAATGTGTGACCACATCAAACAGTGCAGGTGGAGGAGCTCTTGGAACAAGAGGATATTTGGCAAATTGACTGACTTGGCTGTTTCCCTGACTTAAATCCCATCGAACACATGTGGGATGCATTGGGAGACATACTGCTCCACATCCACATGCACCAACGACCATCCAGCAGTTGTCAACAATGGAAAGCCTTGCCACAAGAATTCTGTACCAGCCTTGTTGCTAGCATGGGAACACATTTCAGAGCATGGTGAACACATCCCACTAAGAAGCATGTTGTACCTTTTGTAATGTCCAGGGAGCCATCATAAATCACAATGACTTCATTGTAGTTATTGACTTTGAATAAAAGTATCCTTTCTGTTTGTTGCATTGTATATTTCTTTCAGTTACCATCAGTACTATGCTGTAACAGTTCTCTCTATGTCCAAGTTTCATTAAGTTATGTTATATGGCAGTGACAGATCTTGCAAAAGTTATTTTTGTTCTTAAGTTTTGCTCACCAGTCTAATAGCAAAAACAATAATATAATAATAATAATAAATCTTTCAATGCATTTCTCATATTTGAATTTGCAAAGTTAATTTGTGTTTGTAATTTATAAATTTTCATTATTTTTATCCTATTGTTTCTTATGAAGCCCAGATAATCAAAATTCTTTGTTATTCTGATATTTTATTGTCTTTGACAAACAGTGGTTCATGAATGTGTTTGTTTCCTAGCTCTAATGAACTTCTTACTTTTCATTTTGACTTGTGGTTTCAGATACAATTCTCTTGAAGATAACTTCACATTTTTTCAGGGTAATGAACATAAATAAGAGAGTAACTCTTTAGGGTAGTCTCTGTATGTCTCATTTCTTAATTTTTAAGTGCATACTTACTTAAAAAGGCATAAAATGCATGTTCTGCCAAATTTACCTTATTCTCTGAGTTGATAATAATAACAATAAAAACAAAATACACTTGACAAGGTTGCATATTTATGTCCTGAAATATAAGAAGTCTCACACTTTTAAAGACTGCTTGTGTGTTACTTTTTAAAAAAGACCCATCTGTACCCTGTTCCGCAGAAAAATAAAGTGCCAAAATAAACTCCAGTGTCAAATTCTATGCTAAAACAATCTGTCAGTTCGACTCCATGGGCAATAGTGCCACAGAAGAGGAAGTGCTAAAAGGAAATGAATTTCAGTTTTTTGTTTTATTGTCATATAACACAAAAATTTTATGGGAAGCTCTTGAAACTACAAATGCCAAAAATGAAATTAGAAAAAGTTAATGAAACTATACATGGTGCTGCACAATTCTTACTACAGGCTTCTAGGAGTTTTAGAGGGGTCTAGAAGCAAGAATTTAGGAGTAGTGACCTGATGGTGTTGAATACACAATTTTTGTTATAATAAATAAGGAAAGCAGAATTATATTTTTCAGTCAATTCATGATATCTGCCCTATATTAGTGGGAGAATGAGAGAAACATTTGGAGAATTACTCTGCTAGCAACATTGCTCTATTAAGGACTACCCTTTGATATCATAAGAAACACAGAGAACATTCTCAAACTTTAAAAATGTATTCAAAGCCGTATCCCAGAGAATCAAGAGAAAAAAGGAATATATTGTAAGATTCCACTAATTGTTGTTAATAAGGTGAAATAATTATTGATAATGCCCAAAATCAAAGATGAAAGTTTGAATCGATAAGCAGTACCTATTTTGGTGTAGACTCTTCTCTTAGATGCACAACTGATGTACCTACTTTAAAGAGCATGTTTCCAGAATTTTAGCGCATATTTTGAATACTTTTCACGCATATAGGCACTTATTTTTGTTATTTTTAGTGCATGTTGTTGTGACACAGTTCCGCTGGTGGATGAACTGTCTTGTGACTATCAGCAGATTGATATCATAGAGGAGAAAGCAGTAGTCAGCTTGTAGTCCAGACACTGTTGCACAAGTAAGTGTATTCAGAGTGCAAGAGTACTTATTCAAGACACTGTCAACACAGAAGGCACCAACCAGTGCCTCTGACAGGTGAAGTTGAGAAATCTCACAGTTCCAGCAGAACTCTGGAGGAGCTGAGCAAACAAGAAAACCAGAGAATGAAGTCATTGCTGCCCTATGATGCCATGCTGGCACTCCAGCTGCTATGAGTCCTGCCACTGGAGAAATACTAACTAACTGACTCACATATATACCCCCAAAATCAGACCCTCACTCTTGGATGTTATCAGATGTCCTCAGGTGCTTGCTAACATTCTTTGTTCATGACAGTATCCAGGTGTGTATGGCATACGAAATGCCACAGTCTACACCAGCCATTAACTTTGAGATGAAGCCCACTGTAGTACCAGATGAAGCAGCTAGCCACATTCCATGGACTGAGTTTAGTAGCTGCAGGTGTCCACCTGAACTGGACTTCATATGCCGATAACCTGGCATCTTCGCATCGCTGGGTCACCTGCCAGGTGACTTCCTTCTGGTGGCACATCCCTCCCAGGTGGCTCATGTGTTTGATCCCCGGCTAGGGGCTGCTTGGCTACACTGTTGCTGTTCACTGGTCCCTGTGGGATGTTTTTCTAATGGTCTCTTTTGTGGTTCCAGTCACCACCACCCACATCCAGACAAGGAAGCAGTGCACCAACCTGAACTAGGAAGGGCCAATTCCTCTGCTGTCTTTGGGGTCTCACCCCAGTCCAACAATATAAATCATCTCTCTAATTCTAACATATTCTCAATGACAACATACTATTTTTAACAGTGGACTAGCTTCCTCTGATTTGTGATTGATAACTGAATGGATACCAATTTGTATCCAACAAATTATTGTTATACTCATTATATCACAAATTTGTATCCCACAAATATAGTACATACAGTTAATAAAAGCAATCTCATTGTGGGTATAAATAATGAAAATTATATGACATAGTTATTAGATAATGCAAGATTGTCTAGTAAAAACTGAAGAATGATTTTAACATGCATTTTGGACCTTTATGGAACTGGAGACTTCATCTCAGAATGAAGAGGAAGAAATTACAGGAGACTAAAGTTATGAAAAATTTGTGGAAATATCTATAGCTTTATGGGATGTGTATGTATCGCAATGTCCTCTCAAGTTGCGAGAGGTACAAGATGGCTTTTTGAGATACTTGGTGGATATGGTACTGCAACAAATGGAGCAATCATTAGGAGAGGTCTGAGTTAAGAGTTGTGAATAAAATTACACACAAAACACTCTTATAGTCTCCATACCCATACTTCTCGTTGGAGTACTCCACATATAAATCAGATTTTATGATGCAACTGGTTCTCACGAGGAAGAACGATGGACAGGAATAGATAGGAACATTTTAGAAACATTTAAACTCAAGCCTCACATGTGGTATCATTACTGGTTCATTTGAAACTAATAATAAGTTGAAATGTAATGATACTGAAGAGATGCACACTACACTGTGAGTGCCCCTCCGGGCCTCAGTCGATGAGTTACAATGTAAAATGTCCAAATCATCTGATCACTTTATACTAAGTCAAAATTGCTAATGATTAAATTTGTGTGAGGTTAGGCCGAATTGTAAAACTAAAACAGTTTACCAGATGGTTACTTTGTTTGCATAAGGCAATGTACCTACACCAAGATACATTATAAGGGTTGACTCATTGACATAATGTGAGACTGGGATGACTTTTGGTATTGTGAATCTCATTTCATGGCATTAATGAAGGAAATTTTCTTCAGTATTCTGTCTGAAAGGTAGATCACAATTCCTATCTTTATTCTGCAATATGGGAATAATTCCAGAATCATTCATATTTAGTCATTTCCTATGTTTTGTATTTCTTCTGATCCTGTCTTTTGAGGGATTTTTCCCTCTTTTCTGTGACTGTACATGTATTCCTCCCTTATCTACTTCACGTCTTCCCATTTATCACAAAGAAAGAATTACTTGGAAGTTTTGAAACAAACAGATTCAGAAAATATTTTAGATTTATGCCTGTCAAACCTGATCCATTGGTTTAAGCATCTCTTACGGAAACAGTTTTGTGTGTTTCACTACTTAATTCTGTCCCTTGCCACCTTCTCACACTTTTAGTTTCTATGTCTACAAATCCTCATCCAGTTTTCTCAGAGATCTCATGGTACATTGCTCTTCTATCCTATCACCCTCACCCCCTCCCATCCCCCAACCCCTTTCTCTGTTTTTCTCTTGCACAAAATACAACTAGCCCTAACTGCACCAGCTCCATCTCTTTCTGGTGCTGCATTTGTATCATTTTACTCTGCTGGTGTTTCCTCTCTTAGTCTTTACCTCCTTTCCCTTCATCTTCATAAGTTGATCCCACTTTGTCCACCAAAGGCAGCCACTCTCCCCAGCTGGTCTACAGTGGTACATTATGTAGCTTTGAGTGCATTATGTGTCCATTTACTCTTAAGGACAGTTTAATCTATTATCTAAGCTACTATATTCGAGTTCTTGTTCATGAGATCAAGGTGTCCACTCTACAGTGAGTGCTTGACTTTAGTCAGTTCGTAGAATAAATGAGTAACAGTTGTATCAAGTATGCGTGGAAGCTGAGGATCTGTATTTCCTCAAAGAGTAAAATTACTTTCCATTGTTATATGTGACTGCTGCTGTTATAGAAGCTACATTTTATTTATAATTATTGGAAAGAGTAATGGTGACCAGTCACTGTATAGTTGGGGCTTTGCATGAGCAACATACGCATAACGGAATGGGAAAAATATACCAACAGCAACGATGAAACAGGCGGTTCTTTCAGTGATATAATATGCATTGAAACAGGATTAAAGAGGTACCCAGAAACTGATTTTTCAGAAAAATTGTTACAATGTAAATCACAAGTACTAATAATTGTATAGTTAATCAATATTAGAATGATTCAGAAATCAGATTTGTAAAATATCTAAGACACGTGAATGATAAAAAACACATTTTGACTTGACTTGTGCTTTTTTAAAATATTGTCTCATTTATCATGTATAATATCAATCTCTTTCCATGTTAATTAGTATGTCAAACATTTTAACAGATACTTACTGAGCTTTTGTGTGAGAGAAAATAGGATTGATGAGACATATGTTCTACTGATTGGTGTATTAAATTCAGTACCCTTAAAGTGCGCAAGTAACACACTATACAGAATGCAACAAGAAAGAAGAAAGTCGTTATAGATCCATGCAATGATTTACACCTTCATATAAGTAAAAAGTAATGATGAAGGAAACAAGTTACTCTTGTGTCTGTCAGTCTGAAATATCTTGAAAAGTCTGAATGGTTACAGTGAAACTTAATTTACAGCTATTCTGCATTACCGAGTACTTTCAAAGTACAAAAGAGGGCAATCAAAATCATAGCTGGTACGAACATTAGAGATTTATGTGGTATTTTTAAGAAAAAAGTTAAACATGCCTCCATTGCCCTGTATCTGCAACTTGGAAACATTACAGTTCACCAAGAAACACAAGATTAATAAGGAAAATTAGAAAACTCATTCACATATTCAGAATAATTGCAGCAGACAACAAGACAATCTTCATGTTACGCCTACAAACACAAGTGCTTGCAAAATGGAACCTATCATGTGGGGATAAAATTCTACAATGAATTTCTTAATACTATACAGTCTATCATAGATGTAAAAAAGTAAAGATATATATACAGTACTGCTCCATTTATTCAATAATAGTATATTCTGGTGATGTATAACAGTAACAAATGTTCCACTTTGCAATTTATGAATTAAATGTGGAATTATGGCATGCTACATAATAGTACACACCAATTTTTTGAAACCTATGAACCCATGAAATAGAATGTGCATACATAAACAAATAATGTACAGCCTCAGGTTTATGATTAATGATATATGCAGTATGTTTATGATCCAGTGGACCAGTGATGATGATCATTATGATAGTAATTATAATACTAATACTTTTCGTTTAAAACTGGTACAAAACTTTGGATGTGCATGCACATACTTGTGTGTGGTTATCAGAAAAGATATCTCTGGATGTCCAACTATATTACCTGCTAGTCCAGTAACATCCATCTTTGGCAAGTTTCGTGCCTTGAGTACTACAACAGTTAGCCTGTTAGCTGCTGGCTGCCAACACAGGGAGACAAGTATTTCACCTCGACCTTGAGCACGTATCTGAAATACACATTGTGAAGTTAATAGTGAAAAGCCTATTGCATTTCTATGTAAGATAATTTAGAGTAATATAAAATGCAATGGGTAGTCAGGTGGACATACAACTATTAATTACTTATGGTTGGAATAGCAACAATATAAGGAAAAAGATAGGTTACTACTCATCATAAAACTGACACATTAAGTTGCAGACAGACACAAGGAAAAGACTGTTACACATATAGTTTTTGGCTAAAGCCATCTTCAGAAAAGGAAACGCACACACACACACATTCATTCATTCACACAAATGAGCACATCTCCCACCCACATGACTGCCATCTCCAGCAGCTTGGACCAGTAGGCAACTGTCACATTGAATGGAAGCAGCAATCTGAAGGAGGGGTGGTAGGGGAAGGGATAGCAGTCTGTGGGGGAGGGGAGAGTGCTGTCTGGTGGAGTGTGCAGGAACTAGAAGGAGCCATGACAAGACTGCTACCAGGTGCAGTGTTGGGAAGCTATGGGACAGGGACAGGGGGAGGATGGGGAGCAGAAAAGGAGTGGAGAATTGGCAGAGGGCGACACACAAAGAGGGTGAGGGACATAAATAGAGAGGAGGTGATAGGTCAGAGAGGCTGGAAAATGTTCAGTGGAGGTAACCTACTATACCTAAGCTAACCTACTGTCCCCACACTCTCCACTCGACAGTTCCTGCCGCCTCTTTCATATCACTTCCTCCTTATTTATATCCCCTCACCCTCTTTGTGTGGTGCCCTCTGCCAATGTACCCATCCATCTTTCCCTTTCTCTGCTCCTCTTCTGTTCCCCATCCCCCCCTCCCTCCCCCCATTTCCATGTCCCACAGCCCCCTGATGCTGCACCTGGTGGCAGTCTTGTCATGCCTCCTTCTAGTTGCTGCACGTTCCACCAAACAGCACTCTTCTTTCCTCCCACCCATATCATGCTATCCCTTACCCTTCCTCACTACCTCCAGACTCCTGCTTTTGTTCCACATGACAGCTACTTTCCAGTACAAGCTGCCAGAAATGGTGGTCATGTGTGCATAAGATGTGCTTCTTCTGTGAATGGATGTGTGTGTGTGCGTTTCCATTTCTGAAGGATTCTTTGGCCGTAAGCTCAATATGTAATAGTATTTTTGTTGTGCCTGTCTGCAACTCACCATGCCATCTTTATGGTGATTAGCAATCTATCTTTTCCCTTATGTTGTTATTAACTACTTCTGTTAATTGTAGTCAACAGTTCATGAATGTACGAGGGTGATTTGAAAAGTTCTCAGAATCACCACTAGAGGTCAGCGCTAGCACAACGAGTTGTCCATGTGATATTCATTGGACTTTTGCATGTAAACACATGCCACATCAGTCCTTGTAGAAGAGAGCTGTGGTGTTGACGTGGTGCTGTTGTTGTTCCTGCGTAGTGATTTGTGAAGATGGAAAAAATTGAGTTTCGAGCAATGATTAAGTACTTCATACAGAGAGGTATGAAAGCAAAGGACATTCATGCAAATTTCCAGAATACACTGGGGGACTCTTCTCCTTCATATTCAACTGTTGCCAAGTGGACAAATGAATTTAAATGTGGTTAGGAGAGCTTAGATGATGATCCACACAGAGGTTGGCCAAGATGTATCCCTACTCCAGAAATTATTGCAAAAGTGCACAAAATGGCCATCATGGAGGATCACCAATGGAAAGTATGTGAAATTGATCACACTTGCCAGATGTCATCTGAAAGGGTATATCACATTTTAACTGAAGAACTAGAAATGAAAAAATTATCTGCAAGATGAGTGCCGCAACTCTTGATGCTGGATCAAAAATGTGCAGTTGCCATGGCAAAATTACATGAACTAAGGTTTGAATTGTTGCCACACATGCCTTATTCACCTGATATGGCTCTGTCAGACTTCCATCTCTTCCCAAAACTGAAAATTTTTCGTGGTGGATAAAGATTCACTTCAAATGAAGAATTGATAGCGGCATTTGACAACTATTTTGCAGGCCTGGAGGAAACTTATTTTTGAGATGGGATCAAGGCACCGGAACATCATTGGGCCAGGTGCATTAATCTACAAAAAGACTGCATTGAAAAAGTTTCAGTGATGAAAGTACTTTTTTTCTATTCCATTCCGAGACCTTTTCAAACCACCCTTGTAATTACCTATGTATATGCATTTCTAAATTTCTGTTTTCCCTGTATGGTAGTCTTTACTAACAGCTAAAATATGTTTTTAGTTCTGAATTTCAGTAATGATGGGTTTATGCATCTTTTTCAATGTATCTGTTAGTAATTATTGGAATTTTGACTCCTGGAAGTAGCTTCTGGTCAGTCTTTTTTTATTTTTCAGTCGCAGAAGAACAAGAAGATTGGCTTATGTGATATTTCTATCACATTTAGACTTTTTTTTTGCCCCTCTACTTGAAAAAATATGTTTATAGATTGACAACTTGTATGTTTTGTTTGAGGGCACTATGAATAACATAATTTACTAAAGTTAGTAACAATAATGAACAAAGCATTTCAAAAGGAAACTAAACACTGGTGTGAATCTTCCATAGGAGACCTTTAAAGCTGTATTCAGATCTCTGTGCTCTACTGCAGTATGACAATCTAACAAAGAGATAGATGTGAGTTCCTGTTCTGAATATTTCAAATTGCCATAGGCAGTTTGAACATGGAAAGATCTCCAGCAATGATGACTAACGATAAGACCAACATTTTAAAGATAAAATTGAAAAGCAGTTTGATGGAGTGAACTTTAATATGTTTGTGTCAAGCTTTTGTGCACTTTAACTGGCTGTTGTGTTATGAAATTACATATCATCTCAGGCAACACAGCTAAAAAGTGGCCATTTGTGTGTGAGTTGTGCCTCTGTGAATGTGTGTAGATAGACACACACTATATGAAAATATGCCACACTAACCTAGCTTTTAGCAGTAATAGGTCTTTCATTAGGAGGAGAGACAGATAGGTTGGAGGGGACTACTAAAGAACGAGATGCAACCCGTCAGCTTTGACTAATGATGTCAGAATTTGCCAGATATGATTTATTACGCAGATTTAACAGCGAAGATGAGTGTTCATAAACAAAGGAGCGTAAGAGAGAAAACAGGTGGTAAACATATATCACATCCAGTAATATTTTGAACATAGTGTTAAGGGTATAACTTGTTAGAGTCCTAGCACTTCGGTAAAAAATAAAGAAAAAGGGACAGAAGTAACGGTAGCATGGAATCCTCAGTTGAGACATATATGAGTTGTATCTCAAACTTCAGTCAATCTGCATAACTTAACTGCAGTACAGGATACAAATTTAACGTACGTCAACTTCTGTGTTTTCACCTATGTAGGTCAACTAAAGTACGGGATACAAACTTTACAGGTGTTGTTTCTTTTGCCTCTGCTGCTACTAGCATTTGTTCTTATGTAAATAGTATTACTAGTGAAGGCGAAAAGACCTACATACATAATATTTGTATCCCATACTTCAGTTGACCTATATAGGTTCCTCAGTTCAACTACATGAAAGCGGAGAAAAATGACGCCCGTAAAATTTGTGCCCCATACCAACTGAAGTATATTATACAATATATTTTGCCTTTGATACTAATAGTATTAGCTGAAAATTATCATAGCCTTGCTAGCAGTGACAAAAAACCAACAACAGTTAAATTGGTATCCCATTCTACAGTTGAGTTGTATAGGTCAACTAAAGAATAGGATACTAGTACTAGCGAATGGGAAATAACGACATTTATAGCATGTGTATCCTGTACTATAGTTGACCTATATAAGTCAACTGGAGAATAGGGTACTAATGTTATTGAAGGCAAAAAACAGCAACATACGTAACATTTGTATCCTGTTCTTCAGTTGACCTATAAGGTAAATGGTATCAGTGTTACATATGTTGCTTTTTTCGTCTAGCCAGCACCAATGTCCAGTACTTCAATTGATCTGTATATGTCAACAGAAGTACAGGATACAAAGTTTACATATGTCAGTCTTCTTGCCTTCAGTAGTGCTAGTATAGATCAGAAAAAATTGTAGTGATACTAATACTACAAAAGTGAAAAAGAGCAACAACTGTAAAATTTGTATACTGCACTGCAGCTGATGAACCCATACTTAATGCAGAACAATGAAATATGACAAAGACATACATCAAAATAGACAAATTTGGTACAACATGAAAATAGAAAACTAAAATTACCATACCCAAACTCCTCCGGAAAAAACCAAAGCTCGCCTTGAAAGATGTCAAGGAAAATCACATACGTACACAAGAAACACAATATCACAAAAAAACAAACCTACACACATACATACAAATATATAAACCCAGAAGTTCACAGCAATGAAATGAAGTAAAATAATAAAAAAAATCCACACAAGAAAATTACCTAACATAAGAAAATGAAGAATGATGGATCAGTCCAAAAAAATCAAAATTAATATTTTAACCATCCTGACCAAACCCACCCTTTTCCTTGACTATCAGTTACCCTCCCCACCTGCCATCCCAACCTGAAATTAAGTAACAAATTTTGGATGATACATTTGCCCAACACATTTTAAAAAAAGCACTCCATCTTCAGGCCACAAGTGGCCCATCGGGACCATCCAACCGCCGTGTCATCCTCGTTGGGTACACAATGCCTCCATGAATATTCAACTGTAGTGTTGAAATGCATTGTTTCTCCCTCCCTGCAACATTCTACACTATTGGTACAAGTCCCAGTTGATGAAGATCTGAATTCAATATTATGATTAACGACAAGATGCTGAAAACCCCTATTCCCCAAATCCCTGTACAAAGAAAAACTAGTGGAAATGGCTACAGAACCCTCTGCAAAATGATCATCCATTAATTTCACCAACACTTTCTTTGTTCGATTAGGAACTACTTTAAAAACTGCATCATCACATTCTGGACCTGAAATACAGCCCTCCCCCTCCCCCCCCCCCCCCCCCCCCCCCAAAACCCATAATCCCACTGCAGGTTCCCCCTGTTGTTCTTGGTCTTGCCAAAATGAGATTCATCGATTTTGACTATAATACCAGCCCCCCCCCCCCCCCCAAAGGCCCCCTATACTTTATATACTCCCCACAAACTTCCCTCCAAAATGAATACCAGTCCAAACCGGTGCACTCACTCACTCGACATCCATGCACACACAACTACACAAGATAGCTCAAACACCAACATTATGTTCTTTTTTTATATCCCTCCAGGCCAGCTTTGATTTCTCAGACCATGTTCCTAGTCTAATTGAACCCAGTAGTCGATCCTTGCTACACCTCCATATGAATAAATCGTGAGTAAAATGAGCAGACCCATTTATCAGGTGCATATGTTCACTGCACTCATGACATCAAACGTAATCAGCAAGGAGGCAAGATATTTGCAAAAATTGAATGGTTGCCATCATGTCAAAGTCCAAAGCCTCCTTAAGTCTTTCATATTCATGGGAATAGATAAATCCATACCTACAAACGAAAATGAAAAACTAAAAATTCTTCTAAATGAAAAGCTATTCTTCCAAATTATCTCAAACTCACTAAGAATGAAATTAAGTACCAAATGAATAGGAAACAACGAATTATTTAAATCAATGCAAATGAAAAACATCTTACGCAATGCCTAGCACTGTCTTCTAAAAACACATTCATTTATTTCAAGTTTCAATGGTGGCGCTTATCCATAGTAGACAACCGATTTATCAGCTTTACTGTGCATGGAGAGCTGCATCAAACCAGTCTCAGGACTGAAGACCACAACAACAACAACAACAACAACGGCTCGAAAGTAGAGACATTAATATCTATGAGTTACCTATGACATCATTGGTCAAAGCCGATGAGTTGTATCCCGTTCTTCAGTTGACCCAGCTGGAGAAGGTTAAAAGGAATGGCAGGTCACTCAGGCCACAGCATGAGATAGTCCCAACTGTTTAGAGGATGATGGTAGTGAAAGATCCCCCTTGTCTTCAAAACAGATGCGGCCTTCTCATCTTAGGTTCTGAGCAGTCTTCCTTTCCATTTTAATTTTCCCCACCTATCCCAACTCTCCACCTCAAGGAAGGAACTATAAGTTCTAAAAGCCAGGATAGTGCCTCTTATTTTTATAGGTGGCTATTAGCAGTACTGATATTTTGCCTCTTGGAGGTCAGAAAATAATCTGTCTATTTTTCATCATCCCCCTCCCACCTCTATCACATAGAATGCACATAGCTTTGTGCTCTTGTTAACTCACGCATAATGTTTTAGAAGTAATTCTGTCTTGCATATTACCCTATATTCCACCTCTCTCAGGTTCTCAAATCTCATCCAGTGCAGTCCCAAGCAATCAGTCTTTCCTTCTCATCCTGCCCAGTAAGTCTCCCCTGACCTAGGGTTCTGAGCAACTTTTCCGAACCCAGCCCCTTTTCATAAACCTTGCCTGTCCTGTTCCTTCACCCCTCTTCCTTCCCCTTCACCCTTTCTGCCAGAAGTAGAAGCCACTCGCTCCGAAAGCTTGCAAACTATAATATCTTTTTATTAGTGTGTACTCCTGCTGCCACTTGCAGAGTAGAATTTCTTATATTTTCAATATACATAAAATATTTATCAGGTACCAAAATGGTGTAGTGCTATACTTGTTATCTACTGTTGCTGCATAACTGAACTCAGAACAGTTTGAACTGTATTTCATTTAAAAGTAGATAAATATAAAATATTTTGAATAAATAAGAAGACAAACTTAACCCTTGAGCAGGCATGCCGGCTCATAGTGTGTGCCAAATTTATATAATCGATGTATCCAATGTGTTGGCAACAATGGAGACCCTTGAAACTCAATGCACTCCTTCATTATTGTTCTGATGACTGTTGTCTGTAGTGCACTAATTGTCGGTGCTCAGGAATTTGTTAAACAGAGAATTTAATGTAACACTGTCAGTTCTGGTGCACTCAGTGCACCATGCGACTGGTTATGTAAGTATTTTTTTACATCTTCAAACACAGTGGTTATTTTACCAACAACATTCCTATAGCCCATGTTCAGCATAAATTTTCATTTAAGGGCAAGAAAGCATTTAACTAATGAGGAACTCGAATGCCTCTTGACTGAAGATCCAGATTTTACAAAAAATGTCGACACTACAGGGTGTTTTGAAAAGAATATACATATTACATAGTATTATTTTGTCCAAACTATCAATCGCTGCACCTGGATAAGCTATTGGGGAAATGAATCCATGGTCTAGTTTATATTAATAGCCGCTAGATGTCTGTTGTCATGTGTTTAAAATGGCTACTCCGCAGCAGAAATCATTTTGTGTTCTTGAACTTGTGAAGTGCAATTCCATGATATACAGTGCAAAGACGTTTCAAGTTGAGGTACCAAATTGATCTTCCAAATGTGTGGAACATTCGCAGATGGTATCGACACAGATACATAGATTTCTAGATACAGGATGTGTATGTAAAGGAATGAGTCCTGGCTGCCCTCATGTTCCTGAAGAAAATATTGCACGAATTCAAGCTGCTTTCCAATGTAGTCCTTCAAAATCAACTCGTGATGCCAGTCAGGACTTACAACTGCCTACAACAATAATTTGGCATGTTTTGAGACGTCTGTTGGTTATGAAGCCGCACAAGTTAACAGCTGTTACAAGCTCTGTGCCCTGATGACAAACACAAATATGCGGCATTTTGCAACAAGATTCTTGATGCTATTGACAATGACAACACTTTTGCACGATGCATCGTGTTCAGTGATTAAGCAACTTTCCGTGTTAGTGGTCATGTAAACAAACACAATGTTCAAATTTGAGGCCTTACAGAACCTACCATGCAGCCATTGAACATGTACAAGATTTGCAAAAAGTCTATGAGTTTATGGCTCATTCTTCTTTGATGGAAACACAGCTAATGGTCAGCAGTATCTCGCTATGTACAAAACTGGTTGTTTCCGAGGCTGCACGAAGACAACTTCATTTTTCAACATGACGGGGCACGCTCCTTCTGGAGTGACCAAGTGCATGAATATCTGAATGAAACTAGTTGAAGAACCAGATCCATACTGCCATAACATCAGTGACGAAGGACATGCTTGTCCGAGTATGGGAGGAATTTGAGTATCGATGTGATATTGTTCATACGCTGATGGAGAATATATTGAAATCTGTAATCTGAACTTGAGAGGTTCTTAAATATGTGTGTAAAGTTTCATATTTTTATGTGTTAAAGTTTAATAAATATATGCATTTGAAATACATATATTCTTTTTGAAACACCCTGAATATTGGACAATGTTACTGATGAAGAATTGGAGGTAATTACTCATAGTGACCATGATACAAAGTGAACAAGAGTGTGCATCAGACGGAAATGAAGACAATAATTGTCAACTAGGTTCTATTGGTGATTGGTTTGTGGGAAGAAATAAAACTTCTATATGGGGGAACAAGAAGGAGAAACAGTGCAAAAATTTTTCCTGGATCCAGGCTATTGCCAGGGATGTAACAACTGAGATTTCTGGATTCCTTAAGGTACTTAACATGGAAATGATCAATACTATTGTGAAATCTACAAACAAATATATTCAGCTCAAACCAGAATTTTCTGATTATCAGAGAGATAAAGAGGCAAAAAAGAAATGACAAGAAGTGAAATATTGGCACTCCTTGGGTTACTTTATCTCTTTGGAATGAAGAAAGCGAACCACACGAATGTAATGGAACAGTGGAATACTGGTAGATCAGGAATCATAATTAGAAGAGCTGGGATGAGCTACAAGCGATTTCTATTTGAGCTGGGATGAGCTACAAGCGATTTCTATTCTTTCTACATTGTATTCATTTTAATGATAAAAGCATAAAAGAAGAGAGGAGAGAAGATCTGGTAAGTTGGCCACAGTATTTTCAATTCTGGATGAGTTTGTAACCAATGGTGAGAAGCTTCAAGCTTTTCATGGTCATTGTGGATTTGTGCAATATATCCCCAACCAACCTGCCAGATATGGCATTAAGATATCTGTACTTTGTGATGTGAAAACATTTCTTATCAGCAACCTTGAGGTATATTGTGGAAAGCTACCCAAAGGACATTATGCAGTCTCAAATTCAGCGTTGGAAATAATTCACAGACTTGTGAGTCATATAGAGGGATCCAACAGGAATATAATTATGGATAGTTGGTATACAAGTTGCACCTTGGCTATGTCGCTGTTAGGTAAAAGGCTTACGTGTATTGGGACACTCAGAAAGAATACACCAGAAATTCCCTTGGAATTCCTGCCTAATAAAAATCGAGTACGTGGCTCATCCCTCTTCAGATATAAAAACGATTTGATGTTAGTTATGTACTTACTAAAAGGAGGAGGTTTTGTTGTCATCAACAATGCATGATTCAGGTACTATCGATGAAGAATTTTGAAAGCCAGAGATTGTGATTACAATGCCACTAAGGGTGGCGTCAGTAGTCAAAGAAGGTGGTTTTGTTGCCGTCAACAATGCATAATTCAGGTACTATCAATGAAGATTTTTGAAAGCCAGAGATTGTGATAATAACGCCACTAACGGTGGCGTCGATGCAGTCGGCCAGATGTGTGGCACATGTTCTGTGGCTCACATAATGAGAAGGTGGCCTTTGGTAATGATTTTTGCTCTGATGGACATCGCTCGTATCAATGCCCAGATCCTTTTTTACTCAAATGGACAAAATCGGAAAATTACGAGAAGCGTGATTCTGAAGAACTTGGCTTATGACGTCATGAAAGAACATCTAATAGAAAGAGCCAAAATTCAGAGCCTTCCCAAGGACATATCACTGTTCCTTCAAAGGTACCAGACAACACCTGAGCAAGTTGAGAAGCATTCGGCTAAGAAATGGGGTCGCTGTGTTATTTGTGGAAGGGTCAAGAATATTAAATCGACAATAAAGTGTGTTTCTTGTAATGGTTTTGACATTTCTTAAATTCTTAAGTGGTGAACATGGCCTGTCTGTAAGCTGTTTTAATATGGTTTCTGTAGGCATTCACTATGAATATATTAATTTTGAATGCTGACTGCAAAATATAGATTTTTTAGAACTATGTCATTTATGTGTTTAGATGTATATCAACTTTCCTAAATAAAGTATAATTAACAGCCATGTTAAACGAGGAAACATTATTTCCCACTGTAAGTGAGCAACAATGTATAGACATTTCTTGGCTAGATATGTAACATTATTTCTTAGTATTTTCCACTGTGCCCATAATAAATTATTTGTATTAATTGCACAATAAAATTTGTTATTTCGATACTATTAATGTGATTTTGAGTGATACTATGTCTACCCTTAAAACAATAAACTACTTAATATCAATACTAGTGTGAGAGCACATGAAAATAACTATACAATTGAGCAGCGAAAGTGGCGAACAAAATGCACCACTTGTTCAATAAAAAAGCACACGCCTGCCGGAAGGTTAATGAAACTAGTGGTAGGTATGGCAAATGGAAGACTTGGACTTGTTGGGAAGATTCTGAGAAGGTTGGACATATAAGAGTCTACTGTGATCTATTTGTAGAGTGCAGTCTGTTGTAGGAACTACCCAATTTAGCGAGACCTAAATTAGGGTGCCCAGATCAGGACTAGAATGTGGTACTTTCCTTGAAAACAAGTCCTCAGTCTGAACTACAACACCAGCCCACTCAGTTCCTATTTCTCACTAGTTTGTTCAGTCTTACTTTAATATGAAAATTTATAACATTCCACATCATTGGCTACTAAATAATGGTTTACACTGTTACCATTTGGAGAACTTCCCATGAGAAAGTCTTGTATTGGACTGTTGTATGCCTAGAATCTCTTACCAGTGGTTTCTGAATGATTCTGTGATTCGGATTATTACTAATTTATTTTAGTACCACGTTAAAGGCACTGATATCTACTTGTTGATTGACATGGTGTTTTTTAAATGTTTTTTTGCAAATTGAGCAGACTTCTCATTTGTTATCTCGCAACACTATCACAGACATCAGGCAGTCCATCATAAATCTGAGACTGTGTGTTCTACCAGGGGGCATTTTATACTAACACCAAAAGGAATCTGCACTTGAGAAGTCTTTAAAATTTGTCATCTACAATACTTTAGTTTTTGTCTCCTGAACATAAGTTATGCCCAGACATCTGTCTACTGATAACACATGCTCATCAAAACTTAAATGGAAACACTCAGAAATATAGAATGATACTTTGTTGAAAAACTTTGTCCAATCAGTAGCTTCATTAGTGAATGAACAGAAAATAAACACAATCATGTATAACCCTATACACCACATTTGTCAGAATTAAAATATAAATTAAGAGCAAAATCAACTGAAAATTCTTCAATCATGCAAATACAGAGTCAACGAAATGTCTTCATATAGTATGCAATACCGGATAAATAGTGTCTGAAATATGCTATTATTGGTTTTCTGTGTTGCACATACTGCAATAAAATTAAAGAGAATTGCACCAGATGCACTTCGCTTTTATTTATGAAGCATTGTCTATGGTTATTCTGCAAACTGAATACATATGTTTGTACATTTTTGGAATATTCAGCTGTTTATCAGTTCTTTGTTACGATGTACTGTATCTAGGTTCTAAGACAGATTTTACCATCTTCAGATCCATGTTATCCTGTAACATGTATAAAATGCACGTGTGATACTCTGAATTTTACTGTATGATCTAAAAAAATCTCCACCAACTGAAAATTGATGTGGCAAAGCTATGGTGGTGTTACATATTTGTCTCCCCTTACTTACCTTCAGACTCCTTGGATGAATATCTCGGCAAAGTGTCAGTTGTTGAGTCTCTGCTTGTACCAAGTCCACAGAATCCAGAGGACAGAACACTTCTCCAATAATGTCATCTCTTGAGTAGCGATCAAAACTCAGTACCACAAAGTGTAGTGTTATGCTCTAAAATATACAACAAATTATAAACCATATTATTCACTGGTTAGGTAAAACTGTGAAAGCACTGTAACTTTTATTGTGTGTTCTCATCAGTGTGAACTGAAAGGATGAAGAGCAAACAATGGAAATGCTACAAGCTGAGGCACTGACAGATACATAAACAAGACTGAAATAATTGCTACAATTTTGTACAATGTTCTACCTAGAAGCTAACAAAGTAACAACAAACATACACATTACTACAGCATTGCAGCTTTTTGTCTGCTCAACGTCCCCTATTGTCCCTTCTTGGCCATTATCATCCCATTTTCAGTTTCTAAACAAATTAAATCAATAGGCTTTTATGGTGATCTGCTATTTACAAATCTGTCTTGAATGCTCACTATAACTTTCACTTATCTGACTTTCTTATGCATGATCAATAATCATTACTTACAATTTTTCATTTGAATGTGCTGTATACTGTAGTCTGACCTGTTATTTCTTATGTCCATGCTGAACGCTGATACAAAATACTAACAGAATTACAAAGCACAAAAAGAAAATGTAGGACTTGCCTGATACAAAAGAGAACACTTGTGTGCCCTAGATTCAAAAAGTGGTTCAATCAGTAAGATCAATTGGTCTTTGTTTCTTGCTATGTGTAATAGTGATTATGAAATTTTGAGAACTATCCAAGACAATGGATTTAATAATTAAAAAAAACTGTCAGATGATAATTATGAGAATGAGCACCTCACTAAAACTGAAGCTTCATGGAATGGTTCTGTACATTAACATAAGATTTCTATAAATTAAGAAAAATTCATATAAACATCAACAAATAAAAGAAAAAGTAGAGCAACTGATTGAAAAGCTCAGTAACTTATTAACAGTACCACACTGCACATAATCACATGCAACCAGTAGTGCAAAACTATGCTTGCTTCATGCATACATATTTGACTGTACACTGAGTAGTACGGTGGTAAGTAGTGAGAGAATGGAAAAAAGTCTGAAATAGTCCTCTTCTTTCAGTGTTTTTGAGGTATCATTCATTGGACTCTTCAGAGTCTTTCTGTGCTGAAAGCAACATTGCAAGAGGCATGAAATTCACTTCCTGTAGAGTCATGGATATCATTATTAACATTAATTCCTCCATGTGCTGGATTACTCAAGTTACTATTATTTTGTGACTTTTCCTTTATTAGTAGAAGCTACTGTGCAAGGATAAAGTGAATGTACTTAGGCTGGAAGTCATAAACAAGAGATTTTATTTAGATCAAACAAACACTTATTTTCTGATGTGGGCCCCCTTAAAGCCAATGCACCTTCTCCAACACTTTTCAATGAGTAGATTACACTCCTGAAATGTGATTCTGGAAGACGCCCATTGATAGTTACTAGAATTTCTTCATTAAACTCAGAAGTATTCCAGGAATAAATTTCTTTAGAGTTTTCAGAAACACACCCATTTCAAGTCACTTAGTTTTTCCACTGCAAAACCACATTTCATTGATCTGATGAAACATATTCACCAGTTACTGTTTTATCTGTTGCAAGTTAATCCTTTTGTACTCCAGAAAAGGCCTGCATGTTTCACAGCAGATAAAACTGCCTTTGCCTGTTGACTTCCACTTGCTGAAAGTTCTGGTATGAAGCACTGGACCTACACATCATCCACAGTAGCATAATGGTGAAGAAAATCAATTAGACTGTTTTTAAAGTGATCAGAAAATTGATAAGAAATTTGGTATTGCTTTTTACATTTGGTCAACAGTCAATAAATGTGCACCCATCGGACTCACAACTATCTCACAGTCAGTTGTTATGCAGAATTTAAGCTAATGTACTCTTTCTTCTGGGGCCAATCCTGAGCTGGAGCATTTGAAAAGGGTACTGTTGATATCCTTTTCATTCATGTGAAATCTGGTTAATGCATCAGCTTAAATAATCCTGTTTACACTGGGATGTTGCATATTATTCTCCATTCCTTCCTTCTCCCATTGCACTTGTAGTGTCAGTTACTTGACACATCTTCAACATTATTTGTCCTGTAACAGATTGTTTATTTTCTTGGTGTTTTTCATCTGTTCTTATAATTTTCAGGCATTTGTTAATGTGAAGCTAAACTTTTTCACGATGCTCTAAGATTAGAGGTAGGATTTAATGCCTCATTTGGATGGCTAAGCAGATTCAAACAGTGTCTCAGGAGTTTTGAACTTATTGTGCAAGGAGAGTAGCTTAGCTCAAATGTTGCAGCAGTTGAGTCCTTCTGGCAAAAGTTCTAGAAATTTGTGGAAGGACAGAATTTCACACCAGACCAAATTTATAATGCAGACAAAAGTGGTTGCTTTAAAGAATGAAGTTTGTGCTCCTGGGTATAAGCTGTCTAAGGAGCGCATTACTGTTTTATGCACTGATGATTCTTCTGGTAACCACAAAGTGAAACTACAGTACTAGTGATTGGAAAATAAAAAAAAAAAAAGTCTGAGCATTCAAGGATACTGCAGCTAAGGATCTCCCTGTACATCAATACAACCAAAAAGGAGCATGGATGGATAGCAAAATTTTAAAAAAGTGTGTTCCACACACAATTTTTTGAAGATAAAGGATTGCCACAAAAAACTCAATAACACCCCTTCACATCATGATTACAGGATTCTTGGATTTGACGGTAATCTCAATGTGTTTGGTTTTACCTCCTAATGTAACTGTCATAATATAGCAAATGGACCAAGATGAAGTGCATTGGTAAAATGGTACTACTGTGCTGTTCTACTGAGGAATACTGGTTGATCAAGATGATCTTGGTGGCATTCCGGAAGAAGTTGACAATTCCAGATGCACTACATAGGATTTCTGATTCCTGGCAGGAAGTCAAGCCACATTCACTAGTTTGATCATGGAGGAAAATTCTTCCACATATAAAAGAAAGTGATTTTCAAGGTTTCAGTGACAAAGGAATAACAACTGCACAAATAATGAATCTGGCTATGGGTTTAAATGGTTTTGACACTATCAATGAGGAAACTTGAAAGAATAGCTGAAGACTAACACTTATGAACCTGGCTTCCTGTAAATGAGTGACGCTGAAATTGTGACTGCCGCTTCACAACAAAACAATGAAGAGAACAGAGAACATGAAAGTGGGGTTGAAGACAGTGACCTAGTCTATCACATACTACATTTAAATGTGTTTTATGCTCTCCTAGATTATATGGGCCAGAGAGTGTTTCAATACAGTGATACTGTTGCTGCAAGAAAAATTCAAAATTCCATGCAACAAAATGTCTACTCCCCTCAGAAGCCGACCAACATCACAAACTATTTTAAAAAATAAACATGCGTACAGTACCTACGTGCAGAACTTTGATAAACTTTCAAACAAAGAATACATGTTTGAAAATATTTTTATTATTCATGTTCTTCAATTATTTACGCATCTTCTGCCCCACATTACCTATGATAATCAGGAGTATACCATATTTAATTAAGCAATTAAGTATGGGCCAATGAAATATGTATTTAACCAGGTACAACATATTATATGTATGCAAGTCTGGATGATCTCTTATGTAGCTTGAAAGCTATCTATGGGCTAAAAATAAACAAAATCAGTTATAATTCTAAAGTCTCTAAATTCGTGGCTTCATCAGCAGTATCTGTTGCCATATTGGTAGAAATTCCTTCCAATTAGATGGATGGGACAACACCAGCATCTTAGTCTCTTTCCTTATTACTACTTTCAATTCCAGCTCATATTAAATCTTTCAAACTTTCTGCTACAAAATAATTCAGTAACATTGATCCTATGAAATATCCTTCACACATGCACATACTCCCCCCCCCCCCCCTTCCTCCCCCCTCCCACTTCCCTACTCCCCAGTCTTCTACAGTTATTTCTTTATTCTGCTGTGTGGTAGGCACTTCAAAGTTTTCAATACAAGATTTTTAAATTTTTCGTGGTTACATATTTGGTATCATATTACAGCTAAGTTTGAGTGCATTCAGGTCCCAGCACTAGGGAAGAATTTATAGAACAGAAAACCCATTGACCCATTGTTTCCTAAAATCTTTCTGTCATGTACACTGTTTGAGGTTTATTTGCCATTATAGTTTCAGACAGTTATTGCTTGAGAATGTGTTCTGTCAATGACATATGACATGACAGTGTTTTCTTTTTGGAAAGCAAAGCAAAGCTCTTAACTTTATTTTCTTGAACTGTGTTATTTTGAGTACTGTGAAGTAAATCAGTGCACCTTAATGGGATATTTGAGACATGTCATTCTTGCAGTCAGTAAAATTAATTTTTAGTGTTCATCTCCTTCTGGAATCATCTCATTATGGACTAGTAAGCTCTGAAATTGTGTCACTAATGGTGATTTCTATGGAGATGTTTTCTTTCTGCTCATATAATGAACAAAATATACTAGACATTCTGCAGTTCATTTGAATAACAATTTCACTACAGATTACAGCTCGAATAAAATAATTTTGTGATTCACAGAGTTGCAGTGCTGAGAGAAAATGTTGCCAGAGAGCAGCCAGCTATACTTGACATAACTATAGCTATAAAGGGTCTCACACATATTCATATCAATTGACTGACAGACAAACAAATTGTATGTTTTGAGTGACCAGTAGACCAATTTTATCTGGACATTCACCAGGGCCTAATCACCCAATAACATGTTTTCCCCACCCCATCATGCTGTGTTTTACATTTTCATGCTAACCACCAAACAGAAGTTCAGCTACTGTCAGTTCTTATGGGGGAAAACAGTATTCTTATATGGCTAATGTGACAGAGTGGACGCTGGTGAAATATTGATGACAGAGTTCTCGTGGAAGTTTAAGAATTACATGTGATGAGTGTACCAATAGCAATCCAAAAAAATGGGGTGCTTGCTTCATTGACAGAAGCTGCAGATACAAGGGCACTGAATTTGGGGTCTTCATAAGTTCTGCCAGTAGCTAGAAATGCAAACGTAGCTAAAAGTTTATTCTCTCAGTTTCCTTCATCTCTTTATTTAAATGCAAACGTAGCTAAAAGTTTATTCTCTCAGTTTCCTTCATCTCTTTATTTATTTACATCAAATGTTTCTTGATGAGGTTTAGTAGCTCAGAAAAGCATTTCTCATCCAATCATTAATAATTTTGGAAACTGTCAGACTCCCAGCTTCTTCAGTAATAAAGTGTGAGTGAATTTCATCCTTTGAAGAAGCCATTTCTCTCAGCTTTTGCTTGGCTTGTCAATTCTCAAACAGGTGAGGCAAAACTCCAATTTTGTGACTTTTCAGTACTAAGTGGCGCCTTGAAGGACACAATCTCATAACATAAACACCATGCAGCCCGCGACATGAACAAGATGGTGCTTCAATTGTTGCATACATTGGTTGGACAATTTGGAGGCTGCTATCAACTCATAAATTGGAGTGGGTGCAGGGCAATTAAACATGCAACACAATAAGAATGTGGCCAACACAACAAAAACAGAATTTCATTTTCGTCACTACTATGCCAGCCAAGAACTTTTCATCTTTCCCTTACTAAATAAATTATTTCATGCAGCATAAATGTCAGTGTATATAACATGAGAAGAGGCAACAGAGACAGATACAGAGAGAGATAGAGATATATAGAGATAGATAGATAGATAGATAGAGAGAGAGAGAGAGAGAGAGAGAGAGAGAGAGAGAGAGAGAGAGAATGCACACCTGGAGTTCATTGTAGGTGACACGGTAGAAGGTGAAGTCCTCGTCATAGACAGGGTCACGTGTCTTGCGCAGCACACGCGTTTTGACCTTGTGCAGCTTGTCTGGCAGCAGCTGCAGTTTCACATAGGGGTCACTGCTGCCCACACTGGTGTCCTTGGCTGGCAGGTTGCGGCAGCGCACCACCGTCACAATAAGCGCACTCTTGTCACGCTTGTACCTGTCACCAGCACGTGTTTATTAGGTTTAAGCTTGTGGCTGCACTCAAAATACAACTATGAGGGTGGTCATAAACATTTAATTAACATCTCAAAAAATAAATATGTATAATTAATTTTTTGTTTGTGTACAGGTATATTTCGGCAGCTGTGATACCCATTTAAATCCCCATGCCACAAGACTGTAACATGACATTAGATGAGTGAAAACAAAATGACACAGCCTGCTGGTTACCCACTTTTTTTACAGAGCTCCATGCAGTAATTTTATTTTTAGTGGAAATGACACTGTAAAAATCTATGCTGAGCTGAAAGTGTGGAAACAATGCACCATTATACAACACTGTGTTTAATTGGTACAGACACTTTCATTGTGGATAAACAAGTCTGAATGATGTAGAATGATATGGCAGACAGTCATTCTATGAGGAACTGGGAACTGAAAGAGAAATGGAAGCCCTGGCACTTTAAGACAAGTGTATCACAATAAAGACAATAATGGAAAAAGTGAAAACCAGTCATAGATCAGTTTTTAGCATATTACACAACATGTTCAACATAACAAAGATAGCCACCTGCTGTGTTCTGTGACCACTCACATGCATTGATAATGACTGCCAAATAGAGATAATAGGCGAAAATTTTGCAGCTGTGTCAGTCCAATCCAGATGTCATGTTTACCTGTTTAATTACTACAGAGAAGTACTGAGAGCATCATTATGAGTCCAAGACAAAGGAGAAAATGAAGAAGTGGAAACGTGTATTCATCGCCACTGAAACAGACGGAGATCCAATCATCATTGGACAAGATAATGCTGAATGGTTGGTTGGTTTGAGGTTAGGGAAATAAACAGTGAGGTTGTCAGTCCCTCAGTTATGAGAGAGTTAGTGATGACAGCTACGAATTGATTGAGTTATCAAAATATGAAGGAGTGGTAAAATCAAATAATTGAAAGCAATATTGATGTCAGAGCTGAGAAATAATTTGAAAGAGAAGTAAAAATGTGTGGAACAGGCCGGTACAGAGGTAAGAGAGCAGACGAGCACTCGACAGGGCTCATTTGTAATGAGGGAAACCCCCACCTGTGTCTATCTCCCTGCCAACCTGTTTAAGGGGAAAAGACAGTTACAAAGTAAAGAATGCTTTCTAACCAGGAGTTTTGGAGTAGTAAAAGTGAGAAAGCTGAAAAGGTAATGGATATTGGTTGGACTAACGATAATAAAATAATTTAGTAGGTGGGTGGCATGAGGCAAGTGTCTCACAAGGCTCTGTGTGTGGTAGGGGCCATCCCTACTGCAATGATCACATCCCCAATCTGCTATAATCAAAGTGTAGGGCTAACTACTTCTAGAAGCTACTAAAACAGAATAAAAGAGGGATGATCAAGGCAGCTGGTAAAGGAGGTAGGGTCAAGGATCCCTCAGACTCAGCATGTGGTGGGAGTGCCCCATCATCCTGCTTGCATGCTGAAAGTAGTATCAGTGGAATCTGAGAATAAAAGCCACTTTCATGGAGAAAATGAAGAATAAGTTTAAGTGTCCATGAGTCATCTGCCAGTATTAGAGGTAAGAATACCAGAAGATCATGCCTAGCTTGGAGAGCTAGATGTGAGCTAATGTGTGTGTAAGGTTTCATAGTCAAAATATGAGAACAGCTCACTACACAAGATAAAATTATAGGTTAATCTGGTATGACCAATCCAGGGCAACATATGATGGAGGATTGATTCTTTCTGGGAGGACTGCAAGGACGTGAGCCATACAGCAGTAGTCTCCTTGATAGTGCAGAATGTCGTAGATGGGGCATGTTGTTCCATATCTTAGTGAGGAGTGGTCTTATTTGCACCCATAAATCCAAACTTGTGATCATCAAAAAGAACATTAGGTGACTAATCACTTTTCTAGCTACTAGCCACTTCATTCCCTGCGATACCCACATGGCTTGGGACCCAGAAAAAAACTGAGCAGGGCCACATCACACACAGGAGATATCACCAGGTGACAAGAGTAACATCGATCAACAGTTTGAAGACTGCTCATTGAGTAACAAAAAATTAAAATGTGGTTGAGAAAGATGAGCAGTAAATTTTATTATAACTGCAAGTAATATGTGATCAGAGAGAACAACTTTAAATTAAACACCATTATTTGTCTATATTTAATACGGGTGGTGCATGAACAGTTAACACATTTAATATTGCCACAAAACTTTTATTTCTGAAATGAAAATTTTCAAATTTTACACACAGGTAGTATGGTCCATGTAAGTGCATTTCACTTCATCGCATGTTAAATATGTGTTCCTTCATAGTGACAACTTCATGAAGGTGAATACACATATTCCTTACACCTTTGCAGCCCAAGTCTTCATTTATCTCACTGCACAATTGCATTAGCTGTGCATGCATTTCCATAATATCCTGTGGTCTCAGTAAAAGTTTCTCTTTCAAATACCCCACAAAAAATCACTTGGATTTAAGTATGGGATGAAGGAGGCCAAAAAAATCTCCCATGATGGCATTGCAGGTAATGTCATGACATCATATGATTGGTGAATATTTCCTTCAGAAAGCCAGTACAGCGTTATCTGTACGAGGTGTTGCACCATCTTGCATAAACCACTGTGTGTTCATGGCTCCATAAACTTTCCCAATGTAGTAATTGGGGTCTCCAGCCAGAACATGATATTTTGGTGATGCACCTGGCCGCCACAATCAGGTGAGTAAGCCATCACACTAACTGACTGGAACTGAAATCAAACCACAGCAGCAGCTCCTTTATACACCACCTTTAGGTCCATGGTGTGTGCACAAACATAATGGCTCTCTAGAGCAAAGCACAACAGCACACCAGTGGTGAAAACTCATGGAAATGATAAATTGATATCAAACACTGTTGACACCTTCTGTTGACACCCCTTGGTGACTGAAACAAAGATTGTTTTTTAATGTCAAACTAAACAGTGTTCCAACTCTTACTTAAAGGATATCCCTTATATCTGTTTTGAATATTGTAAGATAGTCAGTTTTCAATAGCTTCTTTCACTACACAGTCCCAATAACGCAACACAGGGGCAACCACTGGTGTTTCATCATAAAACATTTTATGTCTTTCAGTAAGACAATGTTCTGCAACTGCAGATTTTTCTGGCTGACAGAAACATGTGGCAATGATGCTCTACACATCAATCCTGGACCATACAAATTGTTTGTCCTATACAGGTTTTCCACAATGCAGGAAATTTTGTAGACACCAGGCTTCCTCAAACCCAAATCATCCTTCACTGAGCCCAGCAGTGCTCCGGTCTTAGCTGGAAGACAGAATACATTTTTCATAACAAAATCTCTTCAAAATTCTTCCTATTTTCGAAGATATACTTTCCCTGAAAGGTATGAATGTCGCCAATTTGCCTGGATCTTCTGTTGGTTCCCACGAAGGTCCAATCTGTAGAGCACAATGGATCTGATTGTGGTATAACCATTCTGCTTGAACATGCTTTTAGAAGATCCAGTTCTTGTGTTAAATTATCTGCATCTGAGATGGCACATGCTTATTTTACCAATCTGCATAGGGCCCTTTTGCATTGATACAATGGATAACAACTTGATGCATGAAGATATCGGTCCATATGTGTGGGTTTTCAATAAACACTGTGTCCTAATGTCTCGTCATTCCTCCTGTAGACCAAGACATCTGAAAACGGAAGTTTCCCATCCTTTTCATCCTGATCTGGACCATTTCTTACATCATTTTAACTGTCTGCATCCCAATATTAAGTCTTGATGGAAGTTTAAAAGGATGGAACACTTTCATTTTTAAATGTCTTAGTCTGCAGGAGGGATGATGGGGCATTAGGACAGAGTGTTTATTGTAATCCCATGAATATAGAGTGATACTTGATACATCAAGTTGTCATCCATTGTACCAACATGAAGGGGTCTTAAGTACATTGGTGAAAAGAGCATATACTATCTGAGATGCAGATAATTTGACACAAGAACTGGATCATCTAAAAGCAGTGTTCAAGCAGAATGGTTATACAGACAATTAGATCTGTCATGTTGTACAGACTGGACCTTTGCAGAAACCAACAGAAGATACAAGAAAATCAGTGGTGTTCCTACCTTTTGCAGGAAACATATCTTCAAAAATAGGAAGAATTTTAAAGATATATGATATTAAATGTGTATTCCATCTGCTATCTAAGACTAAGCGCTGCCAACTGACTGTTCAAAGAGTTCACTGGGGAAGCTGATCTGTTGGGTGGGGACAAGGAAGTGGCAGAATCACTGGAAAGTGGTCACAGTCACAAAGATTGTCATGTAGCAAAGCCACGAGACTGGGGAAAGATATCGTAAGATCGTTAACCAAAGAGGTACCGTGGGCAGCTGTGGAGTAGGGAGTAATACCATCATTGAAGAGATACATATCAGCATCAGAAAGAAGCTGGTCAATCAGAAGGATGTTACCAGATGACATCATATTTCCCCACAAGGGGTGGTGCCCATTGAAATGCCCAAGAAGGAGAAAAAGGGTGGAGCTTGGGAGTTGTTGGATTAAGGTGGTCATCTCAAGATATCTAACTATTCCTACCTGGGGGTAAATAATCATGTCAAATGGTGATCGCTGAGGTTGTCAGCACTCACACTACCATTACTTCTGATGTGGTATGGAAGGGAATATGCTTACTGATGACATCTGTGTGAACTAACATACAGTAGGGTTTTGAAAGAGTTGAATAGTCTCAGTGAAATGTGTTTCTTGGAGAGCATGATAGATCACAGGACTGGAGAAAATTAGTTGTAGTTCTGGCTAGTGACAGACATGTATTGCGGTACCACTGAATTGTGACGTTCATAATATCCTGGTTAGGCATGAAGAGGCCAAGAATTACTGTGTTGCCCCTTTATGGGGTTGGAACAACATCAACAAAAATTGGTTCAAACACTGACAGCATGACAAGATCTGGCACCTCTGGGGTCACTGGAGAAGCCTTTTCCTGAAATTTATTCTTTTTCCCTTTCACTACTTTTAGCAGTCGAGAATCTTGTGAGGTCTTACCCACTGTGAGCGGAGGAACTGAAGAAGAGCAGGAAGCCCTGAGACCTACAGTCCATGGCTCCTTATGCAACTGACTGGTGTCACATTGCTTGTCTGTGGACTTCTGGGAAGAGGGTTCTCAAAATGGTGTCCTGTCAGCATTAGGTGGCAGAGGAGGATGGCGCTCCTCTGGCTGGGCATGGAGAGTCAAAGTTTCTGCAGATGGTGTTGTAGGATTCAAGAGATGGGCCATGGTCTGATTTACTTGCATGATTACTGGAGACAACCTCGAGTGAGTAAATAGTAAATCATATACTGATGCCAACCAGGCCACAGTAATGTAAAATGTCAATATCATTGAGACAGGATAAAAACAATCATATCTTTCCTGAACCTCAAGTATGAGAGGTGATTGGAGAACTTCAGCTTGTGGATTTTACACTCATTAATGGAGGTAGCACACTTCAGGGATCAGGGTGGTGGTCATTTCTACAGTTTACACTGACAAGTGGTACCACACATAGTAAGTTTCCATGCCGTGGACAGCCATAGTCTCCACAAATGAGATCATATATTCACTGGGAAAACATAAGCCCACATCACAATGGTAAACCATTATTTTGACGTACTCTGAAAGTGAATTCCCCACAGTACCAGCCTTGTTTTCTGGGTAGCAACAGTGTACAAAATGGATCCCATGCATCTTCGAGTGCTTGCGTAGTTAGCCATCCATTTGCATCATTAATTTGCAGTGAAAAATTATACCCTGTATCATGTTTAGACTTTTATAGGGTGTTACAGTAACAGGTATATCCCAAAGTCTTTTATGAAAGAATAATGCCTGGGACTGGTTAAGATTTGCTCTCTTCATTTGGATGGAATGACCTTGTAATTTACAAGAAAAGATATTTCACCAAATACATTTTCACTACTCTCCACAAAGAAAATTGGCGTCATTTTTATGAGTCATCAGTCATCTGACTGGTACGATGTGGCTGGCCGTGAATTATTTTCCTGCGGTAAACTCTGCATCTTAGAACAGCACTTGCAACCTGCTTCTTCAATTATTTGTTGGACATATTTAAATCTCTGTCTTCATCTACAGTTTTTATTCTCTACTGGTCACTCTATTACCATGGAGGTTATTCCATGATGCATCAACACATCAGGGAACAATAATAATAATAATAGTAGTAGTAATAATAATAATAATAATAATAATAATAATAATAATACAATAATAATACAAGCATAATAATAATTCCCGTGGAGACCCGGGAAAAGAATAGGCCTCCGGTATGTTCTGCCAGTCGTAAAAGGCGACGAAAAGAACAAACCTCTAATAGGGCTAACCCCCCTTTTAGTGTGATTAGTTGGTTCAGGACAGAACTAAAGAAGCCTCGGACAAGCGCCGTCATGGTCGGGGATGACGCTTGAACCCTATGCCCGCCCACAATGGTAACAACACTGCTAGCCAACTGGAAAATGATTCAAATCCAAATAGAGGTGTTTTGCCGGATATGCTTCCTGCAACCACCCTAGAAGGAAAACAAAGACAGAGGATGAGATGGTCAGATGAAGTTAATCGACACCTCATGTTCTGTTATTACCAAGCAACAAACCTAGGAACCAACACAACTGGATACAGATCACAAGTATACACAACATTTACGAGGGCAGTTCAATAAGTAATGCAACACATTTTTTTCTGAAACAGGGGTTGTTTTATTCAACATTGAAATACACCAGGTTATTCCCCAATCTTTTAGCTACACAACACTATTTTTCAACGTAATCTCCATTCAATGCTACGGCCTTACGCCACCTTGAAATGAGGGCCTGTATGCCTGCACGGTACCATTCCACTGGTCGATGTCGGAGCCAACGTCGTACTGCATCAATAACTTCTTCATCATCCGCGTAGTGCCTCCCATGGATTGCGTCCTTCATTGGGCCAAACATATGGAAATCTGACGGTGCGAGATCGGGGCTGTAGGGTGCATGAGGAAGAACAGTCCACTGAAGTTTTGTGAGCTCCTCTCGGGTGCGAAGACTTGTGTGAGGTCTTGCGTTGTCATGAAGAAGGAGAAGTTCGTTCAGATTTTTGTGCCTACGAACACGCTGAAGTTGTTTCTTCAATTTCTGAAGAGTAGCACAATACACTTCAGAGTTGATCGTTTGACCATGGGGAAGGACATCGAACAGAATAACCCCTTCAGTGTCCCAGAAGACTGTAACCATGACTTTACCGGCTGAGGGTATGGCTTTAAACTTTTTCTTGGTAGGGGAGTGGGTGTGGCGCCACTCCATTGATTGCCGTTTTGTTTCAGGTTCGAAGTGATGAACCCATGTTTCATCGCCTGTAACAATCTTTGACAAGAAATTGTCACCCTCAGCCACATGACGAGCAAGCAATTCCGCACAGATGGTTCTCCTTTGCTCTTTATGGTGTTCGGTTAGACAACGAGGGACCCAGTGGGAACAAACCTTTGAATATCCCAACTGGTGAACAATTGTGACAGCACTACCAACAGAGATGTCAAGTTGAGCACTGAGTTGTTTGATGGTGATCCGTCGATCATCTCGAACGAGTGTGTTCGCACGCTCCGCCATTGCAGGAGTCACAGCTGTGCACGGCCGGCCCGCACGTGGGAGATCAGACAGTCTTGCTTGACCTTGCGGTGATGATGACACACGCTTTGCCCAACAACTCACCGTGCTTTTGTCCACTGCCAGATCACCGTAGACATTCTGCAAGCGCCTATGAATATCTGAGATGCCCTGGTTTTCCGCCAAAAGAAACTCGATCACTGCCCGTTGTTTGCAACGCACATCCGTTACAGACACCATTTTAACACCTCCGTACAGCGCTGTCACCTGTCGGAAGTCAATGAAACTATACGAGACGAAGCGGGAATGTTTGAAAATATTCCACAAGAAATTTCCGGTTTTTTCAACCAAAATTGGCCGAGAAAAAAAATGTGTTGCATTACTTATTCAACTGCCCTCATATTACCAGATACCCAGACTTAAAATTTTTAACAGAACAACGACTAGCTGATCAGATCCGTGTAGTAATCAAAAATAACAGGATACCCCAGTCAGAATTAGAAAACATCAAACAACAAGTACAACAAATACTGAACAAAATAATGTGCAATCAGAAGAAGAAGAAAATAAAGTAATGTACTCAAACATCCCAGAGCAAACAAACAAAGAACAACACGCATTAATTAAACAGTCAGAGGAAAACGAAATCTTAAGACAGCCACCAGAACAAGCACAAATAGAACACGAAGTGACACACATGTTAGATATAGAAGAAAAATTTCAGCTGACATATACAGAATACAAAGACACAAATACAGACTTTAGACCATTCTTGCATAGACCGTCAAATAACCCACAAGTCGAAACAACAATAAAAACTATCAACACAATCATACACAACAAAATAAATGAAAACACAACTATGGAAGAGTTACAACTACTGGTTTATATAGGAGCACTCACTACACTAAATATACACACTAGGCAGAGACCAGAACCAACCAACACACAGAAGAAACCCACAAAACCAGCATGGCAACACAGGCTACAGATCGGAATAGAAAAACTGACAAAAGACATCGGACAGCTAACACAATTTATAAGAAATGAAATGTCAGAAAAAAAAAAACGAAAAAAGTTAGGTAAAATCTCACAACAAGAAGTGATAGAGCAATTAGATGAAAAGAAGCAGAAATTACAAGCATTGGCCAAACGACTTAGAAGATACAAAAAAAGTGAAAATAGAAGGAAACAAAACCAAACATTCAACACAAACCAAAAGAAATTTTACCAGACAATAGATAACACACACATTAAAATAGACAATCCACCAAACATAACAGACATGGAACACTTCTGGAGCAACATATGGTCAAACCCGGTACAACATAACAGGCATGCACGGTGGATACAAGCAGAAACAGATACGTACAAGATGATACCACAAATGCCTGAAGTGATAATTTTGCAACATGAAGTCACCCAAGCAATTAATTCTACTCACAATTGGAAAGCCCCTTGAAAAGATAAAATAGTAAATTTCTGGCTAAAGAAATTCACCTCAACACATTCACATCTAACTAAATTATTTAACATATTTAAAAAACAAAGATGATGTGACTTACCATACGAAAGCGCTGGCAGGTCGATAGAAACACAAACAAACACATACATACACACAGAATTCTAGCTTTCGCAACCAATGGTTGCTTCGTCAGGAAAGAGGGAAGGAGAGTGAAAGACGAAAGGATGTGGGTTTTAAGGGAGAGGGTAATGAGTCATTCCAATCCCGGGAGCGGAAAGACTTACCTTAGGGGGAAAAAAGGACAGATATACACTCGCGCACACACACATATCCATCCGCACATACATGATGTGGGTTTTAAGGGAGAGGGTAATGAGTCATTCCAATCCCGGGAGCGGATGGATATGTGTGTGTGCGCGCGAGTGTATACCTGTCCTTTTTTCCCCCTAAGGTAAGTCTTTCCGCTCCCGGGATTGGAATGACTCCTTACCTCTCCCTTAAAACCCACATCCTTTCGTCTTTCCCTCTCCTTCCCTCTTTCCTGATGAAGCAACCATTGGTTGCGAGAGCTAGAATTCTGTGTGTATGTATGTGTTTGTTTGTGTTTCTATCGACCTGCCAGTGCTTTCGTATGGTAAGTCACATCATCTTTGTTTTTTAAATATATTTTTCCAAATATATTTTTCCCGCGTGGAATGTTTCCCTCTATTATATTTAAATTATTTAACAGTTACATTGCAGACCCATACACATTCCCTGATACACTTACACATGGAATAACTTATCTGAAACCTAAAGATCAAGCAGACACAGCAAACCCAGCTAAATATCGCCCCATAACATGCCTACCAACAATATACAAAATATTAACTTCAGCCATTACACAGAAATTAATGACACATACAACACAGAACAAAATTATAAATGAAGAACAAAAAGACTGTTGCAAAGGAGCACGAGGATGTAAAGAACAACTGATAATAGATGCAGAGGTGACATATCAAGCTAAAACTAAACAAAGGTCACTACACTATGCATACATTGATTACCAGAAAGCTTTTGATAGTGTACCCCACTCATGGTTACTACACATATTGGAAATATACAAAGTAGATCCTAAATTGATACAGTTCCTAAACATAGTAATGAAAAATTGGAAAACCACACTTAATATCCAAACAAATTCAAATAATATCACATCACAGCCAATACAGATTAAGCGTGGAATATACCAAGGAGACTCATTATGTCCTTTCTGGTTCTGCCTTGCTCTGAACCCACTATCCAACATGCTAAATAATACAAATTATGGATACAATATTACTGGAACATACCCACACAAAATCACATATCTGCTATACATGGATGATCTAAAACTACTGGCAGCAACAAATCAACAACTCAACCAATTACTAAAGATAACAGAAGTATTCAACAATGATATAAATATGGCTTTTGGAACAGACAAATGTAAGAAAAATAGCATAGTCAAGGGAAAACACACTAAACAAGAAGATTACATATTGGATAACCACAGCGACTGCATAGAAGCAATGGAAAAAACAGATGCCTGTAAATATCTAGGATACAGACAAAATATAGGAATAGATAATACAAATATTAAAGAAGAACTAAAAGAAAAATGTAGACAAAGACTAACAAAAATACTGAAAACAAAATTGACAGCAAGAAACAAGACAAAAGGTATAAATACTTATGCTATACCAATATTGACCTACTCATTTGGAGTACTGAAATGGAGTAACACAGACCTAGAAGCACTCAATACACTTACACGATCACAATGCCACAAATATAGAATACATCACATACATTCAGCAACTGAAAGATTCACATTAAGCAGAAAGGAAGGAGGAAGGGGATTTATCAACATAAAAAACCTACATTATGGACAGGTAGACAATTTAAGAAAATTCTTTATAGAACAAGCAGAAACTAGCAAAATACACGAAGCAATCACTCATATAAATACATCGGCTACACCACTGCAATTTCATAACCACTTCTGCAACTCTTTAGATCACATAACATCAACAGATACGAAGAAAGTAAATTGGAAAAAGAAAACACTACATGGCAAGCACCCGTATCATCTAACACAGCCACACATCAATCAAGATGCATCCAACACATGGCTAAGAAAAGGCAATATATACAGTGAGACGGAAGGATTCATGATTGCAATGCAGGATCAAACAATAAACGCCAGATATTACAGCAAGCATATTATTAAAGATCCCAATACCACAACAGATAAATGCAGACTTTGCAAACAACAAATAGAAACAGTAAATCACATCACAAGTGGATGTACAATACTAGCAAATACAGAATACCTCAGAAGACATGACAATGTAGCAAAAATAATACATCAACAGCTTGCCTTACAACATAAACTTATAAAACAACATGTTCCCACATACAAGTGTGCACCACAAAATGTACTGGAGAACGATGAATACAAATTATACTGGAACAGAACCATTATAACAGATAAAACAACACCACATAACAAACCTGACATCATACTCACCAATAAAAAGAAGAAATTAACATAACTAATCGAAATATCCATACCCAATACAACAAATATACAAAAGAAAACAGGAGAAAAAATTGAAAAATACATCCAACTGGCTGAGGAAGTCAAGGACCTGTGGCATCAGGATAAAGTTGACATTATACCAATTATACTATCAACTACAGGAGTCATACCACACAATATCCACCAGTTCATCAATGCAGTACAGCTACATCCAAACTTACATATACAACTACAGAAATCTGTAATTATTGACACTTGTTCAATTACCCGAAAGTTCCTAAATGCAATGTAACATATACCGTACAGTTAAAAGGAAATCACGCTTGATCAAGGTCCGCGTCACCTTCCATTTTTAACCAGACATAACGTCTGAGACAAGAAAGAAATAATAATAATAATAACATTGGCTTAGTAAAGAGAAAGGACCCTTCATGTTTACAACAAGTGCAAACCAGGGACTGAGGGGAGGAAGTTTTTGCAGGCCACTTGATTTTGCTTTGCTCTCATGATGTGGCCAAGCAGGCAAAGTTTCTAGCATTGTAGTGATCTGCAGTGAAGAGTTCTGGTCTGTCTGAAGAGACTACCAGAGCTTCAGACCCACCAACTGATAACTTTGATCAGTTTCTGACACCAAATATCTGCCTACAGCAGATCGAAGGTTACTTGGCATGATGGACAGTGCCTAAAGTTCCAGAATCCCCAAGAAAACTGGCACCTACTCCCGGGCACATGCATGGAGGTGACAGATGGGGCATCAATAGTGTGAGCCCAGCATGGTCAGGGAACTGCCACTACAGAGGTACCTGATGATTTTCCACATGGACTGTATATCATGATAGGCAGTAGGTGACCTTCCCTCGCAGACAGTTTTGAAAAGTTGGCAGTCAAATCCAGATGTGGGGACTATATGTAAGTTAACTGAAATAGGTGGCATAAAATATTGAAAAAAGTGGCATCCTACCAGCAATTTAGGCAGTCAACAGGGAATCTGCCCAAGAGACAAAGTCTGAGAAAAGATATAGTCAGAGAAATACTGCAGCACAAGAAAGGGTGAAACACTGTACAATGGCTTGCCACACACATGCAAAAAAGTTGTGAGATTCCCGGGAGCATGATGCTGAGAATTTTTTGGGACTGCCAGGGTGTGGTTCTAACAGATTACATCGTGAGGGGCAATATGTCAAAATAGATTACTACAAAAATCTCTTAACAGTGTTACTAAGGCTATCAAGGTGAAGCATCACAGAAAACTGTTCATGAGGGTGGTCTGGTTCCACTACTAATCCCCAGCTCATTCTGTACAATACTCTGCTGTACATGCTGCCACTGTGGCTTTCAGATATTTCTAACCTTGCTCTCCACCCCCCCCCCCCCCCCCTCCCCCTTGTGAATCTCCTCTCTATGTTCTGACAAGGCACTCAGTGACTACTTCATCTTCATGGATGAATGGATGAAGGTACAATTGTGTGGCAGGCATTTACAGAAGAATTATGAGGCTACTTTCAAGCTGAAATGTTTCCTGTATAGCCAAAATGCAAACTTTTACAACCAAAGTCTTGTCCAGGTCATCCATCTTTGTGAAGAATTTGTCACACTGAAAGATGAATAAAGGGTGAATATGCAGAGGAAAGAAGGCCTTAACACTAAAAAATATACTCATATTACTTGCCTTTTGTTTTTATTGTTAGTTATTGGTATGCAATTTTAGAATAAATTTTTATAGGAACAAACAATTTCTCAAAACTTAAAAAAAACTATAAAAGCAGGTATCACTTATGAAGTGAACTGTAGATCATGCTGTAGCATAAACTAGATTACGTACGGCAATGTTCCAATTCAAAGAATAGTTTGTGCGAACATGGAAAGTGATTGTGGAAAATGCCTTCTTGGGCAGCCATGGCAGCTCGCTAGTGATGTAATTAAATTTAAGATGATGGGAAAAAGAAAGAATTGAGGATGGAAAGGATGAGCAAGACAAATGATAAGGTAGGAAAAGTCAGTGCTGGGCAAATTACGTCAAGAGAGTCACAATGCTGAGTGGAGTAGGGTTCAACTGTTTGCCCCGAAGAAGAAGAAGCAAAGTATATACACAAAATATCCCACTGACAATTTAAAGAAATGTGTAATAAGGCAACTTTTTTTACAATATTATGAACAATATAAAAAATATCAACTTTGCAGAAGTTTTGTAGCTTTTGTTGCACAGGATTGATCTTCAAGACTAACAAGGAAACACTTCAAATACATTGTTCTGTTTATGGGATTAGGTTTTAAGAGGTACCCGAACAAAAGAGGCATCAACAGTGTTGGTCAGTGTTTAATTGCTGTGTTGTGCAAGGCACTGGCATATAGAAGTGTAGTGTGTGACAGCATTCTGTTAGAAGAACATTGGATTGCATGTTACACTCACCTGCTGCTGTTGCTCAGGGGTAAGCACGGTGGTGCTGCTATCCCTTACAGCTATTCTGTATGGTTTGTCTGGTAATAACAGTATATCAACTCAGTAAATGCAAAAGGTTCATTGCAGAGTAATTTAAGCAATGTTAACTCAGGGAATCAGGAAAGAACATTTAAAAAATTGAAATTTTTTCAGCTTACACGTTACTTAATCTAACTTAAACTAACATATGCTAAGGACAACACACACACACCCATGCCTGAGGACCTCAGATGGGGGAAAGCCACGCAAACTGTGACATGATGCCTCAGACTGCGTGACTACCCTGGGTGGCTAGAGATAAAATGGCTTCCAGCAGAGAGACTGGTGCAGAGAGCTGCAGTAAACGAGTCTTAGTATCGAAGGGGACAGCAACAACAGGTGTGACAAGAGAGAATCGCGTGGCACGCGCACCTGATCTTGAAGACGAGTTGCCCGAGGCGTCCGGCGGTGAGGTTCTTCTCGTTGGTCTCGAGCTCCTCCTTACTGGGCGTGCTGGGCTTGTCTCTGAGCGTCTCGTCTTCAGTGTGGTACTCAGTTAGCGGTAGAGTCGCCGGCGTCAGTGGCTGCTGCTGCTGCTGTTGCTGCTGCTGCTGCTGCTGTTGTGGCTGTTGAGGCGGCTGCGGCTGGTCAGGGGAGAGCGTCTTGCCCGGCTGCTGCTGCGGAGTCTGCAGACCAGACGTCGGGGATGAGGCAGCGCTCTGGCCAGACTGCAACAAAGAGAGTACAGTGATTGTCAGTCAGGACGACCAGAGTGCAAGAAAGATCGTCTCACATTGCTGTAGAGTTGGCATAGGAAAACATGGCCGGAGGGCATGAGTGGGGAGACCAGCAATGGTGGTGGGGGTTACAGGCAGGCGCTGTAGGAGAAATGCCGAGTGCTGGAGGGCATGTGTCATTCTAAACTGAAGCCTATACTCACATTTTTTGTAAACATCAAGTGGAGCCCATCCACGTTCATACTTGCAAAAAATCAAATGGCTCTGAGCACTATGGGACTTAACATCCATCTGAGGTCCTCAGTCCCCTAGACTTAGAACCACTTAAACCTAGCTAACCTTAGGACATCATGCCCGAGACAGGATTCGAACCTGCGACTGTAGCAGCAGCGTGGTTCCGGACTGAAGCGCCTAGAACCGCTCGACCACAGCGGCCGGCTCATACTTGCATGGTGACCATACAAATATATGTGTCACCTCTGCTTAGGTTAGCATCCAAAAAGAATTGTGCTGAAAATGCAACAACAGCAGCGGCGATTTATTTTCGCCTGGACTATTAACCATCTGTAACTTTCAGAGGAGCGTCATGAGTGGCCCAAACATTTGTCTTATTGGCCATGTTAAAATTTGCTTCTTATGCAAAAACACAGCAGAGTTTCACAGTGTCACCTCACTGACGTATTCTGCAGGTGCATTGCAAGAGAATTCTGAAACGGTGGTTTATTAAGTTAGTTTCACAGTGTCACCTCACTGACATTGTGCAGGTGCAATTGCAAGAGAGTTCTGAAACAGTGGTTTATTACGTTTATTAAGTGTGGAACTGAGAAAAAGTAAGGTCAGTAGCTTATGAAATAGCACACCGTAGGAACAAAATAAACGTGTAATACGAAGGTAATCCCAAAGTAAGGTCTCCTATTTTTTTTTATAAGTACAGAACTCTGTTTGTGTGGTAGTTGCTCATACTGTTACGAAGAGCGCTTCACGCGCTGTGTGTAAACATGCGCACGCAGCGCTGAGGCGCTGTCTTGGCTTGGCAGCCGTTGAGAATGGAGCTCCCGTTGGATGTTACCGCCAAGTGCGAATTGCGCGCAGTTATTCGCTTTTTGAACGCAAAGGGCACTGCGCCGATTGAAATCCATCGCCACTTGACGGAAGTGTATGGTGAGTCGTACATGGATGTCAAAAATGTTCCTAAGTGGTGTAGAGAGTTTGCAGCTGGTCGGACCGAAATTCACGACGAACAAAGGAGCGGGAGACCGTCAATTTCTGAGGAGACAGTGTTGAAGATTGAGCAAAGCATGTGTGAAGATCGGCGGATCATCCTGGATGATCTCTGCACGTTGGTTCCTGGGGTTTCCCGAAGCACCGCTCACAGAATTTTAAAGGAAACATTGAACTACCGAAAGGTGTGCTCAAGATAGGTGCCACGCATGCTGACTGAGGACCACATGCAGCAACGAGTTGGTGCTTCCCGCGCATTTCTTCACCGCCTTGCAGCCGAACAGGACAACTTTCTGGATTCAATTGCGACGGGCGACGAAACCTGGGCATACCACTTTAGACCTGAGACCAAGCAACAATAACGCCAGTGGCGGCATCTTTCTTCGCCAAAACCGCGAAATTCAAACAAACACAGTCTGCTGGTAAAGTCATGACAACCGTTTTTTGGGATCGGAAAGGGGTTTTGTTTGTCGACGTTATGCCCACTGGGACCACAATTAACGCTGACAGGTACTGTGAGTCTCTGAAAAAACCCAAACGGGCAATTCAGAATCGGAGAAGAGGAATGTAGAGCAATCGCGTACACATTCTCAATGAAAACGCTTGCCCACACATCGCTCAGCAAACCGTTGCTCTCCTGCGACAGTTTCAGTGGAACATAATCACCTACCCACCCTATAGTCCTGACTTGGCGCCCAGTGACTATCACGTCCTGTTCCCTAGGTTAAAAGAACATTTGGCCGGAGAGCGATTCAGCTCCGACGACGAGGTGAAACAAGAGGCTCATAACTTTCTGAACAGCATGGTGGCGAGCTGGTAAGACACGGGCATACAAAAACTGCCACAGCATCTACAAAAATGCATCGACAGAAATTGTGATTATGTCGAAAAATAGCTAAATGTTCAAGCTGTAAACTGATGTAGAAATAAACAGGTCTATGTACTTATAAAAAAAATGGGAGACTTTACTTTTGGGATTACCTTCGTATCTTCACTTATGTTGTTTCATAACCCATAGCATTTCTCGTTTCTTTAGCTATCGATGGCCCTTAAAAATTACATTCTTTCATCGAAAAAGTCTGTATTTAGTGGAAAAACAGGGTAGATAATGAAATTTTGCATAATAAACGTATGGCGAAATACTCTCCTCTTTGCATGCTGTCATTTGCCAACATCTCATTCCGATATCTCAAACCGTTTATGAAACATGAGGAATGTTGTGGATATTTCACTTTGGCTTTATCGTTGGCGTGGCGCGATTGCAAGTGAGTGTGCTACATCAGATAAATTTTTTCGAGATTGGTGACAGAGAGAGGCCTCCACCCAACTCTAAAGAAAAGTTCAAATGCTATCTAAATTTCATATGCAGCAACATATTATGTAATATGCACCAAACGCAAAATCATAGTGATTCCTATTTTTCATTGTGAAGTTTCTCGAATTTCATACAGTGTCTTGTTTCCATGTAAATATCACAATAACTACGACCATTAACGAAATGAAAGGTCACTGGTCCCATGGACCTATTCTGCTCCACAGGCCACACACCACAACCTTGTAAATTAAAAGAGCGCAGTCGTGGAGCAGCGAGGACGCCTGTAGTTGTACCAATTTGTTGATACACAGTAATTTAGTTTAGTTTTTGTTTCTCACGCATTTCCACGAGAAAGTGAATTGTGTGTATTTTACACATAGTGCTTACTAATTTACTCTACCAAGCTTTTTGCGTAAATTTTAGTGTACATCTGGATGAGGCAGAAGAGCCACATTACATTATTCTGTTTAAATCTCGTGTTTGAACACAGCGTATGATTTAGAACAGTGCGTTAGAGTTAGCAGGAACCTTTGTGAGAGCAGAGTTTCTGGTAAAAAGTAAGTGTTGATATGTTCATTTTCAGCAGAGAAATTTATTTCTGTTTTAAGAGCCAGCGGATCTTGGTATCTTAGACTGTAGTGAGAACTCGGTACAGCAGATGTCTAAAGTATGTTGCAATGGTGTATAATGTTTACCCCGAGGCAAATTGCTGCACATCAACTCCACGACGCCATGCTTAAACCCGTTGTATAGTGAAACAATTTTTTATGTTTCCTGAAAAATTGACCTTCTAGGACATGGCTCCTTTTCTGACTCACCGATTCAATTGTGTTTCGATCACGAAACTGAATTACTTTTAAAAGATCGTTCCTATTATCAATGGTTCGTACGACTGTGATACTGATTCCGTAAGCTACCAGTTAGCAATGACGTGCGCACTGTGTGGTGGAGGTTATAGTTGGTCAAACGAATATAGGAATATCTTCGTCAGATAGATCACCCACTACAAACACATACTCTGTCCTTTGTACCTTATACCTATGACAGAAAAATATATCACCTACGCTTAAATATCCACTAAAATGCGTTTTCCCTGTTGTAGGTAGTTTTCACAGTAAATTAGAAAGTGCTACATTATTCTCTTCGCAACAATATACGAACTAATTCACAGAAAAACACAAAAGTAGCTATGTAATGGCTACTACACTGGTGTAGGGCCTGTGAAGTGTTATTAATAATACTCTTGGCAGTCGTTAGACGGATGCTGTAGCCAGCCCGAAGGCTTCCAGCATCTGTCATTTTAGAAATAACGATTCTAGCAGTCAATTGGTTTACAAACAGTATGGCGCACACATTTTAGCTTGGTTGATTTTAAACTGGGGTGCAGGGTGTGAATGAAGCGAGTATCGGCAGGCAGAGGAGTGGTGCAGAGACAGCATGTAAGTCTCTACCCACAATTTTGATATTACTTTATTTCCTGAGAAGCAGATGTAGGCAGCACCCATGACACACTGATACGATTCATCATCGTATAACAAAGGGTTCTTAGAAATAAGCAGTAGGCCTACCAAACGTCTTATTCACTCATTAATTAGTGCTTTAATAAAACACCCACAAAATGCTAAATATGATTTACCTCTATCATTTTACGATTTGCAGAGCCTGTGTCTAATGAAGAACAATGCGGATACACATCATATCGGAAGGAACACTGGATCGTTTTTCTTAACAGAAGAGAATTCGAAACCAGAACAGCTGTAGATATCTTAGGTGTTGCGAAACAACTCAGATCACTTAAGAAAGGCAAGTCTTCCGGTCCAGATGGTATACCATTCAGGTTCCTCTCAGAGTATGCAGACATAATAGCGCCTTTATTAGCCATCATATACAACCGCTCACTTGACGAAAGGTCTGTTCCTAAAGACTGGAAAGTAGCACAGGTCACACCAATATTAAAGAAGGGAAATAGGAGTAACCCATTGAATTACAGACCCATATTACTGAGCCGGCCGAAGTGGCCGTGCGGTTAAAGGCGCTGCAGTCTGGAACCGCAAGACCGCTACGGTCGCAGGTTCGAATCCTGCCTCGGGCATGGATGTTTGTGATGTCCTTAGGTTAGTTAGGTTTAACAAGTTCTAAGTTCTAGGGGACTAATGACCTCAGCAGTTGAGTCCCATAGTGCTCAGAGCCATTTGAACCATTTTGAACCCATATTACTGACCTCAATTTGCAGTAGGATTTTGGAGCATATACTGTACTCTAACATTATGAATCACCTTGAAGAAAATGACTTATTGATACATAACCAACACGGATTCAGAAAATAACGTTCTTGTGCAACACAGCTCTTTACTCCCATGAAGTAATGAATGCTATCGACAAGGGATCTCAGATCGATTCCATATTCCTAGATTTCCAGAAGGCTTTTGATACGGTTCGTCACAAGCGACTATTAATCAAATTGCGTGCGTATGGAGTATCGTCTCAGTTGTGTGACTGGATTCGTGATTTCTTCTCAGAGAGGTCACAGTTCGTAGTGATAGACGGTAAATCATCGAGTAGAACAGAAGTGATATCTGGCGTTCCACAAGGTAGTGTCATAGGACCTCTGCTGATCCTGTTATATATAAATGATCTAGATGATAATCTGAGCAGCCCCCTTAGATTGTTTGCAGATGACGCTGAAATTTACCGTCTAGTAAAATCATCAGACGATCAATTCCAATTACAAAATGACCTAGAGAGAATTTATGTATGGTACGAAAAGTGGCAATTAGCACTAAACAAAGAAAAGTGCGGAGTCATCCACATGGGTACTAAAAGAAATCCGATAAATTTTGGGTATACGATAAATCGCACAAATCTAAGGGCTGTCAATCCGACTAAATACCTAGGAATTACAATTACGAGCAACCTAAATTTTAAAGACCACATAGATAATATTGTGGGGAAGGTGAAATAAAGGCTGTGCTTTGTTGGCAGAACACTTAGGAGATGCGACAAACCCACTAAAGAGACAGCCTACATCACACTTGACCGTCCTCTGCTGGAATACTGCGCGGTATGGGATCCTCACCAGGTAGGATTGACGGAGGACATCGAAAAGTGAAAAGAAGGGCAGTCCGTTTCGTGTTATCGCGCAATAGGAGTGAGAGTGTCACTGATATCATATGCGAGTTGGGGTGGCAGTCACTGAAACAAAGCCGGTTTTCTTTGCGGTGAGATCTATGTACGAAATTTCAATCACCAACTTTTTCTTCCGAATGCGTAAATATTTTGTTGACACCCACCTACGTAGGGAGAAATGATCATCATAATAAAATAAGAGAAATCAGAGCTCGAACGGGAAGATTTAGGTGTTCCCTTTTTCCCACGCGCCATTCGAGAGTGGAATTATATAGAAGTAGTATGAAAATGGTTCGATGAACCCTCTGCCAGGCACTTAAGTGTGAATTGCAGAGTAACCACGTAGATGTAGACAACAAAGACACTGCAATATCGTATTTATCCTCCGACAGCAGGCAGCGACTTTAAATTAAAATGTCCTTCCTTTATGGGAATTACATAATGAGTATACGAGTACAGATTGTAGTGCAGGAACGGCAACCTATGAAGTTTGGTTCTGGCCGTGAGTCATGCACGGACGGATGCGCCCTCCTCCTCACGACATCAGTTTCCGCTCTTCTCGGTGGTATTAATGTTAATTTTTTTTAAAAAAAGGTAATAAATAAATAAACCTCTATTCCATGTTCCATACGCTTTCATACAATGAAGACTTTCACGACCGGATGTTCCAGCTGCCGAGAATTCTTCCGGGTTGCATGGCCGTAGTCCATGGAACTCTTCTATCCCTGACGTTTCGTCCAAAGCTACGTTGGACATCTTCGGAGGTGCTCTTGGTTGTGCTGAGTCTTGCCAACTGATGAGTCGGACATCGAAGAACGGCCTAAATACCGCGGAAAGTGGGCGTGGTCTGGATTTTACGTGATAGCAGAGATGAACCTTGTCAAGGATAAAATATAAATATCGATGATAGTACGTCAAAGATAAAAACTTCTCATCGATTCTGTAGCGCCACTGTCCATATATCGCTGGGTTTCATAGCTTCTTCTTTTCTGTTAAAATTATCACCGTATTTATATGTTTCGATGGCTTCTCTATATAGCCGTAGCTAATAGTTCGTCATAGTACATAAAACTTCAGTTTCCGAAAATTTCACTACGTGATCACCCAACTGAAGAGCATGTTCCACCACGGCTGACTTGTTTGTTTTCCCTAGTCGGCAAAGACTTCTATGTTCATTCAAACGTGTATTCACACTTCTCTTTGTAGTTCCAATTTAGACCCTACCACATGAACACAGAATCTTGTATACACCACTTGCAGACAGAGGGGGACATTTGTCATTAACAGAACGAAGTGCTTGGCCTATTCTCTTAGTCGGTCTGAAAACCGGTCGAACGTTTTGTTTCCTTAAAACCTTGATGATTTGATCCATTGTAAGACATCGTGGTCTCCTGACCTTCATTGCTTACATATTCTGCCCTCACAATCATATTCCACACATCAAGACGCTTCATTCGAACCCAAACTTGATAAGATAAAGTCAATTTTGTATGAATTCATGTAAACAATATGCAAATAAAAAGTAAGCACACCGTGGTTGAAATACTCGAGGCTGGTGTACACACATACATTCCAGACACACGGTCACAGGAGCTATTAGTTCGGGAGACACAAACTGCACAATGGGACGCCGGTCCCTTCGAGGACGAGTCGCCGCCAAACGCCGAGGTGACCGCCCATGGAGCGGACAGCGTTTGCCCGAGTGAAAGGAAGAACGACCCTATGTTCGGAATAAACCAAATTCCGCTACACTGTGTGGGAGCGCCCAGCCTATGCATTCTTTACAAAAATAGCACACAGTTTCAGAGATTTTCACAGGGAGGTAGCAAACGCCAAATGCCGATGCTACAGATTTCTGAACTGGTCGCCTTAAATGAAATGTCGTTCTCCCATTTTACAAGAGCAATGCTGATTGGCAGACGATATTTCTGACACGTTGAGCTGAAGGAGTAATGGAAGAGACCGAAAGATATACCCCTTCACGTCTGGCGTGGAGAGGGGTGGTTGCGTTCTTGCTCTTGGAGTGAGGAACAAGTCTCTCCTCAGTACTTCACTGGGAGAGCGCCTCTGTCAAGAGCAAATCAGAGTGCAACTCTATATTGAGACCTTGCGATTAAGCATTGTTCACTGTGTTGGCCGCCACACTTATTGTGCGGTGTGAACAGACAGAGTTATAGCTAAACGCCTGCAAGCGAATTTTTGAGTGGCATCACGGTGGACTGGTTATCTGACCGGTGTACCACGCCAATAGTTAGACTAGGGGCGAATAGGAGTCCTTGACTTCATCAAGGTGTAGGGAGAGTTTGATTGGCGAAGATCAATCCAGACAGAACGAGAGTTATCTTATTTGTCAGCAGCGAGCGGCGCAGACAGCAGTCATCACAGCTTACGGTATTGTGCGCTACAGCTCTTGCGAGCCCCATATTTCCTCCACAACAGTACACTTCACTGCATTTCATACGCGACAGCCTCGACTGTACCTAGCAACATTCTAACGGATAATTATTCAAGTTGAATAGACGCGGTTCTCAGCCATTCTGCCAAGTCAATAACAATCTTAAACTTTGTATAGAAATTTCATTAGCGAATCCTATCCTTAAGAGGTAACTTCACATTCCAAAAAGAACCCGGAAATAACTTATTCAGTTCATAACTAAAAGTGCCATTGTGATTTCTCAGAAATTTTGCAAGATAAATAATAATTTTCGTTAGTTTCATGTTTTTCTTGCACTAACTAGCACTACTGCAGTACCCAAGTATCCCACTAGTTAAGTAAGAAATTTTGTGAATTTTTGTGTCATTTCCTTACAGCGGACGACTCCAGAAGATATTTATTGCTGAAAGTTTTTCAGGAATTTCTCTTTAGAATGTTAGGAGCATCTGTCTGACTTCTGTAGTACTGTGGGGGTGGAAATTGCATCTTGCAGGAGCCACAGGGTAAAGGGTACATCTCAGATTAATCCGTTGCGCAGAACGACAGAATGGCACCCACACGCTCACACCGTTACTTTTTTGATGAAAGGTAGAGAAACCGTGTTCTTCAATCGCTGTGTCCTATCGTTGTCGTTAGGCCTCCCGTTATTCGGTCATAAAATTCTATTTATTTCCTTGCTAGGGTACCCATTCTTCTCAAAAGCCTGCTTTAGATGTTTTAACAGGTATGACGACGCACAAATCCTTTTAGCTCTGTCCACTAGACTTTTAATTACACCTCTTTTCTGTTGTGGATAATGATTGGAATCCTTACGCAAGTATCTGTCGGTATGTGTAAGCTGCCATCAGTCTGTCTCATAACGAAGACATCCAAGAAGGATATTGCATTGTCTTTCTCCATTTCCATGGTAAACTGGATTTTAGGATTTATACTATTTAAATAACAAAAGAATGCCTTTAAAGAGTTTTTGCCATGTGACCAAATCACAAATGTATCATCCACGTATCGAAACCATCGACATGGTTCCTTATTCGCTTTTTCTAGAGCTAATTGTTCGAATTTTTCCATGTAAAAATTGGAGATCGTAGGACTCAATGGGTTACCCATGGCCACACTATCAAGCCGCTCATAAATCTCATCCTCCCACTGGAACTGACTAGAAGTGAGACAGTGTCTGAAAAGAGCAGTCAAATCTGCTGGGAAAACATCCGCTATGTAAAACATAACTTCGTTAAGCGGAATCATTGTAAATAAAGACACTGTGTCAAAACTGACAAGAATATCCTTAGGAGCCAAAGTTAGTCCCTTCAGTTTATCAATGAAATGACATGAGTCTTTTACATGTAAGTCATTTCGGCCAACATGTAAACAAGATACCAGATATCTTGCTATTTGGTACGTTGGGGAATGAATAGCACTGACAATGGGTGTCAGAGGAAGGTTCAACTTATGAACTTTAGGTAGGCCATAAAGTCTGGGACACATAGCCTCACTCCTCAACAAACTTTTCTTCTCCTCCTTTTTGACTGAAGTAGATGACTTTATCAGCGTATTTATTTTCCTCAATATGCTAGCTGTAGGGTCTTTCTTAAGTTTATTATATTGTCCTGACGTTAAAAGATCTAAAATCGTACTCCTATATTCCTCTTTATTCATAACAACAGTAGCATTGCCTTTGTCAGAAGGAAGAACCCTTCGTCTGTATTTAAATCTCTTTCCTTCGTTCCTGGGTGTTGGGAAGGGACATTGTGGCCAGGGCTCGGGTTACCAACCCCGCCCATTTTGCCCCAACACCTACCTTTGGGCACCAAGAAGGCTACCTTGGGAAAAAAAGACAGCCAAATGGAAAAAAAGATAGCCAAAGCGGTTAAGACGACTGAGCACGTGAAACGGGAAACCCGGGTTCGAGTTCCAGTTCGGCACAAATTTTCACTGACGTCGTTGCCTTATACAGCTGATGGTTGTTTGTATTCGCAACTGCAAATACATTTCATGTATTTCATGGTTTTTAAAAAAAAGTGTTCTAAGAAAAATCTCTTTCATTCTGATGTTCAGTTAGATGTTAATGTTGACAATAGTGGTGGGAAGTGAGAGACGGGGTGGTACTATGTAATGTGTGATCGCACTCAGGGATAATGGTATCAGGAAGATTGGGAACCATTGGCCTAATATGTGTATCAAATTCATGATGAGGTTCATTCGTCATTCCTGACAACTGATCTTTTATCGCTACAGTAATCAAGCGAAGGATATTAAAAAGAACAGCACACCTGTAGAAAGTTATGCGAAGAAAAGAAACACTACCAAATTTGTGAATTCAAGGCGAAATAGAAGAAGAATTTAGCGAGGTAATGAATATTACATTAATGGAAGATGAATGTTAGCTAAAAAGAAAAGTTGTCCATTAATAAATTGTGCACAGCACCGCGCGCAAGATAGAAGACCGCGTATATATATCTCGCTTAATTAAAGAAATGAAGCAGCAGAAAAATTGCAACAGCAGAAACTTAATTTAGGAATGTAGAGCCAACGGCTCATGTATAAGTTATGAGAGCCAGAAGTCGTGAGCAATGTATATAAAACGAATAAGCTGCGACCTGAGTCAGTGAAATATCGCGGAAAGTGTCTGGTTGGAGAATGGAGTAGCTCATATATAAACACGACTCTCTTCGATAATTATCGGTTGCGATTTCCCTGAATCAACTACTGCATCACATCGCTCGTTACACAGTCGTCTCCTTGTCGATGGCCACAAATACGATCGCATTCAACCAATCAGTATTGGTCCTGAGAAAAGAGATGCTTAAGAATACGCAGGAACGGTTGTCACTGATATTTCCACCGATGGTTTCGTTACATTTTTCCGCGCAGCAATCCTCAAGTTAAATAGTATCTCATCTCTCGAGATCCATGTCCCGCAATTGTGTTTAACTTTCCAGAATGAGATTTTCACTCTGCAGCGGAGTGTGCGCTGATATGAAACTTCCTGGCAGATTAAAACTGTGTGCCCGACCGAGTTCGAGTCTCGGTCGGGCACACAGTTTTAATCTGCCAGGAAGTTTCATATCAGCGCACACTCCGCTGCAGAGTGAAAATCTCATTCTGGAAACATCCCCCAGGCTGTGGCTAAGCCATGTCTCCGCTATATCCTTTCTTTCGGGAGTGCTAGTTCTGCAGGTTCGCAGGAGAGCTTCTGTAAAGTTTGGAAGGTAGGAGACGAGATACTGGCAGAAGTAAAGCTGTGAGTACCGCCCGTGAGTCGTGCTTCGGTAGCTCAGATGGTAGAGCAATTGCCCGCGAAAGGCAAATTCCCGAGTTCGAGTCTCGGTCGGGCACACAGTTTTAATCTGCCAGGAAGTTTCGTGTTTAACTTTTCTTCCTCATATAAATTGTACAGGAGTCGGCGCCCGTACATTATGGAATTAACTTTCTTCTGCAGCAGTTTTTCTGTCCAGTTTCTTTTCTCTAGTTACTAAATATATACAGGGTGATTCAAGAAGGTATGCAAATATTTTAACATGTTATTCTACAAGTAAAACTAAAGAAAAAGTTCATATACACACAGGTCCGCAAATGTTTGGTTACGGTTTTACGGCTAATAAAAGAATTTGCGTGAAATTTGGAAACTTCACTAATACGAAGTCATCGTATAACAGTACGAGGTTAAAGTAAAGCACGATTCCCCTTTATTTTGTTGCTATTGATCTGGTGAATCTAATAAAACATGTCCCAGACGTGTATCTGCAGTAGTTTTCCAGAACATTGCAGATCAAAACACTGTAAGAAACACGACAAACGACATGATACATACTGATTCTCGGTCGGAAATGAACAATAAACAGAAAAATAAAGTAACGTTTTGCTGTTTGTAGATGACAAGCTGTAGACACCGTAGTAGGCATAAAGCTACTAGCATAACTATCCAATAGCTCCATGTGAGATATGTAAACAAATGTATACATCCACTTTATTTCCAAACGTGTTATAAAACTAGAAAATTTAGACATATCGTTAACACACAACATACAATGCCTCAGCTCAGAGATACATGTCTCAGCTCTGTACTGTATGCAAACTAATGTAAAAACGTTTGAGAAAAATCGTTAATTTTACAAGCGCAAATATTTTCAACCAAATGTATCTTTAAAGGTTAAGACGTAAAAATTTTGCAGAGGGAAAAATAAACTCACTGAAGATCGCACAAAAAGTGCTGAAACATGTCTAGGTGAAAACAAAACTGCAAAGGTTTGTTGCATAAGGCGGAATTCCTCTCCAGTTTTCTTAGCAAGCACAGAAATAAGAAGAACTGCAACATTCACAAGACGATTATTGAATACAGTGTTGGAAAGAGTTTTTTCGACTGTAACGCTTTTAAATTTGAGTAGAAAATTTGTTTCTAGGTACATGACCGTGTTGCAGCTTGTAATAGTTTTTCACGTTGTGAAAATCCTAACTTTTGCTGCGTAATTTTCTAATTTCAGTCGAAGACTGTAGTACACAAAAAGTCAATGCTGTTGTTTGAAAAATGGAATGAAGAACTATGTTGAGCTTCTATTACAGTAGTGGCTAAAGAGAAAATGTGAGAAGTGTTTCAAGGTACAACATCCCCCCCCCCCTTCCTCATTAAAATCCATATAGCGAGAAAAGACTTCTTACAGCTGCCAAGGCCGTTTTAGATTTCAACTGCGAGCCGCAAAAGGCTGCTGTTAGTACTGACTAAAGACCACAGTCATCTTTAAGTTCGGTAACTCGGAGCCGTTGCCCTAGAGACGAAAACAAAATCACATTACACGATTAGTCCTAACAGATGTGTGAGGTAGCCATACAACATCCGCTTTAACTGCGACAGATCTATTGCTGCATGGACTGTAGGCGTGGTCCCCCTGGAGGTATCGTGACATTCCCTTTCTCTGCCGTTTGAAGTGGCTTACCAAGCCTAATCATATGTGGAATATACATTACATAGACACTTTTCTTTTTTCATAAATCTGTGATCTATCATCCCTTCGACGTTTTCCTAACTTGTCCCAAGTATATTGAGTCTAGCTCATGATGACGTAGCCCTGACAATATAAGTATCCGCCTTCATGTTTTAGTGCATTGTTAGATGCGACATGATCATGAGTGGTATGGAGAACTCGCTAGCGCGACGATGTGTTTCTTGATTTCGGGAGTGATTTTGATTCACTTCTGCAGTGTCGTTTAATGAACACACTACGAGAGTACTGAACACTTGACTAGATTTGTGACTAGTTTCACGATTTTCTGGCAGACCAGACAGAACTTAGCATTTCTCTCTTAATAGGACCAGATTGTCAGATGTGACAATAAATCAGAGAGTACTCAAGGAGCCAGTTTCATTGAATATACACTGATAAGCCAAAACATTATGAGCACCTGTTTAATACGAGGGTGAGTCAAATGAAAATCTTAAATTTGTAATAACAAATCGAAATTTCGCGCCGTTATCCTGTAAGTTGGTAAGCGTGCTACAAACAGCGTGCAGAATGGCCTGTAGGTGGCAGCATAGTGGAGATGCACGCATACCGTTATAATGATGGCCGCCCCACTTGCGACTTGCACCAGGGAAGAACAGCATTCTGTTATTGGGTTTTTGCATAGTGAAGGTGTGAAACCTATTAAAATTCACTGACGAATGAAGGTTCAGTACGGTGATGCATGTTTGTCACACCAGCAAGTCTACGAATGGAGTAGAAAGTTCGCAAATGGTGTGACTTCAGCGGAAGACGCTCCTCGTCCAGGTCAGGCACAACAAGTTGTGACTCCACAGAACATTGCAGCAATTGAAGCCATAATGAAGAAAAACCGCCGAGTGACACTGAATGACATTGCAGCATGTTTACAGATTAGTCATGGGTCAGCACACCACATTGTGCATGATGTGCTCCAGTTTCACAAAGTGTCTGCAAGATGGGTGCCACGGCAGCTGACTCCTGAAGTGAGAGAACGACGTTTAGATGCTTCTGAAGAACTTCTTCGGCGCTTTGAACGAGAAGGTGATGACTTCCTTGCAAGAATCGTTACTGGGGACGAAACCCGGGTTCACTTCCACCAACCGGAAACGAAGAGAGCGAGCAAGGAATGGCGCCATTCCTCATTACTAAAACCAAAGAAGTTTCGAACAGAACCATCAGCAAGGAAGGTTATGCTGACTCTCTTTTGGGACGAAAAAGGCGTCATTTTGGAGCATTACATGCCTAGAGAGACCAATGTCACCTGTGCATCATACACAGATCTAAAAAATCATCTGCGGCCTGCTATCATATCAAAGCGACGTGGATTGCTGTCAGCAGGTGTCCTTTTGCAACATGACAATGCAAGGTCCCCACACTGCCCGTACAACAGTTGCAACAATCACAGACCTGCATTTTGAGTGTCTTCCTCATCAACCATACTCACCAGACCTTGCCCCAAGTGATTTCCATATGTCTGGACCACACAAAGACGCAATGGGAAGAAAGAAGTTCCGTTCTGATGAAGAGGTACGCCACGTGGTGCATGAGTGGTTGTGCGGACTACCAAAAGAATTTTTTTCTAAAGGAATTTATGCACTTTGTAAGCGCTGGAGGACTTGCATTGAGCGTGGGCGAGATCATGTTACAAAGTGATACAGCTTTGTACCATTTATGCACAATAAATAACATTTAAAAATATTTAAGGTTTTAAGATCCTTCAACATCGCAGCGCGTCAGCAATCGTTGGTTAATATATTAAAAAACTAGAAACCTGCCTCGATTGCAAAAAAACACCTAGTGGCAACCGAGGCCCATCTAACATAGACCGGTGTGAGGTGGAGGTTACACCATTAAGTTAAGTAACGGTTTAGACTTTGTACACATGTACTGTTTGTGTTTTCGTTTTTTTTTTTCGTTTATAAATGTATAGCTGTGGTGTTCTTTTAACCATTGACAAAGGTCTTCTTAGGCACTTATGGGTTTTATTGTTCTGAAGAAGGTGTGGTTAACTACGCCGAGGCCTGGGTTGACACTAGGTGTTTTTTTGCAATCGAGGCGGGTTTCTAGTTTTTTAATATATTTAAGGTTTTCATTTGACTCACCCTCGTTGTTTATTCATCCGTCTTTGGAACGAAATACGTCACTGATTCTGCGTATCAGGGTCCCACAGTATGTTGATAAGTTTGTGGAGGTATGTGGCGTTAGATGTCTACGCATGGCTCATGTTATTCGCGTAAACATCGGGCTGCTGATTTCCTTACGCGGTGGTGGTGACCGCTAGCGACCCAAATGAGTTCCATAGGATTTATGTCAGGCGAATTTGGTCGCCGAGACATCAGTGTGAGTTCACTATAATGCTCCTCAAACCACTCACGATTGGTCACGGCCTTGCAGTTGACTCCCGGCGTAGATAAGTGTAACGTAATTTACATAAAGTTGCATTACTGTTCGATTACACAAGTAGTGACGAATCACTGCAAACAGTCACATGTGTAAAATACCTAAGAGCATTCGTCCAGGAAAATGCCACGTTGAAATTCACTGGAAGAATCCTAAGGGAATGTAAATACCCACGAAACAAGTGATTTGTAAATCACTTTTTCGATTGACTGTTGAGTATTGCACGCTACTGTGGACCCTTATCATGTAGAAGTTGAACAAGATTTACATTCCCTTAGAATGGAAAAGCTGCAGGATTAGACGGGATTTATCCGGAACTACTAAAGAACTGCGGCCCGGCTACAAAACAATGATTGGCATTGTTTTTTTTAGTAGCATATTGGAATCTGGGAAGTTATCCGCAATATTCAAGAATACCAAAATCAATGCTATCTTGAAGCCAGGAAAAGATCCAAACATACCTAAAAGTTATCGACCAATAGCCTTGCTTTCTGTCATGTACAAGCTTTTGGAAATGCTAATATTGAATAGAATAGCACCAGCAATCGAAGAGTTAATTCCAATTGAACAAGCGGGATTCTGCCCCGGTCGTGATTACAGTGATCAAGTCCTTTCACTGACCACTTTTGTGGAAGCTGGTTTTGAGAAGAAGCTGAAGAGCATCTCTGTCTTCCTTGATCTCACGGCAGCTTACGACACCTTTTGGAAGGAAGGTCTTTTATTAAAACTGATCAAGGTGGTCCCCTGTGTGAAGATATACTCTTTAATTGAAAATATGCTAAGTAACAGACTAATTCAAGTTTACTCAGAAAACAGCAGAAGCCGATTCCGCAAATTGAGTAATGGTCTACCACAAGGTTCGATCCTCTCTCCAGCACTTTTCAATTTATGCACTCATGATCTGCCTAACGCACTCTTCCGCAAATTCATATATGCGGATAATATCAACGCACTAATTTTGCAGAAGCAGAGAATGTCCTCAACCAAGACCTCGTACTCCTGGATGAATACTTTAAGAAATGGCGTTTGAAACCGAACCCTCGCAAAAGTGAGGTATCTACTTTTCACCTGGAGAATAGGCTCTCAAATTACCAACCAAGAGTCAACTTTATAGGAGAAGCATTACGGTTCATGGCACGCCTACATATCTGGGTAAGACTTTGGAAAGAACCCTAACATATAAAGCCCAATTACGTAAATCTGCTGCAAAACTGAAGAGCCATAACAACCTTCTTCAGCGTCTAGCTGGTACATCATGGGGAGCTGACGCCAACACACTGAGAACATCTGCTCTAGCACTCGTCTATTCCTCAGCAGAGTGCTGCTCTGCAGTATGGCTTAATAGCTGCCATACTTACCTTGTGGACGCTCAACTTCGTCACACTAAACGTATCATATCTGCAACATTACTTGCTACTCCAGACCAATGGCTGCCGGTGTTGTGTAACATACCACCTCCTCATATCAGAAGACAAAAACATCTTGGTCATCTGTGGTCAAGAATACTGACTAACTCGTCACTCCCAGTTCACGAAGATGTGAGGCAGCTAGAATCATCCAGGTTGAAAACCCGTAAACCAGCACGTAAAACGGCCATGGAATTGTTAAGCAACCATTTCGACCCCAAAGACAGCTGGCGGAAAGAATGGACATCTTCTACTGCACAGGGCATCTTGAAAGTTGAAGATCCATCAATAAGGCTCAATGGTTTCAGCTTGGCAAGATACACTTGTAGCAGGCTTAACCGTTTCAGATGTGGTATGAGAAGAAGTGCTTTGATTCTTCATAAGTGGGGTTGGGTGGACACCCCATACTGTGACTGTGCTGACGTTCCACAAACAATGAAGCAAATAGCAGTGGACTGCCCCCTCCGAGCCTTCCCTGGAAACCTACTGGACTCGAACCTCGTTACTTCCGAAGTGGTGGATTGGATCAATGGCTGAGATATAAAGATCTAAACTGTATTTAATGTGTCTGTGGTATTGTATTTTATGTGTTATTGCGATTGTTATGTAGACTATCACACGCTAAATAATAGTAATAGACACATTAATAGGGAGAGAGAGAGAGGATCCAGCAGCGAAGCCTTTACTCTTGAAACAGTAATTGCGAGAGAGTTACGAAGAGGCTCTACTGGGAGTTGCTACGAGAGAAACAGGACAAAAGTGCTGTTACAATTCCGTAAGTGTGCGTTCCAAGAAGATCCAGACAATACATTACTTCCTGCCACATACATCTCGCGAATTGACAACGACGAGGAAACTGTGAAGCTTAGAGCTCATACGGAGGCTCGCCAACAGTCGATTTTTCCACACACCATTCGCTAATGTAACAGGAACCTAGGGGAATTGTAGCAGAACTATACTCCACCGCTTAGCGTAAGGTGCCTTACAGTGATTAGATGTAGATTTGAAATGGAATAATAAAAAGAAATTACCGGGTGTAGCATTTCGCCTCTTCCTCTGCCCTCGGCTAGGACCCACAAAGTGGGTGTGGCCCATTTAATTTGGTAACGCAGTTAAAGCTTTCTGCAGCGCTCGTTGCGAGGGGACAGAAGCTGTTGATCGTGCAGGTGTGCAGAAACGAGATGGTGGAGGGGGTGGCACGGAGGGGGGGGGTAAGTACGGAGGGGGTCGTTATTACTGCCAGAGATTGAGTCGGCCCTGCCGCTGCCGGCGCTATGGGAAATCGTAAGGATTGTGTTTAATTAAAAACGGAGCGGTGCCGGCGACGGCGTCGTTTTTAATTACGGCGGCGTCGCCTACCGTGACAGACGGCCTGTCGCTACGGCGTCCACGCCTGCACTAGACATCTCCTGCACGAGAAACTTGTACGACGGTCATCAGCGGTCATACTGTGGTTGTTGTCGTAAAGTGACGGTTGTTTCATATGTAGGGCTCCGTACATCAGACGGTAAAAGCGGAACCCTTATAAGATCAGTTTTTTGTCCGTCTGTTTGTCTGTCTGTCCACCTTTTCAAAATCTCTTTTCTCAGGAATAGGTTGACATGTTGTTGTTGTTGTGGTCTTCAGTCCTGAGACTGGTTTGATGCAATTCTCTATGCTACTCTATCCTGTGCAAGCTTCTTCGTCTCCCAGTACCTACCGCAACCTCCATCCTTCTGAATCTGCTTAGTGTATTCATCTCTTGGTCTCCCTCTACGATTTTTACCCCCCACACTGCCCTCAAATACTAAATTGGTGATCCCTTGACACCTCAGAACATGTCCCACCAACCGATCCCTTCTTCTAGTCAAGTTGTGCCACAAACTTCTCTTCTCCTCAATCCTATTCAATACCTCCTCATTAGTTACGTGATCTACCAACCTTATCTTCAGCATTCTTCTGTAGCACCACATTTCGAAAGCTTCTGTTCTCTTGTTGTCCAAACTATTTATCGTCCACGTTCACTTCCATACATGGCTACACTCCATACAAATACTTTCAGAAACGACTTCCTGACACTTAAATCTATACTCGATGTTAACAAATATCTCTTCTTCAGAAACGCTTTCCTTTCCATTGCCAGTCTACATTTTATATGTTCTCTACTTCGACCATCATCAGTTATTTTGCTCCCCAAATAGCAAAACTCATTTACTACTTTAAGCGTCTCATTTCCTAATCTAATTCCCGCAGCATCACCCGACTTAATTCGACTGCATTCCATTATCCTAGTTTTGCTTTTGTTGATGTTCATCTTATATCCTCCTTTCAAGACACTGTCCATTCCGTTCAACTGCTCTTCCAGGTCCTTTGCTGTCTCTGACATAATTACAATGTCGTCGGCGAACCTCAATGTTTTTATTTCTTCTACATGGATTTTAATTCCTACTCCATATTTTTCTTTTGTTTCCTTTACTACTTGCTCAATATACAGACTGAATAACGTCGGGGACAGGCTACAACCCTGTCTCACTCCCTTCCCAACCACTGCTTCCCTTTCATGTCCCTCGACTCTTATAACTGCCACCTGGTTTCTGTACAAATCGTAAATAGCCTTTCGCTCCCTGTATTTTACCCCTGCCACCTTCAGAATTTGAAAGAGAGTATTCCAGTCAACATTGGCTAAAGCTTCCTCTAAGTCTACAAATGATAGAAACGTAAGTTTGCCTTTCCTTAATCTATCTTCTAAGATAAGTCGTAGGGTCAGTATTGCCTCACGTGTTCCAATATTTCTACGGAATCCAAACTGATCTTCCCCGAGGTCGGCTTCTACCAGTTTTTCCATTCGTCTGTAAAGCATTCGCGTTATTGTTTTGCAGCTGTGGCTTATTAGACTGATATTTCGGTAATTTTCACATCTGTCAACACCTGCTTTCTTTGGGATTGGAATTGACATAGCAAGTTGAAATTTATGTCACATATTAAATTCTACGGCTCCTTGCCGAGGTAAAAAAGTGAAGCTTCGAAGTCAGTGCAATCAAAAGACACGGTCATTTATGTCACATATTTTGATACGCGCAACCTCTGTCATCAAAACGTACAGATCTACAATCATGGCATGTGCCAAGAAGCAAGGTTTCACGCTACAACCAAAGGAAAAAGTCCGAAAATTATTAATCGGTAATTATACAGTACGAAATTTTTTTTGTCATTATCAGATTGTTTGTCCGTCCGTCCGTCTGGTAAGACCCCTTTTTCTCAGGAACGGATAAATGTATCAAGTTGAAATTAACGTCACACATTGACGTCTACGGTCCTTTGGCAGTGTAAAAAAGTGAAGATTCTAAGTCAACGCTTTTTAAAGGTATCTCCATTTATGTCACATATTTTGATACTCGCAAACTCACTCATTAAACCCTATACGACACTTTCCCTTGACATACAGTCATGAAATTTGCCTAGGAGAAAGGTTTCACAGCATAACTAAAGGAAGAAAATGAGATAATTGTTGATTTGTAACTATATCACACGAAGAACTATCTCTTTTGTCAAAAAACAAATATTGTTATCTTGGTTGTCTTTTTGTACAAATATTCAGGTCTTTGTATGTCTACAAATAACTTTCAGACACTGATGATGTACAATACAAGGTAGTCGTTACGTGTGGCACACCAACAACTAGTAGAGTATTCTATTTCAATTAATTGTGGAATTTTGTACGTAGCCCATAAACACGAGGGTTGCCCAGAAAGTTATGAACTGCATTTTTTTCTTCAACAACACTACCCTGGGGAACGCCAGAAATCACTTGTTTCGCTCGATGATTTTCCATCAGTTACTACGAAGGCGACGTCGCTGGCAGGAAACCACGGATTCAGTCACATAACTGAGACGATATTCGATAAGCAAGCAGTTTCGCTACAAGCCGCTTGTGTGGTACAGTGTCTAAAGCCTTTTGGAAATCTAGAAATGCGGAGTCAATTTGAAATCCCTTGTCAATTGCAATCAACACTTCCTGTGTGTAAAGAGCTAGTTGTGTTTCACCAGAATGATGTTTTCTAAATCCGTGTTGATTGTGAGTCAATAGACCGTTCTCTTCGAGGTAATTCATATTGTTCGAAGACAATATATGCTACAAAATCCTGCTGCATATCGACGTTAATGATATGGTCCCGTAATTTAGTGGATTACTCCTACTACCTTTCTTGAACACTGGAGTGGCTTGTGCAACGTTCCGGTCTTTCGGTACGGATCTTTCGTCGAGCGAACTGTTGTATATGATTGTTAAGTACGGAGCTATTGTATCAGCATACTCCGAAAGGAATCTGGTTGGTATATGGTCGGGGTCGGAAGACTTGCTTTTATTAAATGATTTAAGTTGCTCCACTACTCCGAGGATATCTACTTCAAAAGTACCCATGTTGACAGCTTTATTCGAATTCCGAAATATTTACGTCGTCTTATTTGGTGAAGGAACTTCGGGAGGCTTTGTTGAGCAACTCTGCCGTCGATAGTATTCCCATTGCTGTCGCGCAGAGAAGACATTGATTATGTCTAGACGCTAGCATGCTTTGTATACGACCAGAGTCTCTATGGATGTTCTGCCAGGTTTCGAGACAAACTTTTGTTGTGGAAACTCCTGTCATTGAAGTCAGCGCTAAATTCCGAGCTTCTGTAGAAGATCGCCAATTTTGGGGATTTTGCGTTCGTTTAAATTTAACATTGTCTTTTCGTTGCTTCTGCAACAGTGTTCTGACACGTTTTGTGTACCATGGGGAATCAGCTCCGTCATTCGTTAATTTATTTGGTATAAATCTCTTAATTGCTATCTATACTATTTCTTTGAATTCAAGCCACATCTGATCTACACCTACATTGTTAATTTGGATGAAGTGGAAACTGTCTCTCAGGAAGGCGGCAAGTGAATTTTTATCTGCTTTTTTGAATGGGTATATTTTTCATTTATTTTTGGAGGATTTTGGGGTTACAACATTCAATCTCGCTACGACAATCCTGTGTTTGCTAATCCCTGTATCCGTCTTGACACAGTTCCAGAATAATGTCTTCTTAAGAAGATAAGGGCCCCTCGAAATACGTCCTCGAGTCAGGATACTTAAATGCTAGCACCAGTACTCCTGCATCGTGCAGACTGAATCGTTTTCCATATACATTAGCTCAAGGGCTTAACTATAACCACACGGGACACTCAGTGAGACAAAAGCTGTGACATTCAATCTCGCTACGACAATCCTGTGTTTGCTAATCCCTGTATCCGTCTTGACACAGTTCCAGAATAATGTCCTCTTAAGAAGATAGGGCCCCTCGAAATACGTCCTCGAGTCAGGATACTTACATGCTAACACCAGTACTCCTGCATCGTGCAGACTGAATCGTTTTCCATATACATTAGCTCAAGGGCTTAACTATAACCACACGGGACACTCAGTGAGACAAAAGCTGTGCCTACTCGATAAACAATAATTCAATTTGGTGCTAGAGTTATAAGCTGGACATATTTTTTCGTCTGCGAAAGAGCTGAGCGCTGTATGCATTGCGGCATGTACTCCGTGAAATGACAATTTACCAAAAACGAGCTGAGATCGATTTACTTAAGTGTGAGAGCTTGGACTGGATGGCCGATGTCAGTACGACTAGATTTTTTCGTAAAGCCCGGCAGCTGTCATTCCAAGAATTTAATTTACTTTTGCTTCATATAATTACTGTGAGCTAATCGTCAATTCCAAAAGGTATGTTGGAATTCTCATAGTTTGGATCGAACTATACTGAAGAGCCAAAAAAATGGTACACCTGCCTAATATCGTGTAGGGCTACCCCGAGCACGCAGAAGTGCCGCAACACGACCTGACATGGACTCAACTGTCTCAAGGAGTGCTGCAGAGAACTGACACCAGGAATCATCCAGCGTTGTCCATAAATCCGTAAGAGTGCGAGGGGGTGGAAACCTCTTCTGATCAGCACATGGCAAGGCATCCCAGATAGGCTCAATAATGTCCATGTCTGATGAGTTCGGTGGCCAGCGGAAGTGTTTAAACCCTGAAGAGCGTTCATGGAGCCACTCTGTAGCAATTCTGGACGTGTAAGGTGTCGCATTGTCCTGCTGGAATTTCCCAAGTCCGTGGGAAAGCACAATGGACATGAGTGAATGTGGGTGATCAGACAGTATGCTTACGTACGTGTCACCTGTCAGAGTCCTATCTAGACATATCAGGGGTCCCACATCACTCCAACTTTACACGCCCCACACCATTACAATGTCTCCACCAGCTTGGACAGTCATCTGCTCCATGCCTGTATACGTCCATCCGCTCGATACAATATGAAACGACACTCGTCCGATTAGACAACATGTTTCCAGTCATCGGCAGTCCAATGTCGACGTTGACGGGCCCAGGCTTTGTGTCGTGCAGTCAGCAAGAGTACACGAGTGGGCCTTCGGCTCCGAAATCCCATATCGATGATGTTTCGTTGAATGGTTCGTACGCTGACACTTGTCGATGGCCCAGCATTGAAATCTGCAGCAATCTGCGGAAAATTTGCACTTCTGCCCCGTTGAACGATTCTCTTCAGTAGTCATTGGTCCCGTTCTTGCAAGATCTTTCTCCGGCCGCAGCGATATCGGAGATTTGATGTTTTGCCGAATTCCTGATATTCACAATACACTCATGAAATGATTGTACGGCAAAATCCTCGCTTAATCGCTATCTCGGAGGTGCTATGTCCCATCGCTCGTGCGCTGACTGTAACACCACGTTCAAACTCACTTAAAACTTGATAATCTGCCATTGTAGCAGCAGTAGCCGATCTAACAAGTGCGCCAGACACTTGTCTTATATAGGCGTTGCCGACGGAAGCGCCGTATTCTGCCTGTTTATATATCTCTGTATTTGAATACGCATGCGTAAACCAGTTTCTTTGGCGCTTCAGAGTACGGGTGTCCTACATAGTTCGGCTATTCGTAGATCGTGTAGGTCGATGAAGAATGAATGGATAGTTACAATCTGCAGACACTTTCATATTCAATATTTTTTATCCCTAGGAATTTCTTTTTTATGGCAACACGACAACGATTACCCGCCTTCCATCGGCAGTACCGTGTTAGCACACGAGCGGACTCCGGATAGTCTATGAAAATGATAGCAACGGTTTTAGCTTCTTGTTTTGGGAGCGAGGTTGCAGAAATGTCGCCTGGTGAATTACAAGACAACGTCAGAAGAATTCAGCTGTAAATCCAGCGAGCAATTCTCCGGACTTCTCAGGGACGGGCATAAAATGAGAACAGATTTCTGAATCGCACAGGTCTCTAAAGTGTGCAGTTATTAAAGAGAGTGTCTTCCCATTTAGTTGCTACATCTTTCTATTCAAGGAGGTTAATTATTCAGTCTGTTCACAATATTTCACTTTGGATGAGAGGTATTATTGTAGTCAACTGATCTAAGAGCAGTAGAGAGATATTTCGTAGTACATTTTGTGCACACTCAGCCAGTCCTTAAACAGCAACTAACGCTTTTTAGGCCTGAAGCAATGGCATACTTGCCTTTGAAAGGACTCATTGTGTTTTTCGCGAAATCTCTCTCATGAGACAAGACTTCTTAATGCCTATTGGAACGCTTTCCTCTTTCTTTCTTCGAAGGAAAAATTGCTCCTATTATTTTCATGGAAAGGAAAGCGGTGGATGAAACGAAGCACGGTTTATTACGAAAAACTGTCTTCATTAATCATCTTTTTCCCCTTGCGCTCATCCTGACTAGTATGGGAAGTTCTTTTTTTCACAGTTTGTCAAATTTTATTTTGTTATTTAACTTTGTGGCCGGATGCTCTTTCTGATCCCACAGCCGTCAAGGTAACCGATGGTAGGGATATCGCTTGCGCCACCTGTCAGTGAACTGTGTAAATTTTATGAAACATAATGAAAATGAAAGCTCCAAAACAAGCTGCAGGTAAGATAATATATTTAATATTTTACACGACAGACCTGTTTCCACTTAACTGTCATTTCCAAGTGACCTGCGAAAGTAACATTGGTAAGAGTATATATACGTAAATCCTGGCTGTTCTATGTGTACATTTCATCGGTACTTTCGTCTAGTTGAGAGTGACGATCGTATTGCGTCTACAACACATTTTTTCTGTCGAGTAGTGGTAAGTATAATGTTTTTTGTGTGTGTGTTTTGTTTTTGTTTCATCAGTCTTCTGACTGGTCTGATGCGGCCAGCCACGAATTCCTCTCCTGCGCTAACCTCTTCATCTCAGAGTAGCAATTGCAACTTACGTCCTCTATTATTTGCTGGATGTATTCCAATCTCTGTCTTTCCCTATAGTTTTTGCCTTCTGCAGCTCCCTCTATTACCATGGAAGTCATTCCCTGATCTCTTAACAGATGTCCTATCATCATGTCCCTTCTCCTTATCAGTGTTTTCCACATATTCCTTTCCTCTCCGATTCTGCACAGAACCTCCTCATTCCTTACCTTATCAGTCCACCTAATTTTCATCATTCTTCTATAGCATCGCATCTCAAATGCTTCGATTCTCTTCTGTTCCGGTTTTCCCACAGTCCATGTTTCACTACCATATAATGCTGTACTCCAGACGTACATCCTCAGAAATTTCTTCCTCAAATTAAGGCCGATATTTGACATTAGTAGACTTCTCTTGGCCAGGAATGCCCTTTTTGCCATTGTTAGTCTGCTTTTGATGTCCTCCTTGCTCCGTCCGTCATTGGTTATTTTACTGCCTTGGTAGCAGAATTCCTTAACTTCATCTACTTCGTGACCATCGATCCGATCCCGATATTAAGTTTCTCGCTGTTCTCATTGCTGCTACTTCTCATTACCCTCGTCTTTCTTCGATTTACTCTCAATCCATACTCTGCACTCATTAGATTGATCATTCCATTCAGCAGATCACGTAATTCTTCTTCACTTACACTCCGAATAGCCATGTCATCAGTGTGAATCGTATCATTGATATCCTTTCACCCTGAATTTTAATTCCATCCCTGAACCTTTCTTTTATTTCCATCATTGCTTCCTCGATGTCGAGATTGAACGGTAGGGGCGTAAGGCTACAAACTTGTCTTACACCCTTTTTAATACGAGCACTTCGATCTTGGTCGTCCCCTCTTATTATTCCCTCTTGGCTGTTGTACACATTGTATATATGACCCGTCTCTCCCTATAGCTTACTCCTATTTTCTCAGAATTTCGAACATTTTGCACTATTTTACATTGTCGGACGCTTTTTCCAGGTCGACAAATGCTATGAACGTGTCTTGATTTTTCTGTAGTCTTGCTTCCTTTATTAACCACAATGTCAGAATTGCCTCTCTCGTGACTTTACCTTTCCTAAAGCCAAACTGATCGTCATCTAGCGCATCCTCAATTTTCTTTTCCATTCTTCTGTACATTATTCTTGTCACCAACTTGGATGCTTTTTCGAAAGTCAGATGGTATGTTGCCGGACTCATACATTCTACACACGAATGTGAATAGTCGTTTTGTTGCCACTTCCCCCAATGCTTTTAAAAATTCTGATCGAATGTTGTCCATCCCTTCTGTCTTATTTGATCTTAAGTCCTCCAAAGTTCTTTTAAATTCTGATTCTAATACCGGGTCCCGTATCTCTTCTAAATCCAATCCTGTTTCTTCTTCTATCCTGTTTCTTCTGTTACCAATGGTTTCTTCGCAGTTATTTTCTTTGTACCTATGTTTTCCTTCCCAACTTCTGTTATCGCCCTTTTTAGGGATGTCCATTCCTCTTCAACTGTACTGCCTACTGAGCTATTCCTTATTGCTGTATCTATAGCCTTAGAGAATTCAAGCGTATCTCGTCATTCCTTAGTACTTCCGTATCCCACTTCTTTGCATATTGATTCTTCCTGACTCTTAACCTTCAGCCTACTCTTCATCACTACTATATTGTGGTCTGAGTGTATATCTGCTCCTGGCTACGCCTTACAATCCAGTATCTGATTTCGAAATCTCTGTCTGACCATCATGTAATCTAACTGAAATCTTTGTGGTTACAAAACGTAAAAAAATACGTTTTTGGCAGATATTTTAACAGTTCTTTACTTCGATGCTGTATGTTTACAAAGTACATATTTCCGTTTTCTGTTACGTCATTAAAGTAGTCGATGTTGTATTTATGTTTGAAGTATGTGTCTTCATGTAGTCCACTTCTACGAATATATATTTGCAGTTCTTCGAGAATGTTCACAGTAAGTAATTTCGGTATTCTATGCAATATTTCTATCGCAGTTTCGGTTTCCTCGTCTTTGCAGTGTTGAGTTTTCAGACGTAAATGGAAGCTTGACAGATTACTGTCACTATTCGTAGTGTGTTATTTAAATATGGTGTAAAAATTTTGTCCGATCTGGCCAAAATAGAAATTGTTGTGATCGTCTGAGATGATTTTGCGTGTTCCAGGAACGACATATTCTGTAATTTTGGTTGTGCTTGAAGATAATTTCTTTATAAGATATGGATGGAACGCCAGTTGTGTGTGTGTGGGTTTGAACGGTACATTTATCTTATTTTATATTCGTCCCAGGTAAATTGTAGGTAGCTCGGTAATTATATGTTTCGTTAAGGTGTCTCTTAGTTAATGTGTCTGTCATTATGTATTGTGATAGGTTTCAGTTTCGTGTGTTTTTTAAATAATTTTGCTACTGTATCTGGATCAAAATCATTTTTGTAGGCTTTGTAATAAAGTATTTTCAGTTATTTTTGCTTAGCTGGTTTTTCTAGAGGGTAAATTTAGTATTAAGCTAATCAGTGAGTGGAAGAAGGCATGCGTTTGTGTTTTAAGATGGCAAGAATTGGCATTTATTACACTTTTTGCGATGGTAGGTTTTCTGTATAGGTGAAATGCGGGTGGCAGTTGTTGTCTTTGCTAATTTACAGGACAAGGTAGTTTATTGAACTGACGTAAGTACCAATGTAAATGTAAACACAAAACATCCACGATTTACGCAGACGGTTCATCGAACCACCTTCACAGTTCTCTATTATTCCAATCTCGTGTAGCGCGCGGAAAGAACGAACATCTATAGCTTTCCGTACGAGCTCTGCTTTCGCTTATTTTATCGTGGTGATCGTTTCTCCATATGTAGGTCGACGTCAACAAAATATTTTCGCATTCGGAGGAGAAAGTTGGTGATTGGAATTTCGTGAGAAGATTCCCTCGCAACGAAAAACGCGTTTCTTTTAATGATGTCCAGCCCAAATCCTGTATCATTTCTGTGACACTCTCTCCCGCATTTCGCGATGATACAAAACGTGCTGCCCTTCTTTGAACTTTTTCGATGTACTCCTATCTGGTAAGGATCCCACACCGCGAAGCAGTATTCCAAAAGAGGCAGTCTCCTTAGTAGGTCTGTTACATTTTCTAAGTGTCCTGCCAATAAAACGCAGTCTTTGGTTAGTCTTCCCCACAGCATTTTCTATGTGTTCTTTCCAATTTAAGTTGTTCGTAATTGTAATACCTAGGGATTTAGTTGAATTTGCGGCTTTTACATTAGACTGATTTATCGTGTTACCGAAGTTTAACGGATTCCTTTTAGTACTCATGTGGATGACCTCACACGTTTCGTTATTTATGGTCAACTGCCAATTTTCGCACCATGAGATATCTTTTCCAAATCGTTTTGCAGTTTGTTTTGATCTTCTGATGACTTTGTTGGTCGATAAACGACAGCGTCATCTGCAAACAACCTAAGACGGCTGCTCAGATTGTCTCCCAAATCGTTTGTATAAGGAACAGCAAAGGGCCTATATCACTAACTTGGGGAACGCCAGAAATCACTTTTATTTTACTCGGTGACTTTCGGTCAATTACTACGAACTGTGACCTCAGCTGACAGGAAGTCACAAATCCAGTAACATAACTGAGACGATTTTCGACAAGGACGCAATTTCACTATAAGCCGCTTGTGTGGTCTGTGTCAAAAGACTTCCGGAAATCCAGAGGTACGGAATCGATCTCAGATCCCTTGTCAATAGCACTCAATACTTCATGTGACTAAAGAGCTAGTTGTGTTTCACAGGAACGATGTTTCCTAACCCATGTTGTCAATAGACAGTTTTCTTCGAGGTAATTCATAATGTTTGAACAAAATATATGTTCCAAAATCCTGCTGCATATCGACGTTAACGATATGGGCCTATAATTTAGTTGATTACTTCTACTACCTTTCTTGAATATTGGTGTGACCTGCGCAACTTTCCAGTCTTTGGGTATGGATCTTTCGTCTAGCTAACGGCTGTATATGATTGTTAAGTACGGAGCTAATGCGTCAGCATACTCCGAAAGAAACCTGATTGGTATACAGTCTGGACCATAAGACTTGCTTTTATTAAGTGATTTAAGTTGCTTCACTACTCTGAGGATATTTACTTCTACGTTACTCATGTTGGTAGCTGTTCTCGATTCGAAGGAGCTCTGTAAATACATAAGACGCATAGTTCCAAGACCATTGTATTAGGAGCGTCGCTTGCTTATGTATTTACAAAACACCTGAGGACGGCAGTTTTCCGAAACGGGCTCATCGTAAATGATATAAAATATGAACAATTTACATACCAGTGTAGCCAGCTATTATTCATAACAATCACGTCGTTAGAAGTTACATTACCGGAAGCTTTTCCGACCCGGTTGGGTCTGCTATTTTCAACTGCAAGGAAAATAGCGGTGAACAGCGAAATGCTAGGGGCGTTCAGTAACTAATGCAACACACTTGTTATCTGAAAGCACTTTGGTTTTATTCTGGATTCCAGTAAACCATATTATTCCCCACTCTTGTGGCTACAAAACCCTTTTTTCATCATAATCTCCGACAAATGGTATGGCCTTGCCTTCAAGGAACTTCCTTTCCGGATGAAAATGCGCTTCGGATACGGCTCGGCGAGTTCTTAGCCTCAAAAACACGTGATTTCTACAGTTTAGGAATCGAAAAGTTAGGCCATCGTTGGCAGACTGTTGTAAATAGTGAAAGAGAATGTAGTATTGGTGACTAAAATCTCTATTATGTGTATCTGATGAGTTTTTTAAACTTATGGAAAAATGCTACGAACTTTTGCACCAACCCAATAGTTCCTCAGGTACCTCATGTTCTCACAGCATTGAGAAGCATTAACAAGTCCACTGAAACGATTAAAGGGTGATAATTCGAGGATCCTTGCTAGTAGGTACCATTTACCAGTGTCTTAAGAGATGAGAATGCCCTAATTTCAGTTGAATAGCGAACATTTTGCTTATCAGGCATGGGTACCTCAAAGACCTTAATGTTTGAATATTTTGGAGAGTAGCTGGAAGCTCGTGAATACTGTCAGCCAGATGGCAGCCCTCCCCAGTTTTGGAAGCGCTCGTTGGCGTTCTTGGGAGCAGGTGCTGTTAGGTGCAGAAATGGAAGTGCTACACTATGAAGTGTCAATCAAATATTTGTAAAACTTTGTAGTGATGTTCGTCGCATAACTAGTATTAAATGAATAAACTTTCATTCTATTCTGAGCTGATGTCCATGATCAGAGGTGTGACCATCGCGGACACGAATTCACTCCTAGTATTTGTCGTGGCCTAGAAGCAAAAGTTTCAGAATGTCGTCTTGAATAAATTCTTGCACTACCTAAAACACACGATTTATCAATTAATGAATATTTCTAGCTGGAGGCCGGTATGGAAATACGGGATGCGGCGCGGGAACTTTATTTAAAAAATCATAAATCAGAAAGTATTAGAGACATCAATTTAATTCTTTTTTCTTTACAAAGAGTAACATCTAAAGTTTTGTTCCATTACGTTTTGAAAATGATGTCTTGAAGGTGGCCTCCGTTCTGCTCAATGCATTTGGAGAGTCGAAATCGGAAGTTTCGGTCCACTTTTTCAAACAATTCTCTGTCGATGTTAGCAATAGCAACACGAATATTGTTTCGTCTCTTTCAATGATTTATTCTTTATTTCTCTTTCGCTTGTCCTTACAAATCTTTCCACAAAATGTCATTGTCCTACGATCACTCATTTTCACGTGGGCCCTCTCAAGTAGCGAAAGTTTAATTGTTAGAAAACTGTACATTGACCTGCTGGAATATGCCGTTTGGTACCATGGTCGTGAAGGGCATGACAGAAGCGTTTTCTATTGTTATCACACAGTGACGAGCATTTCAGTCTCCCTTAAACAATTACCAAATCAGTTCTGTTGTCATATTCAGTAGCTCTCTACACATGATTAGAGAGGAATGGGTCTCGAGTATCGCTTCTTCCTATGTATGACCTATCACACGTTCATATACGAACACGTTGGCGTCGATCTGATCGCTAGAAACAGAGGCTTGTCGCTAAAAGTAGAATGCCACTAAGTGTTTCAGTTGCCTTTGGCTCTACATCATACAAGTGTTTGTTATCTCTGGTAAGTTGTCAGCGGTAAAGTACCTATGGCAAATCGAGAGCTCAACCTTACTTCCAGAAATCTGTTCCGAGCAATTCGAGAAGACATTCTTCCTGTAACATTATCCGGATTTGAGCTGCTATCATCCATCTATTCGTCTTCTCGGCATGTAGTCTTTCTGAAAGAACCCGAGCCTTCATATTCTTGCCACACTGCTGCGCTGAATCCATCTCGTCACCACACGTTCTGCACTACAGTCAACTGCGACAGCGGTCTGTCGGCAAGGCGCTGTCATGTCTCTGATTCGAATGAATCGTCCCTTAAAGTTCGAGAAACGGCGACGAACTGCACGTGGACGTCCTTTGTGCATGCTGTGTCGCAATCCGCACTTGAAAAATTCCACTAAAGTTAGACCAGTGGTTCCCAACAGGTGGTCCGCGGACCCCTAGGGGAGCTATGCCAGAGGGGTCCGCAAGATGCTATTACAATAAAAAATACATTAAATATATTTCGTATGATAACAGATTTTTTGTTTTGGCCGCTTCCTGGATGAGCAGAGCTTTAGCGAACACTATCTTCAACGTCTAGCGTCTTCCTAGAGGCAACTGACACTAGCACACTCTAGTGTAAAATTAGAATTAGATAGAGGCTAATAGTTCTGCTGTATGCCTTAGACTGCGCGCGCTGCCTCTTTGCAGCTGACAACTGACAGTCACTTTACACAGAAACTCGCATTTCAGACGACAATCGGCCATTATTTTTTTAAGGAGTTTGCTAAACACCCAGATTTGAAGACAAAAATTTTGAGCAATAATCAAAAATTTAACAATAACAATGATGGCTAAATTGAAAAAGTTTTAAGCTCAATATTCTTTCAATAAAGAATGTCAATGTTTTTTCTAAGTACCAAAAATAGAAAACGTATAAAAAGACTCTTAATTTGGCTTTTTTAGGTATTTGATACTGTGATATGACGAGGTACCAATCATGCTCGATGAGGGGGTCCTGGAGAATATTTTGTTGGGAGCCCCTGAGTTAGACTCTCCCAAAGGCCATCACGCACTCGCGTCATTCATCTGTAAGAACGGATGTTTTCCTCTACTGAAAGCAAGCTCGTGGAAGGATGAAGTTTCAAACATATCCCTGAGGAATGCAAATACTGAGGTATCAGTTTGGTAGTCAGATGCTTCGTAAATGGCATAGCTGTAATATAGTGAAAATAGTAGGAAGGTGGCACAAGTGATACAAAATGAAAATTAAATGAGGGCGCTTGGTTGGCTTCATGAGATGTAACTACTCTGTGTACATCTGAGCCAGGTGAGGAGACATAATAGAAAACTACTTGCATGAGCATGGTAAAATACCTGACGTTGAAATAGATACATTTATAGGACTATTAAAGTTCGCTTTATCGTTCAACTATTTTAAGTTTAATGGTAAGTGTTATGTACAGACGAATGATGTAGTAATTGGTTGTACGTTGGCAGGGCAGATGTCGCACATCTTCTTGAACGCATATGAAACAGCGTTCATTAAATAAAATGTTAAATACAATATAAAATATATGTGTGCAGAAGGTAGGTTGGCAGTACGCTTATAGTGTATCAAAGGTCCGAGGAAGAAGCGAATGAATTAGCGAGTGACCGTCAAAAGGTTCGTATTTACAGTGGGACATGAGCAACAGCGATTTTTAAATTTAGAATCTAGATTTGACGATCGACAATAAGAACAACAAGTTTGAGACATGAATATTTAGGAATCTCACGTTCACAGGTGCAGGAATTCATAAAACCTCGTGCCACTGCCATAAACATAAATTAGCAATATTCAAAAGAGCAGCGCGCAGGGCTAATTTCATTACACAAAGTCCTAAGAACAAGGAGGAAGAAATGTAAACACTTAGGCAAATAGGGGTAGAAAACGGTTGTGATTTGGTATTAATAGATAGAACTGACGCAGCAGTAGGCCACAGAAACCAATAAAACGACAAAAACTCTCAGAATCATATGGTCATGGCATTTGAAGGAATTATCTCATATAAACTGGCGAGGCTATTTCACAACAAAGGGGTTAAAATTGCGTTCAGGACTCACAACAAACTGGAACACAGGCTGAAGCACAAGATCAGCACAGGCGAGAACTGGCTGGGGAAAGATGCAGTTTTTTAAATGAAGTGCCAGGATGAAATTACTTGAAGCATCCGGGTGGAAATTTTAAAATAAGGTCCAAAGAGCGTAATAACCGGTACGTAAGCGAAGCATGCGTTACGTAATATGTTCCAAAACGTCGTGCATAAAAATGAGATTTTTCCGGTGCTCGTACTTGGGAGTCTATTGGTGATAAAAAGGTAGGGCCAAGTGTTACTGGACAGTCTTTGGGCTAAAGACCAAACTGCAACTACCGTAAAATACAGGATCAAAGTTTGAGTATTACACACTTCCTCCAGCTTAGGAAAACGGAGCAAACCGGTCGGTTCATTTTGCTTTATATGTGGTCTATGGTGCGCCTTAATGGGCTTATGGTGGCAGCTGGAAAACACGGTTTTTTGGGGTAGCAAAACCGAGCCGCCGATTCCAAGACGATTGTTGACAGCAAATGGCTGTAATTTTTGTGATAAATTCCTAAGATTCCAATCCCGAACAAGCTTGAAAATGTTCTTGATGCGTTAACGGTTGCCGAGATACAGAGCTTCATAATTACCTTATTTATACACGTAAGACACGCACGTAATATCCAGTGTGAAGCGGAAACTTAAGTTATGAGGTGATGTAAAATGCCAAAATACGCTGTCCGTTATCATCAGAACTCGATGTTATTCACATCTACACATATCAAAAAAAGGTTTGCATCACCTCGGTTCCGAGAGTCCCGGTACCTGTACAGAAAATTGGAATAGGGATCAACATAAACATCATTTTCGCCCTTTTTATTGCTCATGAAACCACACATTGCATATTGTACCACCATACAGCGAGACCTTCAGAGGTGGTGGTCCAGATTGCTGTACACACCGGTACCTCTAATGCCCAGTAGAACGTTCGATAGGGTTGATGTCTGGAGAACATGCTGGCCACTCTAGTCGAGTGATGTCGTTATCGTGAAGGAAGTCATTCACAAGACGTGCACGATGGGGGCGCGAATTGTCCATGAAGAAGAATGCCTCGCCAATATGCTACCGATATGGTTGCACTCTCGGTCGTAGGAAGGCGTTCACGTATCGTACAGCCGTTACGGCGCCTTCCATGACCACCAGCGGCGTACGTCGGCCCCACATAATGCCATCCCAAAACATCAGGGAACCTCCACCTTGTTGCACTCGCGGGACAGTGTGCCTAAGGCGTTCAGCCTGACTGCGTTGCCTCCAAACACGTCTCCGACGATTGTCTGGTTGAAGGCATATGCAACACTCATCGGTGAGGAGAACGTGATGCCAATCCTGAGCGGTCCATTCGGCATGTTGTTGGGCCGATCTGTACCGCTCTGCTTGGTGATTGGTTGCAAAAATGGACCTCGCCATGGATGTCGGGAGTGAAGTTGCGCATCATGCAGCCTATTGAGCACAGTTTGAGTCGTAACACGACATCGTGTGGCTGCACGAAAACCATTATTCAACGTGCTGGCGTTGCTGTCAGGATTTCTCCGAGCCATAATCCGTAGGTAGCCGTCATCCACTGCAATAGTAGCCATTTGGCGGCCTGAGCGAGGCATGTCATCGACAGTTCCTGTCTCTCTGTATCTCCTCCATGTCCGAACAACGTGTTCACTCCGAGATGCCTGGAGACTTCCCTTGTTGAGAGCCCTTCATGGCACAAAGTAACAATGCAGACGCGATCGAATCGCGATATTGACCGTCTAGGCATGGTTGAACTACAGGCAACACGAGCCGTGTACCTACTTCCTGGTGGAGAACTACAGGCAACACGAGCCGTGTACCTACTTCCTGGTGGAATGACTGGAACTGATCAGCTGTCGGACCCCCTCCTTCAAATAGGCGGTGCTCGTGAATAGTTGTTTACATCTTTGGGCGGGTTTAGTGACGTTTCTGAAGTGTCAAAGGGACTATTTCTGTCATACAATATCCACAGTCAACGTCTATTCAAAGGGACTGTGTCTGTGATACAATATCCACAGTCAACGTCTATCTTTAGGAGGTCTGGGAACCGGAGTGACAAACTTTTTTTAGTGTGTGTACATCTACATGATTAATCTGCAATTGACAATTAAATGCCTGGCAGAAGGTTCATCGAATTACCATCAAGCTATTTCTCTATCTCGAACAGCGAACGGAAAAACGAACACTTAAATTTTTCCGTGCGTGCTCTGATTTATTTTGTTACGTTGATCATTCCTCACTTTGTAGGTGGACCCAACAAAATATTTTCAAATTCTGAGAAGAAAGTTGATGATTGAAATTTCATGAGAAGAGGCTGTCGCAACGAGAAACGGCTTCGTCGTAATTATTGCCACCCAAATTGACGTATCATATCCGTGGCGCTCTCTCCCCTGTTATCCTCCGTCGGTCCCACCTGATGCGGATCTCACACCGCAGAGCACTACTCCAGAAGAGGACGTACAAGTGTAGTGTAGGCAATCTCTTTAGTAGACCTGTTGCATTTTATCTGTGTTCTGCTAGTAAATCGTAGTCTTCCGTTTGCTTCACGCATGTTGCGGTACTGAAGCACATGTAAAATATTTTTGCACACAAAATCCGGTCTGAGGCGTAGAATTAGTTTTGCGTTACTTGAATTTCATATAAGCAAACTATCAAAATTTGTCTGACCTACAAAGTCCTTTTCATGTGAGTGGCATTCCCTGCAATAGCAGGGAATAGAAGGGAACCAGTGGAAAAATGCTCCTATCTGAGTACAAAAAAGGGTAATACGCTCTTGTTTCAAAAGATTGACTAAAAACTGGGGTATCAGCTGCCTCATTCTACCTAACTCAGCACCTTCAGAAATTTCCCAAAAGTTTTGGCATGCGAAAGACTTTTTAAAGGTGCTGAGGAAGGTAGAATGAGGCAGCTGGTACCCCAATTTTCAGTCATAGACTTTCAAACCAGGACCGCATTAACGTTATTTTGTGCTTCGACAGGAGCATTTTCCCGCTGGGAAAGAAAATATCTCATCGGGCTTGACGAAACACCTCAGCAATGAGCAGCAGTCTCTGGGTAACATCACAGACTGCATGAGGGTGTTGCACTTTGAGGATACAGGGTGCTTGTTGCCAGGTTTAGAGAAAGTTTACATTTTTTACGCTTTCCGAGAGGAATGCATCAGCGTGTTACATGCGAAGACAGAACTGTCCAGTGGGCATTTCTGGGCCCAATTTACCGATGTATAGCGGCGATAGTTTATTTCCTGTTGCTCAGTTTACATGGAAGGACGCATTGCAACATAGGTGTGGCGTTGGTTTTTAGAATGTGCTGGTACTTGACATATAACTATCAAAGGTTTTACAAAAGATTGTTACTTCGTTGGGGGCTGTGATATATGCTTTGTGGGTTAGTACTATCTATGGCAGGTGAAGGCAGCTGCCGTTAGTTTGAAACTGAGCCTTGAGTGACCTGCGTGTGGACTAGGTTTCCAAGAAAAAAAATACTTAATTGCTTGAAAGTAACTAGGGTAATTAAGAAAAAACTCATTGATTTGAGGTAAAATTGAAATGCTTCACAATGATTCCTTCTATGTAATGAAGTGTCAAAAAGTTAACCTCTTCAGGCGTATTTTTCATAAAAAATATTGCACCATGGTTGATATTTAATTTTTAAAATGGCTTCATACGAATCAAGTAAAATTAAAGACGCTTCGAGGACATCAGTCACTAGCAAGACAAGTGAGGTATCAAAAAGTTTATCTTTTAGGGTTTAAACAAACCTTGAAAATGAAAAACAGATTTGAAGATAAAAAATGTCAAGTATTTCGAGAAATGATATGTCTAAAAGCAAGAAGTAAAATAGATTAGAGAAGTATTTGACGCGCCTTTGAATGTTCCTCGAAATTATGTACAGCAAATGAAGGGCGTCAAATGTTTCTCCGTTTTATTTTACATTAATAGGCATTTTCACAAAATGATTGATCGTTTTCGTTTTTTCAAAATATTTTTTATTTTCGAGTGTTGTAAAGCTTCCACCTAGTCAGAAACATGATTACGATGAAGATATAGCGGTAGGTGGATCAAAACAAAATGTCCAGGCACTCTGTGACCAAAATGGTACTGAAACAGAGGATGACAGACTAAAGGCTGAAATACTAAAAGTCTTTTTCCAAAGCTGCAATGTAGTTCCTTCTCCAGATTGTCGAACAGATGACAAAATGGTTGATATGGAAATAGATGATAGAGGGATAGAAAAACAATTAAAATCGCTCAAAAGAGGAAAGGCCGATGGACCTGATGGGATACCAGTTCAATTTTACACAGAGTACGCGAAGGAACTTGCCCCCCTTCTTGCAGCGGTGTACCGTAGGTCTCTTAGAAGAGCTTAGCTTTCCAAAGGATTGCAAAAGGGCACAGGTCATCCCCGTTTTCAAGAAGGGACGTCGGACAGATGTGCTGTGCAGAACTATAGACCTATATCTCTAAGGTCGATCAGTTGTAGAATTTTGGAACACGTATTATGTTCGAGTATAATGACTTTTCTGGAGACTAGAAATCTACTCTGTAGGAATCAGCAAGGGTTTCGAAAAAGACGATCGTGTGAAACCCACCTCGCACTATTCGTCCGCGAGACTCAGAGGGCCACAGACACGGGTTCCCAAGTTGATGCCGTGTTTCTTGACTTCCGCAAGGCGTTCGATACAGTTCCCCACAGTCGTTTAATGAACAAAGTAAGAGTATGTGGACTATCAGACCAATTGTGTGATTGGATTGAAGAGTTCCTACATAACAGAACGCAGCATGTCATTCTCAATGGAGAGAAGTCTTCCGAAGTAAGAGTGATTTCAGGCGTGCCGCAGGGGAGTGACGTAGGACCGTTGCTGTTCGCAATATACATAAATGACCTTGTGGATAACATCGGAAGTTCACTGAGGCATTTTGCAGATGATGCTGTAGTATATCGAGAGGTTGTAATAATGGAAAATTGTACTGAAATGCAGGAGGATCTGCAACGAACTGACGCATGGTGCAGGGAATGGCAATTGAATCTCAATGTAGACAAGTGTAATGTGCTGCGAATGCAAAGAAAGAAAGATCCTTTATCATTTAGCTACAATATAGCAGGTCAGCAACCGTAAACAGGTAATTCCATAAACTATCTGGGAGTAGGCATTAGGAGTGATTTAAAATGGAATGATCATATAAAGTTGATCGTCGGTAAACCAGATGCCAGACTGAGATTCATTGGAAGAATCCTAAGGAAATACAATCCGAAAACAAAGGAAGTAGGTTACAGTACCCTTGTTCGCTCACTGCTTGAATATTGCTCACCAGTGTGGGATCCGTACCAGATAGCGTTGATAGAAGAGATAGAGAAGATCCAACGGAGAGCAGCGCACTTCGTTACAGGATCATTTAGTAATCGCGAAAGCGTTACGGAGATGAAAGATAAACTTCAGTGGAAGACCCTGCAGGAGAGACGCTCAGTAGCTCGGTAAGGGCTTTTGTTGAAGTTTCGAGAACATACCTTCACCGAGGAGTCAAGCAGTATATTGCTCCCTCCTACGTATATCTCACGAAGAGACCATGAGGATAAAATCAGAGAGATTAGAGCCCACACAGAGGCATACCGACAATCTTTCTTCCCACGAAGAATACGGGACTGGAACAGAAGGGAGAACCGATAGAGGTACTCAAAGTTCCCTCCGCCACACACCGTCATGTGACTTGCGGAGTATGGATGTAGATGTAGATATACCAGTTACACTGCCCTCTATATGACTGTTATTGCGTAAATCCCAATGAGCTCATTTCGGCATATTTCCATGGTCAGGAATTCTGTATATAGATTAATAGGTGACAGTCTTGATATTATAAACTGAAACTGTGATTGGGAAGGTATTAATATCGATTATATATAAAACCTGACGATGGCAGTACGCCGAAAGGGATTCATAGTAATTTGTGCAATAAAAATCACATAGAAAGCAGTGTAACTGAGATATATTTTTATCGCAATCATGTCACTACAACAAATATTTTTCACTGTGGACAAAAAAAGTCCGGCACAGTTTCTGTGTCACGATCTTTTAACTCTTAATTATACGAAAACTGCAGTTAACGACTGAAATCATCTTCTGACAGGGGCTGCTTTCGAGTGGCATCCGACTAGTATGGCAAAGTTCGCCAAATTCGGGGGGCAGCAGGATGTGGCCTTTCCTTGTTAGCTTCTCTGGCCAGGGTCGCCGCGACGCTCTATGCACAGAGGCGGGAAATACGCAAAAAGAACGACTGGCTACGAAGCGCCACTTCCATCGACGTTGCGCTCTGGGAGCGGGCGAGCGCTGTTACTCTAACGAGCTAAATTGCTTGTCCATTTCGAGGCTGCTCGTCCGGACCACTCCGGGAGGAATTCCGGGCTCTTGCTCGGCGCGCTCGGTACAAATCACTTTTCTCCCGTCCCCAGGGCTGCTGGAATCCCCGGCCCTCGAGCTATGTCGCCCGTTCCGCCGTTTTCCTCTTCTTTCCCCACGCCTCCCGCATCCCCGGTGACGAATCACGTGTCAGCGGAACATCCCTTCTGCGCCACAAGTGAGAGAGACGAATTGCACGTCCTATTACTGATTCTGCCGCCGTATTTTTCTGGCCGTAATAGTGTCAGGACGCGAGCGAGGGAAGCGTTCCTTTACAATCGCTGATAGTCTCCCCAGAGAATGGCAGTTAAAAAAAGTCCACTACAGAATAACTGAGGCTGCTTGAGAGCAGTAAGAGCAACGATTATAGGAGTGCCAGTCAGCCAGAAAGCGCTACGCACAAATCGAACTTTATGCAGTGTGTAAGTGCTATCTGCTTACAACGCTCTCTACAGGAGAAGCCTAGGCGAACAGTTTGACACAAGACACTTGCGGTTTCTCTTTATTTTTATTTATGCGCCTTCGAGTGCACCCATATGTCCAGCCTAGACATCACTGTCTTAGAAAGTTAAACCGAACTCCAATTTCTTGGTGAATAATCTAGAAATCCAAACATACAGTGTTATGGACAGTTAAAACAAAATAATAAATCAGATCTCAGAAAACGCACCCACACAAGCGCCTTATAAGCCACTTCTTTCGTGGATGAGTTAATTTCCTTATAATTCTTCCGATGAATCTGAGTCTGGTGTCTGCTTTTCCCTCTATCTGTTTTACATGGTCATACCACTTACGGTCGGTCTGGATAGTTACGCATAGATATTTTACGGCAGACGCTGTCTCCATCTGTTTGCCATCAATAGTGTAGCTGTACAGTAGCGGATTTCTTTTCCTATGTATAAGCAACATGTTACATCTATTTACGTTCAGGGTCAACTGCCAGAGCCTGCACCATTCATCAGTTCCCTGCAGTTCTTACTATCTTCTGGCGTTGCTACTTTGGTATAGACAACTGTATCATCTGCGAATAGCCTTAAAGAGCATCCGACGCTTTCTGATTGTAGAATCGCTTCGTTGTCCATCTGTATGTTTCTCTGTCCGACTGTTCGAAACCCTTTTTCTCAGGAACGGCTAGACGCGTCAAGTTGAAATTCACGTCACATACTGAGGTTCATGGTCTTTTGGCGGTGTAATACATTGAAGCTTCTGAGTCAGTGTTTCCAAACCTGGGGTATTTAGCCCCTGAGGAGTAAAAACTAAACGATTCCGATTCTGTTTCAGTCACGAAACTAGATTATTTTCAAAAGATCTTTTCTATTACCACAACTCTGTAAGATTCCAATACTGGTTGCATATGCTATAAATAATTACTTGTTCTCAATTAGTAGCATTAATCCGGTGGAGGTTATAGTTCCTCACATAGTCCACACACTACACACATATTTTGTGCTTCGTCCCGCCTACTGCAGATGACAAAAGTGAGACATATACGTAAAAATTGCTAAATACGTCAAGAAATTGTCTTCTCCAAGTTATAGGTAGTATCTGCAGTTGTCCAGAAATTGCTACATTACTCGCTTCGAAACAGTTAAATGAATTAATTGACAGGCAGTACACAGTATTATTGGCATTGTTATTTTTATCATTAGACTGGTTAGACAAAAAGCCTTAATAGTCCAGTTTGTGCCATTTCAGAAGTAGAGAGTCTAGCAATCAAGTGATTCATAAAGAGTAAGTGTAGTGCACACGTCTGAACTTGTTTGATTGTAAATGAGTTTGCAGTGTGCATGTCAAGCAAGAGCCGCAATGGAGAGGAGTAATGCAGAAGTATGTTCTGTAGTAAGTGCCCACCCTCACTGCGGATAGTTGGCTTTCTTATCTGAGAAGGATTAGATTAGATTAATACTAGTTCCATGGATCATGAATACGATATTTCGTAATTATGTGGAAGGAGTCAAATTTTCCAATACATGACATAATTAAGTTAATTTAACAACATAATTAAGTTAATATAACAACTTTTTTATTTTTTTGTGGTTTTATTTATTTATTTATTTATTTATTTTTTAAATATTTTTTTGTTTTTTCTTTTTTTTCTTAATTTATATCTAAAAATTCCTCTATGGAGTAGAAGGAGTTGTCATTCAGAAATTCTTTTAATTTCTTCTTAAATACTTGTTGGTTATCTGTCAGACTTTTGATACTATTTGGTAAGTGACCAAAGACTTTAGTGCCAGTATAATTCACCCCTTTCTGTGCCAAAGTTAGATTTAATCTTGAATAGTGAAGATCATCCTTTCTCCTAGTATTGTAGTTATGTACACTGCTATTACTTTTGAATTGGGTTTGGTTGTTGGTAGCGCTTGCGATGCATCAAAAATTGCTTCGTCATTCATTCTGACCCCCCCCCCCCCCTCTCTCTCTCTCTCTCTCTCTCTCTCTCACACACACACACACACACGCACACACGCACACACACTAAATATCATTCATCTTTCACATCTTTGATCATTTTAAAAATAGAAATGTTCCAAGGGAAGTCTTTCATTCTGCAGTTAAATTAGGTTCCAAGGTTGGCTTTAATGTGGGGAGCGGGAGGGCAACAGATGGCACGGAGGGGAAGGGGGGGGGTACCAGCTTGTGTTTCACTGCACTCAGGGGTAATGAAGTAAGAAAGGTTGGGAACCACTGTTATAAGTCAATCCAGTCAAAAGATACGGCCATTTATGTCACTTATTTCAATGCTCACAAACTCACTCGTCAAAATCTGTAGGGTACTTCCCGTTGGACAAGCATCATGCAATTTGGCAAGAAGCAAAGTTTCACAGTAAAACCAAGGGAAAAAATCTGAAAATTCTAAATTTGTAATTACATTACATGAAAACAATTTTTGTTATTTGTTATGTAACTGTCTATCCGTCCGTCTGTCAAGACACCTTCTTCTTAGGAGCGGGAGCACGTATCAAGATGACATTCATGTCACATACTGAGACACACGGTGCCTCGGCGGTATAAAAAATTGAAGCTTCAAACTCAATGGAATCATTAGATTGGCCATTTATGTCACATATTTTGATACTCACAAACTCACTCATCACTCGTCAAAATCAACAGTTTACTTCAGTTTGACCAATAATCACGGATTTGACAAAAAGCAAGTTTTCACAGTACCAGTAGAGAAAAAAAAAACAGAAAACTATTAATCAGAAATTATACCGTATGAAAAAAAAAGTTTTGGAATCTGTTATCCGATGTTAAATTTGAAATTAACACAGTTAGTAGTTCTGCTTTCAAGGCGACTGGGTCACAATGGTAAAAATAAAATATCAGGCAAGGAATGGCTTTGCTGCTCATATGACGCGCTTCGGAATTTATTTGTTTTGATATACAACTTGAAACGCCAAAGCTACGTGCAGTAACCGCTCCTGGACATCTGAGGGATAAATTCCGAAATGGGTCATACGGGCAATAGAATCCTTCCTTGCCTGATGTTTGACTTTTACCATTCTGACCCAGTCAGGCTCAATGGAGAACTGTTGATTATTGTAATAATGATCGCCTGCCTCCCTCATGACTGTTATATTGTTGAAATTAAAATATTCTCGAAAACTCTTGGTGTCCTCGGGACCGATATCTTGTCAGTAACAACATCGATAACAAGCAAAAATTGTCGAGATTCTCGATTCCAGGAATGGAATCGAGGGTTGGAAGTTTAATAGTGGCAACTATTTATTTACAGCTCGTACAAAACAGACACGTGTTTCAAACTTTCACTGGCCTTCAAAGTCGTCATCAGCATTGTGTATAACTCGTTGCCAGCGATGTGGAAGTCATAGGATACTTTTAGCAGTGCAAGTTATGTTGACTGTTCGAGCGGCGCGGTCTTTTGCCCGACGAATTTGTAGCAGTTCTGAAGCGAATGTCGTGAAGTGTTTCCTTCAGTTTAGAAATCGAGTTGAACTCACGAGGGCTTAAGTCAGGAAAGTGCAGTAGGTGGTATAGTGCTTAGCAGCCCCATCAGTAAAACAAATCAGTAACAGCTTGCACTGTACGTGCTTGAGCCTTGTCCTGCAAAATGATGGTCAGGTCCTGCAAAAAGTGTCATCACTCCTGTCTCTAAGCTGGTCGCAGGTTGTGTTCCAAAAATGAACAGCATAGAGACTAAATATATGCCCAATCTATAATTTTGCAGTGAACTTTATTCACATTTAATGTCAGATAGGAAAGTGTTTGAAAAGTGATACTAAATCTACGTCCAATTCATAATTTTATAGTAAATATTAACAGTAATATTATTGAAACCATTCACTTTGACTGAGCCCTGAAGGCAATAGTGTGTGCCATAACCTGTTGTAACTACGCAAATAGCTTTGTTCTTCTATAACTGTTAGCACTTTTTTTAACGTGAACATATGCAGATGCCAGAGTTCAGTGCTCTCTCCTGTGACAAAGTATAGACTGTGTTTGCCTATTGAAGTTACTTATTTTCAGTTTCTTGAACAAGAATGTTACTCATTCCTATGGCTAATTAGGCTGGCGACCGTTGTTATTATCATTTGGACACTGTGGATAGGTAAATTATTGTTCGTTACTGTTTAAATATTTACGTAATTCTGACTTTCACTTCCGATAAGCCACCTCTGATAGGTACATCACGGTCAACATAACAAAATTCCTCAGAGGGTGACACTGCTCTGCTTCTTTATACTGTAATTGCTTTAATAAAAATAATTTTACTATAGGAAATGCCTCCAGCTTTGCGGTTATAGTATAACAGTAGCGGACGGTAGTGCTATAACTGGACTTGGATAAGCTTCTCAATGATCCCTGTACACACTCTAAACGAACCTGTTAAGAAAAGCGCTACTCTTCTCTGGATTTTCTCTATTTCATCTATCAATCCTGGGACATGTACCAGTACAGGTCCCAGACTGACTAGAATTATTCCGGTATTGGTCGAACGAGGTTTTTATAAGCTACCTCTTTTGTGGGTAGGCTACACTTACTGAGGATTCTTCCAACGAATCTGTCTGGCACCTGCTTTCCCTACGATTAGTTTTATGTTGTCATTCCACTTCAAACTGTCCTTTACACACATTCTTAGATATTTTATTGATGTGACTGCCTCCAGTGATTGTTCTGCAATCGTAGAATCGTACAGTGATGAATCTTCGTGGACCACCACCGGCTGAATTGCTTCAAGGCCGCCGCCATCGGACACTGCTCCACCTGCTCCACCTCCCTCAGCATCCGGCGCCGAAGGAAGGCCGCAAGCATCGCTTCGCGTCGCATATATTGTGTTTTACAGGGTTTCTAGCGGCAGCAGACCGACGGCGCCAGACGAGATAGTCCGTCGACTTAGTGCTTGCGCTTCAGGTCCAGATGGCTTGCAGCGCCGACATCAAAATCAACTGCGCCTCTGTCATGTGCACGATGATCTTGCAGTGTCTCTCCCCCCAGATTCACGGATCCAGAGGTCAGCGCGGCCACAGCAGCCGCCAGAGGATGTCATCACTACACCGCCGGACGAGGTTGCTGTGAAGCAATTCCGCCGGCGAGGACCATATTGTTCGCACCCACTCGGAGTGGCGTTAGGAAATAACTTGCCAACGAGGCGTTACAAGCAAACCCTGTTCCTAACGAAGACAGATTTTTTTTGCTTGCTTTTATTGTCTGTTCGTTGCATTTGTGTCTTCCAAAATGCCCACCCCGCCTCTGCTCAGGCGCCACAGCCGCAAGCGTTAGATGCCACACAGCTAATGCAGATATTTCAGTTCCAGACGCAACAGATCTACATGTTACTCAACCCGGTGCCGCAGCTACTGGGCAACGCTGCGATCCCGACGGAACAAGCACCGCCTACTACAGCTGCTATATCACCTTTTCGTGAATAAAAAGAGAAATGGCTCGAGTGATTGTCCCAGTTTTAGACCCAAATGGCTCTGAGCGCTATGGGACTCAGTCCCATAGAACTTAGAACTACCTAAACCTAACTAAGGACATCACACACATCCATGCCCGAGGCAGGATTGGAACCTGCGACCGTAGCGGTCGCGCGGTTCCTGACTAGTGCCTAGAACCGCTCGGCCACACCGTTTGAGACCCACCTTCTAGCTCACAACGTACCAGGTACTATGAAAAGCCATTATTTCTTATCGACGGTAGGCAGTTCAGTGTTCCGCCTCATCACCAAATTATTTCCTAACGCCACTCCGAGTGGGCAGGATCCCACACTTTGTGCCTGTTTATGAGCAGTATGTTACATCTGTTTATGTTGAGGGTCAACTGCCAGTTATAGCACAAAGCGTCGATCCTTTGCAGGTCTTCCTGCATTTCGCTTTTCTAGAGTTGGGATTTCTCTATATACAACAGCCCCATCTGCAAAAAGCCTCATCAGACTTCCGACGTTATCCACTAGGTGAATAATATACAGAGTGTTTGAAATTCTTTGCATAAAACATCTCCGGGTCACAGATCGCGGCACGGAGAACAACTTTTAGTAGAGATAAAATGTTCACTGACGCTTCCCTGAGGCGATAGGGAAACCTGATAGGTCATGAAAGAGGAAGAGAAATACTGAGGTCAGTCACATGAAGGCAATGAACTTATTAAGTGGCGACAAGCTAAATTTTGTGCCGGTCGGAGACCCGAACCCGGATTTCTCGCTCTACGCGAGCGGTCGCCTTAAGCGTTTCGACTATCCGACCACGTTTTTTGTGCACCTCAAATTCGCGACTTGTAGCACACTACTTCTGTAGCGACCACTGTCCACCATATTGCTCGCAGCATTTAGCACGATTCACGCAAGAGGTCGGACCGACGGTGCATCCACAGTGAAGATGTAACGAAATGCCGTCAATGCGATATACAGGGTGATTCAAAAAGAATACCACAACTTTAGGAATTTAAAACTCTGCAACGATAAAAGGCAGAGCTAAGCACTATCTGTCGGCGAATTAAGGGAGCTATAAAGTTTCATTTAGTTGTACATTTGTTCGCTTGAGGCGCTGTTGACTAGGCGTCAGCGTCAGTTGATGCTAAGATGGCGACCGCTCAACAGAAAGCTTTTTGTGTTATCGAGTACGGCAGAAGTGAATCGACGACAGTTGTTCAGCGTGCATTTCGAACGAAGTATGGTGTTAAACCTCCTGATAGGTGGTGTATTAAACGTTGGTATAAACAGTTTACAGAGAATGGGTGTTTGTGCAAAGGGAAAAGTTCTGGACAGCCGAGAACGAGTGATGAAAATGTAGCACGCATCCAGCAAGCATTTGTTCGCAGCCCAGGAAAATCGACTCGCAGAGCTAGCAGAGAGCTGCAAATTCCACAATCAACTGTATGGAGAGTCCTACGAAAAAGGTTAGTTATGAAACCTTATCGTCTGAAATTGGTTCAAGCACTGTCTGCAGCTGATAAGATTAAAAGAATCGATTTCTGTGATTTTATCCTTGCTCAAATGGAAATAGATGAATCTTTCGTTTCAAAGATTGTGTTTAGTGATGAAGCAACTTTACACACTAACAGGAAAGTCAAGCGTCACAATGTCTGTATATGGGGCACTGAGAATCCGCGGGAAAAAACTCAGTATGAACGTGGCTCGCTTAAGGTGAACGTTTTCTGTGCCATTTCAGCCAATAAAGTTTATGGTCTCTTTTTCTTCGAAGGTGCTACTGTAACTGGACTACAGTATCTGGAGATGTTAGAGAATTGGCTGTTCCCTCAGCTCGAACAAGAAGCACAACAATTCATATTTCAGGAGGATGGAGCGCCACCACATTGGCACTTATCTGTCCGTAACTACCTGAACGTCAACTACCCGAGGCGATGGATCGGCCGCCAGGTAGCCCGTGACAGAGCACTTCATCACTGGCCTCCAAGAAGCCCTGATCTTACCCCCTGCGATTTTTTCTTTTGGGGGTATGTTAAGGATATGGTGTTTCGGCCACCTCTCCCAGCCACCATTGATGATTTGAAACGAGAAATAACAGCAGCTATCCAAACTGTTACGCCTGATATGCTACAGAGAGTGTGGAACGAGTTGGAGTATCGGGTTGATATTGCTCGTGTGTCTGGAGGGGGCCATATTGAACATCTCTGAACTTGTTTTTGAGTAAAAAAAACCTTTTTAAATACTCTTTGTAATGATGTATAACAGAAGGTTATATTATGTTTCTTTCATTAAAGACACATTTTTAAAGTTGTGGTATTCTTTTTGAATCACCCTGTATTACTATTATGCAGGGTGTTTGTTTTGACTTGCGTAAGGTTTTCTCAAACCGCTGTTTCCCATCCGTGATAGATGGCGCTGTAATCGACAAGTATCAACAGTATCTGTTTTGCAATTAAGACCCGACGCAATTGATACATTTCATTTACGATGTAATCGTAAACCCTTATGTTCTAGCGGTTTACTATTTGCGAAATTTACTTTAGTGCCGTAAATTCGATTGCACAATACACTGCGGTTAGCCGTTTCAGTGTCTGGTTAGCAACTACGTTTAACGTGATTCAGGAACAATGACATGGATGTGATAGTTTTCTGTTCTCATCGGGATGCTTGATACCGGTGAGTCCCCTTGCGTCTCACCATTGCAGTGCTTGATTTCGGTGAGTATACATGGCAGGTGCGCGTGCCGCAATCACTTCATGGACATTTTATACCTTTCTACAATGGTTACGGTTGGTATTCCACCGGTAGCCGCATAGCGGCCAGCGCGAGAGTTACTGGAAACACACACCGAAATCAGTCATCCTGATGGCGGGGTTCGAGGACAGCCATCGAAATTAAGCATTCCGGTGGTTTGGGGACTCACTAAAATGAACCACGTACGGAACAGAAAACTACGTTATCATCCAAGGATCTTATGCGCCACAAATTTCAGAGTCTACCTATGTTATTGTCTGTATTGTACAATCACATTTGGAGCAGTCAAGTAACATTTGAATATCCATATCAAACGTTAGAACACAAAGGTTTACATTTGCTTCGTCAATGAAATAGATAATCAATTCTTAATTGTAAACCACACGTGTTTTTTGAGGTAGAATCCGAATATGCAGCAAAAATGGAGGGTTCCCGTTTGAAAATACGAAGTTGACGCCGTCCACTCAAGAGGAGTGATTAAGATATGGCCAGTTCGAGCATAGACATATGTCCTCTTTACTAATGACTTTTCACCTAGAACATATTTTTTCGCAAGATGCATCGTTTTCGAGATGTTTACTTGTCTCAAGTTAAAATAAACATCTATGTGTGGTGCCTGTTCTTCTGGGCATGTAAGAAAGAACATACACCACACATGCAACAGTAAAAATAATAGGAGGGGCGTGACCTCTTGGTTGTAGTACAGATTTAGGCAGATCTGAATATTCGCCAAAGCAAGCTGGAGTTGGTGCACATGGAGGCTAAAATATCAAAACTTCCATAATTTTTCGAGGGAAACATTGTCGTCGTTGCTTGGAATAAATTAAATTTAACTTCTTGCCTGTAACTTTCGAGAAGCTAAAATGAGGCACTGCTGCTATTACTTTGGTGCTGTTTCCTTTTTTGTTCACTCTGTATGAGCCAAAGTTTCTGCTCTTAGTTCGGACACAGCGCTCCACTTTATGAAGAGGAATGGAACATTTCTAACTCCACTTGTTTCATTTACCTCTCTTTGTCAAATGTGCTGCGCGTAGCTGGCTTCCGTGGTGCATATTTGAATGAAGTGCTGGAAAAGGAACACCACGCACAGTTCCACGGCGTCTCTCACAGCCATTTTAGCCAGTCAGTGTAACGAGTAATCTCTACAGTGTTCCCAGTGAGGCGATATATTTACAGATGAGCGATAACGAGGTACTATTCGCGCAACATTGGCTGCCACGCTATCTGTCCTTTTTCATTTGTGCAAGGAAGTTTGCTGACGAGAGGATTAAAGTGGTACCAGTGGGAATTTATTTCGATCGACGGCGTCGCTACAAATAGCCTGTTTTTCCAGAATACCATACTGCATCTCGAGAGAAAATGAACAGTGCTGTACTCCCTTCAGCGCTTACATGAGTGGCTACGTATCATTAGAGCTGTTCTCTCTGAAAAGGTGGTAAGTAGATTATTTCGAGAGACTACATTTTCCCATGATACGCTGTGAGATTCGCGTATTGGTTTACACGTCATATTTGACATTAACAGAACTTTAACTCCATATTTAGAAGACGATTGGCGCTAGTTATTTCCTCGTTGATCAAAACACTATGATGTGAACCATTATGCGTCAGCAAGGAGCATTAATGATAATATCATAGGAGGCAATGTTGTGCAACCTTAGTAGGGACAAGATACGACTATTTGGGAATAGGATCTTACAATCTGAGACAATGTTCCGAGACAAACTTCCATCACAATGTCCACAAACATGACGTCAGATCCGCCTAGCAACAGCGATCTGAACGCCCATTGGCTGAAAGTTTGGATATATATATATATATAGGGCGAGTCAAAAGTCTTTGGACACCTTCATATGTTGGAAGATAAAAGGGAAAATTGAAATGTGATGATGGGAGCATAGGTTTGACGTGGGGTCGCAACTTTTAGAGTGAATGTCATTCATGGCCGCCATATTGAAATCCGCCATTTTGGATTCAAGTTTTTTTTTTAAATGGGAAGGGGGGTGGGTGTGTCATTACATCCAATAACACTCGCTTGAGCTCTGGAATTGAGTGGTGTAATTTGTTTTTGTCTATTTTGTACAGTGTAGAAGTTATTAATGTTCAAAGTTACCTTGATACCGACTCATGTCTCTCTTTGTCCCAGCTGATCTAAAATGGTATGAAGGTAATTTCCCAACTTTGAACATTAATAACCTTTAAACTGTACAAGATAGACAAAAACAAATTACACCACTAAATTCCAGAGCTCAAGCGAGCGTTATTTGATGTGTAATACACTCCCCTTCCCATTTAAAAAAAAAGTAACTTGAATCCAAAATGGCGGATTTCAAGATGGCAGCCATGAATGACATTCACTCCAAAAGTTGCGGCCCCACGTCAAACCTATGTTCCCATCATCACATTTCAATTTTCCCTTTAACCTTCCAACTTATGAAGGTGTCCAAGTACTTTTGACTCGCCCTATATATATATATATATATATATATATATATATATATATATATATATATATATAGGGCAAGTCAAAAGTCCTTTGACACTTTCATAAGTTGGAAGATTAAAGGGAAAATTGAAATGTGATGATGGGAACATAGGTTTGACGTGGAGCCGGCGTATATATATATAAACAAAATAAAGTGGAGGTATTAGTTATCAGAACGCCACTTGTCGTGGGCAGCCTCTATCACGAGTATGGAAAGTGAGAAATGTGTTAATGTGTTGTAATGGGCTGAATAACGGCGTGGCCAAGAGCCGCCATATTGGAAATTCTGTGAAGTGTTTCAAAGTATTCTTTAGTAAGACGAGTATAGTATAAAACGTTGTTGACATTTAACAACTGGCATCCCGAAACACTACACTTCAGCAGAATCAGGAGTTACATGGAACCTGGCGCCTGAGCGCTACTACTGTGCGACGAAAGACTACCGAAGCAGCAAGACACCAGGTTAGTGATAACAGAAACCAGAGAAGTAAGGCAGAGTCGCTCCCTTCTCGGTAAAATGCCACTGAGGGCATTGTAAGGCGCCTGCTGCGGCGGCCAATAAGCAGCAATTTTCGCTGAACAGTCGCGAGCAGACACTGTTGGAAGCACAATCTGGGCGATTGTTGCTCGACAGTTGCACGTCTATTCGCTCGTACTTATCTCCGCAACCGTCATTCACCCCTGTCATCTGTGGCCTGTGGTGCACCCCAGTTGCTTCGGCGAAGGTTTTGGATAGAGTTATTTTGCTATGCACCGTATACTTGAATCACAACGGTACGCGAACTGTTACAAACTTAGCCATTTAGAACATACTTGCATTCTTGGTCCCGGAAGCCAATGATAGTCCTCTTTTGGACTTAAGATTAATAACTCCGTTTTTGCATTACAGCAACGACTGCACTGTTGTGACTATGTAGACTTTCCCGGCGTATTAGTATATCAAATTCTTGTCGGATTTCCAGCCGGATCAAACTGTCATCTGAACACAATATTTGAGCGGTCAGCCTGGCCGCCATCATCAGGTGAGGAAAGCTACGCTGCTCTCGCCGATAACTGATTCCACTCGCAAATGACTGCACCTTTATATGCATCGGAAGTACAACAGCGCATGCGCTATATACAGTGCGCACGCGCTCAATCATACCTGCTGCTCCCTGGCGCAAAAAGAGTTGCAGCGCCTCCGGTGGTGAATACTGTTGAAAACGATATATCGTTACAAACGATTATTCATAGCCGGCCGATTCAGATGCCGTTGTTTCTTCATATCTAATAAAACAGGATTCTACGTTTACTTGGCGGGTATCCATTATCACGATTAATGGTACTATCTGCTAGTCTGATTTCAACAGATTCTTTTAAGACACAATCCCAGAATCGCGAAGCATTTGCAACTACTTGCGTCTCACTGTCTAGCATCCTGTGTCTCTCTGTAAGGCAATGCTTAGTCACCGCTGATTTATCTGGTTGTAATAATCGCGAATGGCGATAATGATCAATACACCTGTCGTTGACTGTACTAATAGTTTGACCAATGTAATTTTTCCCGCAATCACACGGTGTTTTGTAAACGCCAGACTTCCTCAAACCTAAACCATCTTTAACCGAGTCAAGAAGTACTCGAATCTTGGTTGGCGGACGAAAAACCCATCTGATATCATATTTCTTCAAAAGTCTACACTGTTATCCGAAACACTCGGACTCGCTTTGTATACCATCCATTGCTAGTCCTGCCACCTGTCACGTGTGAGTGGTTTTTGCACGGTGGCGGTGGTCACATTGATGTGACTGGACCGTGTATTCTGACAAGCAGCTTCTCATTAGGTTTCATGAGGCTAAGTGGACCACATTCCAGATTTTCCCTCGGTAGGAAAAAAAGCGATTACTGCTGTATTGAGTCCGCATAGGAAATATGTGAGTTCCTAGTAAAAGTTCGCAGCATTTATCGCTCAATAAGTTACCTATATTGTAACCTCCCAACAGTTTATTTCAGTGACCTTGGAATAATAATCTGACTAACATCTCAATAAAAATGTGACTCACATATAACCTTTCAATAATTAACTGACTATGAATCTAAACTGGTAAATCTGAACGTCAGCAATGCTGCATCATGGCCGTGAAAAGTCATTCTGAATAAACTGATAATTCTTACCTCAATTATGTCGCCGGATAACGCGTATATATATCTGCTCCTATAAGAAATTTTTCTGGCATAGCCCAGTGCAATGTTGGCTACTAAATTTGTTATGTATAAAAAGAAACAACTGATTTTTCTTTCGATAATCGGGTAGACCATGGATAGGACAAATTAGTAAAATCTTTAAATTCAGATGAATGATTGTCAAAAGTTATTTTTATAAGAGAGATAATTATTAAAAGATTTTTAAAAAAAATATTTACATGGGACTTGATATAACAATAGTACAATATCAGTTGCTACAAATTACATATGCGCGCGGCAATAAATAATAATAGTTTTTGCTTTTACCTTATACTACATCGCTCAGGCACCGCCATTGCTCTCCACGACCTGCCTTGGTAATTCCATACAGGATACAAGTCCTCTCTGTGAGCTATACAACTCGAGAACTGCTCTCTAAGAGCGACCTGACCCAACCGTCCGACTGCGAGCTACTACCACTACTGCTGCCGACACTGCTCTGGTCTGTGATTCTGTTGTAGCTTACATATTGCAGGCAGCGCGTGAGCAATCCATTGAAGTTACATCTGCTCGAGTGCGCTAACAATAAATCCCTTAGTCATGGACCTCTTACAATATTACTTAGCTCTATTCTGAAAAGCTCCGGCTTCAGATGAAATTATTTATCGGCTGGCATTACTTAAATTCAAAGCAATGAACGTAAAGTATGAACAACGTTCATAAAGAAACATCTACGTTCGTAAGTTGGAAGATAGAATGGGTCAGCTAGTATCCCACTTCTCAGTCAGAGTCCTTTGTTTTAAGCAGGAGCATTTTTTCACTGGTTGGAAACTGAGCATCTATTATCACCATGTGTGGTGTCCACAAACGCATATTTTCTGAGAAATTGAGGAAACAAACCGTTAGGAGTGCCTCTTATGTACACTAAGGTAAACTCTGTTAAAGGAGAGCGCCCTTGGTGTAACGAACAAGGTAAGTGGCTGGGCAAGAGAGAACCTGAATTTGATCCCTAGACGCATTCTAAGTTTCTGTTTTTTTTTGTATTGGAGTTGATAGAAATAGGAGGGTTAATGAGCTAATCAATAAGAAATTATAACAAGGTGGGCAAAAAGATTCTCAAATGACTTAAATTAGTAAGGATCAAAAATTTTGATCCTGGTTGCCTTACCATGGCTGTTTCACTTACTCTCTTACGAGTTCGTACTTTCCTTCGAAAACAACACGGATGGCACTTGTCATATAAATATTCAAAGTAAATACAGTCGCGGCATCAAGAACATCTAATGATGCAATTTCGCGCATCTACATTGTTTCTTCCGAAGATATGGAAGTAAACGGACTTGGTTTACATTTAAAAATATTTCTGTTTTGGGAATCAATTGTAATGCATACCACGTATACGATAACATCGCCGGAAAATTAGTGCGTATGCTATGAATTTGTGATGCATCCACGCGGGTGTGAAATGCCTGCTGCCTCTCCAGAAGCACGATGCAATTTTGAAACTTCCAATAAAGTTCTGTACTGCGCCTTGCTGTAAAAAAACACGGCGCAATCGGTTGTACGTGGTCGGTCGTGACGCATTCACAGGAATATACATACAACGAGGATTAAAATTTTAATTCCTTACTAATCCAAGTCGTTTGAGAAATTTGCCTGCATTGTTATTGTTCGTTATTGATAACCTTATAAACCCACCTATTCCTACCTATTTCGGTAAGGAAAAAAATACAAATTAAAAAAGCCTGCAGAATGCAACTGAGAACTGAACACAGGGTTCCAGGTCGCCAGCTGGATGTTATCTTCGGTACACCATCAACGCTTCGGTTGAACGGCATTTACTTTCTAGGTACATGAGCGGCAGTTATAATAGTTTCCTTTTTGATTTCTAGGAAACTATTCTTTTGCAGCCCACATACATGATGATGAAAAATGCTCAGTTTTCAATTATCTACCAATCCTGTCAACTTTGAGTCGATTACGAGTCATACATTTTAGGGGCAGTTTTCTCAATACTGAGGGTTGGGGGTGGGGGGAGGTAGGGGGAGGGAGCTGTCGTGCCGTATGGTAGACGCTTTCATTTTAGGTTGTACACAAGCAATTTGCGAAATATGCGCTTGTGAGCGAAGCTCTAATTCCGCCCATACGACCGGCTCAGCGAAACCACGGTGTCGTCTCGCCGCATACGCCTGTTGCGCAGGCAACCCTGTTGGCTATGAAGTACCACGTTGAACGTATACGAGACGCCTTAGGAAAGTAAAGGTCCATTTAGGCGCGAAAGGAAAACCACTGTGAAAATCCGATGGTACTTTGAACAGATGTGTTGGGCAGTGTCTTTTTAGTGTGCCTGTCGATCGCTTCACGTCGCTCTTTTCAGTTCAGAGTGCAGAGTCCTCACGTAGAAATGCCTAAAACAGCAGTGTCTCCTGCCAAGTATGTGGATCTAGTGAGAGACTTCACCTAAAGCTGTGCAGCCTACATAACATAAATGTCATGCATTTATTTCAAATACCACACGCAAGATTTTTATATTCTCTTACTCTCTACACGCAAACTGTTAGCTCAAAAAAAAAAAAAAAAAAAAAAAAAAAAAAAAAAAAAAAAAAAAAAAAAAGCATCTTTTTGTAAGAAATTTAATGTAGCTAAATTTTGTACTGTGATGCGTTTTCGCTACAGGCTATAGTTCTGGAATATTCAACAAAAACAAAAAACAGTACGAAATTTACCTTCAGTCGTGCTTTTCTTGAATAGCTCGAAAACCGTGGCATCCACAGAAAATGTATCCCCATACAAAATATAACTTCAAATTTCCTACGAAAAGTTCCTGTTCATTTTCTCCCGCTTAGTATGGCTCTGAGCACTATGGGACTCAACTGCTGAGGTCATTAGTCCCCTAGAACTTAGAACTAGTTAAACCTAACTAACCTAAGGACATCACAAACATCCATGCCCGAGGCAGGATTCGAACCTGCGACCGTAGCGGTCTTACGGTTTCAGACTGCAGCGCCTTTAACCGCACGGCCACTTCGGCCGGCTCCCGCTTAGTATATGGATCTGGTGAGAGACTTCGTCTGAAACTATGCAGCCTACATAACATAAATGTCATGCGTTTCTTTCTTCAAGACAATTTTCTGCCGCATTCTGTAGGGGCAATGAAGACGCTCCTGCAGCGTGTTCGGTGGGAAGTCTTTGATCACTCACAATACAATCCTTATTTGGCTCCCTCCGTTGTTCGTCTCTGCTCACATGAACCGCTGGCTACGAAGACAACATTTTGGCATAAAACAACGAAAGGCAGACCAGAGTAGAGAATTGGCGGTAAGTACAGGCGGCTGCTTTCTATGACGAGGGTACTGGAAGGTTTGTACAACCCCACGAGAGATGTCTAATTCGGAGCGCGACTATTTCGGGAGGCAGTTGGAAGTTGTGGCCAACTGCTGCTAATAGAAAATTTTTATTTTCACTGTGGTTTTCATTTCGCAACCGATCGGAGCTTACGTTCCAAACAGCTCTCGTAGGTACAGCAGTTTCAAGGAGTGGAACCCAAGGCTAACTCTTCAGCAGCCACCAACACTGAGAATTTATGTATAAAGATATTCGTTGATCTAGATTCTAGATCCCCGCCACACACCGTCAGGTGGCTTGCGGAGTATGGATGTAGATGTGGAGGTCTTGTTGATGTCAGTATAATGACAGGATTAAAAAGAAAACAGACGCATATTTATAACTGCATTGTGTAGTGCTGCAGGAAACTTAGCATCTTACACATAAGAGGGTGACTGAAAACTTCTTGTCCCACTGATGACATACTTGTCCTAACCGAATGTTAGTAATGCTTTACAGCAGAATAATGGTGCACTCAACTTCTATACTAAGTAACGACTAGCCTCACTCCAACACGTTTCAGTACGTAGAGTCGATGAGTGGGAAGCGACCGCAGCGTCGCCATTCTCAGACTCGTCATAATAGCGAAACTATCGTGAGATGAAGGGAACCTGGTATAGCACTGATGTAAGAGGGGCGCCTTGATTTCTCGTGCATGCAGCCCTCAACACTGACTCTTACTCGTTCCATTTCTGACCTCTATGTTCGATCAGGGTGATGAGATCGTGGAGGCAACAGCACATTAGTGATGTGCAGATACTCTACCTGAAACATTTGCATACTGGAACGATACAAGACTAACCAAGAAGACCATATTTGCTAACAGCTCATTTCAATGATGCACATTATTTGGTGTCAAATGCAGGTATGTTGCTACAATTATTTGAAACTATTTCTATGTACCTTATTCTTTCAATATATTTATATAAAGTCTTTGCTGTATGAAAGGCAGTTGAAACTGAAGAGTAGATTGTCGGTGGGGGTCATAGCTGCCTGTATCACGGTACATAAAACACGGACATTTGAGAGAATATTCCTGAATTTTATGCACCACTGTATTCGACGTACAGAGATTGGTGATCGTCACTTTGAACTATTGCTGTGAGCTTAACTGTTACTGTAAGCTTAAATTTGTGCTGTAATGTGTAAGTGGCTTACACTAAAAAACGGTGTGTTCATTTCTGACTGTTGGTTCCTTATCTCAAAGTACTCGGTTGAGGCTTCTCTACTGCTTGCATAACTTTGACCCTCACGTTATTGGACAACCTGTTGTATACGTAAGTGCTCAGTGTTTTGGCTACTGATGAGTTAGCCTTGGGTTCCACTCCTTGCAATTGCTGTAGCTACGAGGGCTGTTCGGAAAGTAAGGTCCGATCGGTCACGAAATGAAAACCACAGTGAAAATAAAAATATTTTATTCGCAGCAGTTAGCCACACCTTCCAGCTACCTCCCGAAATAGTCGCCGCTCCGAGTTAGACACTTTTCGTGGCGTTGTACAAACTTTCCAGTACCCTCGTCACAGAAAGCAGCCACCTGAGCTTTTCCGTCAATTCTGTAGGCTGGTCTGCCTTTCATTGTTTTGTAGCAAAATGTTGTCTTCGTAGCCAGCGGTTCATATGAGCAGAGATGAACATCGGAGGGAGCCAATTAAGGACCGTATTGTGGGTGATCAAACACTTCCCATCGGAAACGCTGCAGAATGCGGCTGACAATTGTCTTGAAGAAAGAAACGCAAGACATTTGGGTTATGTAGGCTGCATAGCTTCAGGCGAAGTCTCTCACCAGATCCACATATTTAGCGGGAGAAAATCAACAGGACCTTTTTGTAGGAAATTTAATATAGTTAAATTTTGGATGGGGATATATTTTCTGTGGATGCCACGGTTTTCGAGCTATTGAAGAAAAACACAAGTGATGGTAAATTTTGTACTGTTTTTGTTGAGTATTCGAGAACTATAGCCGCTAGCGAAAACGCATCACAGTACAAATTTTAACTACATTAAATTTCTTACAAAAAGACACTGTTCTTTTTTTTTTTTTTTTTTTTGCAGAGCTAACAGTTTGCTTGTAGTGCGTGAGAGAATATGAAAATCTTATGCGTGGTATTTGAAGGCACTGAGGACTTATAAAACTCATGGGTAGGGGCAGTTGAATCACCCAATATATGCACAGCGTGGCCAGAAACAATCTGCAAAGCTTGCAGCGGTGTTGCATGGTACGTTGTGCTGGAAAGTAATTGTTAAGAAAAACAATAGATACATTGTGGCGTTTCCGAGTTAATTAGTATTGAGGCCGTTGCAAGCGCAAATTTAAGACGCCCGTCAGAGACGGTGTCACCAAACGTGTTTTTTATTTGGTTTCCTACAACCGAACAAGAGAACAACGAGTTGGCAGTTGATGGTTGGAGTGCTGACACCAAAGTTTTCAGACAGTCTGCATAATCAGGGGTGGTGTGGTATATATAGGGATCTTGTCAACCCTTTCAGCATCAACCGCAGCCCGAGGATAGCGCATTGAGGTGCTGTAACTGGTAGATATAAAACAAATAAACCGATAAGGACTGCTGTAGGCGTTTCATTTTCTCTCTAAAGTGAAAGTTGTCAGTTAAATGGCAATGATGGAGATTAGCGAGTCGAGTCTCCGACCGCGCGTGGACGGCGAGTTCAGATATGGCATCATAGGATCACACGGAGAATTTAAACCGAGTAGGCGGAGCTCATTTCTGATCTCTAGGCGAAGCACTTTTGGGTAGGGGGCGCCCACCTGGACCTCACATGCACAGAAAACGTGTTAATAGGGCTTTCTGGCGGGTAGCCCATCCAACCTCCGCCTTCACGCGGACGAACTGCTTTGGAAAAGTATACTATAGAGAACCGCTCTTAACGATCTGAGAACAGCGTGATGTATTGGTATTCATCGTTTCACACATGATGTGCTCGAGATGAGGATGTTGATCACTGGCACACACTACAAAGCTACACCGAACAGAACACTGCTGCACGTTGAATTTCACCTGGGCTCATGGTAGCCACAGGCTCCAAGTCTCTGGGAGTCGCTAGTGTTTCCTTGTAGACCTCTTGGTTTTCTCTTCCCCACACATAAAAGTGCACAAGTTTTAATTCTCGTGAGCGTGATGTGTGAAAATTGATCATTCCAGACATGGAGTCTATTGTGGCAAGTGAAACAGACCGTATCCATGAACAGTACAAATTGTATTAAAATCGGCACTTCGGTACTTCGTTTGGTACGAAACTTTCAGCAACAAAATGCGAGACTAATAGTGTTTAGCCGAGACTTGCGACTGCTGCTCAGAAGGCGTCGCGATGATTAACGAAAGCGGAAAGTCCCACAGTCATCGAAAAAACTTTTATTTTGATAAAATTCCGTGGAATTTACGTCTGTGAGAACACTGGCGCCAACGGCCTTGCCGCAGCGGTCACAGCCGTTCCCGTCAGATCACCGAAGTTAAGCGCTGTCGGGCCGAGTTAGCACTTGGATGGGTGACCATCCGGTCTGCCCAGCGCTGTTGGCCTTCGTCACGCAAACTGAGGAGCTACTTGATTGAGAAGTAGCGGCTCCTGTTTCGGAAACTGACATACGGCTGGGAGAGCGGTGTGCTGACCACATGCCCCTCCATATCCGCATCCAGTGACGCCTGTGGGCTGAGGATGACACGGCGGCCGGTCGGTACCTTCGGGCCTTCATGGCCTGTTCGGGAGGAGAGCACACTGGCAATGCTCCTGGTAAGCACCTTCGACAGGCTAACTCAAATATACGCGGAATGAGTACACACACTGGTGTGAAAAGCTTAAGAGCGAAGTAACCATAGAATGATGTGTCACTATCAACTAACATTGTTCGATGAAACTTGGACCACACTAAAAAGTAAAGTTACAGTCTATTACAAAAGGTAACAGAAAGAAGTACGCAATGACACGAACAGTAACGACGCTTTCATGAAGGACAATAACTACACTGAAGTAATCGCGGCCGGCCAGTGTGGCCGTGCGGTTCTAAGCGCGTCAGTTTGGAACCGCGTGACCGCTACGGTCGCAGGTTCGAATCCTGCCTCGGGCATGGATGTGTGTGATGTCCTTAGGTTAGTTAGGTTTAAGTAGATCTAAGTTCTAGTGGACTGATGACCTCAATAGTTAAGTCCCATAGTGCTCAGAGCCATTTGAACCATTTGAAGTAACTGCGATTTATGATGGTCTCGCTGTCATTACAAAAGGTAGGGCATGATAATTAAAAGGTTGTGTAATCGCCAAGGACCTTAATGCTTGCTCTCTAGAGTGTTCCTATGCTGGTCACAAGGCTGATAAAGTGTTGTTGTGGTAGGGCGTCCCGTTCCTCCACATCTATTCCTCCAACCGCAGGACGGTTCAGAATAGCTCTGAGCACTATGGGACATAACATCTGAGGTCATCAGTCCCCTAGAACTCAGAACTACTTAAACCTAACTAACCTAAGGACATCGCGCACATCCATGCCCGAGGCAGGATTCGAACCTGCGACCGTAGCGGTCGCGCGGTTCCAGACTGAAGCGCCTAGAACCGCTCGGCCACACTGGCCGGATTGCAGGACGGTCGTCGGTGCATGTGTACGTGGTGCACTATGGGGAGCATCCCACACACGTTAGACGGTATTTAAGTCGTGGTAACGAGTAAGCAAGGTGTAATGGTGTGGGAAGCATAAAATTGCATGGGTGTACTAAACTTCAGATCCTTGAACATGGTACACTAACTGGTCAACATTATTTTGTTACTGTACTCCTTCCCCACGTGACTCTTTTAAGGGATGCATTCGGTACTGACTTTACTTTTATGGATGGCAGTGGGCAACCATATCGAATAGCGGAGGAGAGGAAGTCTTGGAACGACAGAATATTCGCCAAACGGATTAGCCTATCCTTTCCCCCCATTTAAATCCCATCAAGAACATGTGGGATGTGTTGGAAGACGTACTGCAGCAGATATCAACCGCGCCGGTGGAAGAATGGGACGCTCTACCACAAGAATCAGCCTTGTGACCAACATAGGACCCCGCTGCAGAGCAAGCATTGTCGACCGTGGTAATTACATATATTAAGAACCATGTCCCACCTTTCGTAATGTCCAGGGGAGCTTCATGAATCGCGATGACTTCAGTGTGATTATTGTCCTTGAAGAAAAATGTCAAAGTGTCATTCCTGTTCGTCTCACTGCGTATTTCTCTCGATTACCTTCAGCACTATACCGTCACAGTTCCTTCTATGTACGGCCGAAGTTTCATCGAACTGTGCTACTTTTCAGTGATCAATCATGCGAAATTTGCTTTGGTCGCTAAGTTTTGGACATCAGTGTAATCGAGATGCAGGTTTCGCCAAGTTATAGTGGAGAATATGGAGAATTTTCCGACGTGTACAAATAATTTTTAAAATCTGTAGCTGCCGATAACTGCCGAACTACCAGACTTTTAAGAAAATAGAACTATATATTTTCTCTGTGCCATTGGGAAGAGTCTACGAAGAGAGCTTCATTAACATATAACGTGTTTAACTTGATCAAATAATGATAACAGCTGTGGAAACCACAGTCCTGCAGTTAGGAGAGGAGCCCTCACAAACATTTGCGCTACTGTACCAAATGCAAGTGAACGCGTTAATAGAATACAGTCCGTATTTTTACCCGAGCGCATGACGCTCACCAAAATGTGGTGTGCAAAAGTCGCCACAGAACTGAAAGTCGACGGAAAGAGTTGCTCCATAAGCAGGGAAGTGCACGGCGTTCAGCTCCATATCAGTGAAGTAAATGCCTTTAACAGGTAAAAGTGATGCCAAAGCCCTAAAACCTGGACTGTGGAGTAATGGAAGAAAGTCACTTGCGCGGATGAGTCTTGTTTCACAAACTTTTGCCCGAGTTTACGTGCCAAGAATAAAGCATGATGAGGTTGGTGATGATTTACACAGCCATGACATGGTATTCCATGGGCCTCGTGGTTACTCTGCAACGTCGCCTTACTTCCTAGGGTTATGTGGTCATTTTCGCTGATCGGATCCCTCCCATGCTAAAATATTTGTTCCCTAATACTGATGCTGTCTTCCAAGACGCCAGGGCCCTTGCTCATTCAGCTTGCATCGTCCAGGACTGATTTCACGAGCACGAGGATTAATTGTCGCATCTGTCCTGGCCACCACAATCTATTCAGCCTTTGCGGTCCACTTGAGAGAGAAGCGTGCGTGCTTGATCGCTATCCACGTCCATTATCGTTACCTGAACTCGTGACTACTTTGCAGGAAGAATGGTATAAGATTCCCTTGTGAACCATGCAGTAGCTGTATTTATCCGTCCAAGATGGCTGGAAGTTGTTTTCAATACCAAAGAGTTTTAAAAAAATGGCTCTGACCATTATGGGACTTAACATCTGTGGTCATCAGTCCCCTAAAACTTAGAACTACTTAAACCTAACTAACCTAAGGACATCACACATATCCATACCCGAGGCAGGATTCGAACCTGCTACCGTAAAAGAGTTGTAACACGGTAATGTGTTGGGTTCTTGGTGGTTGCATATTTTTGTTCACCACCAATCCCCGCGCCACCCTCATTATAGTGAATGGTGGAGTGTGCCTTACACCATTATTAGTCATTTTCTTTCCTGATCCAGTCGACAGTCGTTTTCCCCTTCGCTCTCCTGGGCGAGGAGAAAACTTCTGTCTATATGCCCCCGTACGAACCCTAATTTCTCTTGTCGTCCTTACGTGAAATGTACATTGGCAGCAGTATTCTGCAGTCAGCTGCAGATGCCTCTTCTCTAAATTTTCTCAATAACGTCGCTTGCTCGATTGATTTCCATTTGAGTTCCCAAAGCATCTCCTACCGCTAACAAATTTAGCAGCATGCCTCTGAATTACTTCGACGTCTTCCTTTGATCCGACCGGGTGTGGATCCCAAACACCCGAGCAGTACTCAAGAACAGGTAGCACAAATGTTATATACACGGTCTCCCTTATAAATGAGCTACACTTTTCTAAAATTCTTCCATTAATCCGAAGTTGACCATTCGGCTTCCCTACAACTGACCTTACGTGCTCGTTCCATTTCATATCGCCGTGCAACAATATGTCTAGATATTTAATTGACGAGACTGTGTCATGCAACATAGTGCTAATACCGTATTCGAAAATAAAGGATTCTTTTTTCTAATCATCTGCATTAAGTTACATTTTTCTACGCTTAGAGCGGGCTGAAATTTATCATACCAAATAGAAATTCTGTCTAAGTGATCCTCTATCCTTCTACAGTTACTCAACGATGGTATTTTCTCGCACACTACAGCGACATCAGCAAACAGCCGCAGGCAGCTGCTTACCCTTTCCTCAGATCATTTATGTATATAGAGGACAACAGAGGTCCTATCACACTAATTAAGAGGTCTCTGAATACAAATGTGGAACTTATTCCGTATGCTTGGATGGGAACCTATTCCAAATACTTAGACCTTCGTTAACAGTCTGAAGCGGGGCGCCGTATCAAACGCTTTCCGGAAATCTACACTACTGGCCATGAAAATTGCTACACCACGAAGATGACGTGCTACAGACGCGAAATTTAACCGACAGGAAGAAGATGCTGTCATATGCAAATGATTAGCTTTTTAGAGCATTCACACAAGGTTGGCGCCGGTGGAGACACCTACAAAGGGCTGACATGAGGAAAGTTTCCAACCGATTTCTCATACACAAACAGCAGCCCCGGCGTTGCCTGGTGAAACGTTGTTGTGATGCCTCGTGTAAGGAGGAGAAATGCGTACCATCACGTTTCCGACTCTGATAAAGGTCGGATTGTAGCATATTGCGATTGCGGTTTATCGTATCGCAACATTGCTGCTCGCGTTGGTCGAGATCGAATGACTGTTAGCAGAATATGGAATCGGTGGGTTCAGGAGGGTAATACGGAGCGCCGCGCTGGATCACAACGGCCTCGTATCACTAGCAGTCGAGACGACAGGCATCTTATCCGCATGGCTGTAACGGATCGTGCAGCCACGTCTCGATCCCTGAGTCAACAGAAGGGGACGTTTGCAAGACAACAACCATCTGCACGAACAGTTCGACGACGTTTGCAGCAGCATGGACTATCAGCTCGGAGACCATGGCTGCGGTTACCCTTGACGCTGCATCACAGACAGGAGCGCCTGCGATGCGATGGTGTACTCAACAACGGAGCTGGGTGCACGAATGACAAAACATCATTTTTTCGGATGAATCCAGGTTCTGTTTACAGCATCATGATGGTCGCATCCGTGTTTGGCGACAACGCGGTGAACGAACATTGGAAGCGTGTATTCGTCATCGCCATACTGGCGTATCAACCGGCGTGATGGTATGGGGTGCCATTGGATACACGTCTCGGTCACCTCTTGTTCGCATTGACGGCACTTTGAACAGTGGACGTTGCATTTCAGATGTGTTACGACCCGTGGTTCTACCCATCATTCGATCCCTTCGAAACCCTATATTTCAGCAAGATAATGCACGACCGCATGTTGCAGGTCCTGTACGGGCCTTTCTGGATACAGAAAATGTTCGACTGCTGCCCTGGCCAGCACATTCTGCAGATCTGTCACCAATTGAAAACGTCTGGTCAATGGTGGCCGAGCAACTGGCTCGTCACAATTCGCCAGACACTACTCTTGATGAACTGTAGTATCGTGTTGAAGCTGCATGGGCAGCTGTACCTGTACACGCCATCCAAGCTGTGTTTGACTCAATGCCCAGGCGTATCAAGGCCGTTATTACGGCCAGGGGTGGTCGTTGTGGGTACTGATTTCTCAGGATCTATGCACCCAAATTGCGTGATAATGTAATCATATGTCAGTTCTAGTATAATATTTTTGTCCAATGAATACCCGTTTATCATCTGCATTTCTTCTTGGTGTAGCAATTTTAATGGCCAGTAGTGTATGTATATAGAGGACAAGAGAGGTCCTATCATACTAATTAAGAGGTCTCTGAGACACACATGTGAAACTTATTCCGTATGCTTGTATGGGAACCTATTCCATACGCTTGTACCTATGTTAACAGTCTGAAGCGGGCGCCGTATCAAACGCTTTCCGAAAACCTAGGGATATGGAATCTGCCTGATGTCTTTCATCCGAGGTTCATAGGATACTACGTGATAAAAGGCCAGCATGAATTTCGCACGAGCGTTGCTTTCTGAATCCGTGCAGTCCGCTCGCTTACGGGTGTGAACTATCGGCACGGTACACAGTTTTAACCTGTAAAGGAGTTTCCCTAGAGCATATCCTCCGCTGCAGAGTGGAAGATTCATTACGTTTGGAGCAAAGCCTGACAGTTGTCCGCGCTAACGGGATTTTCTTTTCAGTAAGTCAGCAAAGTATTTTGACTGGGTAGCGTACCTCCCCGGTGGGAACTGCACAGACAAGCAACTTGGTGAATGCCGTTAGGTACTTATCTTGTGACAGAGAGCCGCGCGCTGCTAAAAGTCCGCGAAGTCGGAATGCGCAGTGTGCTAGAAATGGCGAGTCCGTCTGCAACTCGTTAATGCGGCCAGGCCAGGGGACTTGGTGGGAAAGATAAATCTCCCCTGAAAGGGGTGAGGCAATTCCAGGGCAGATCGCGATAAGCCGACTGCTCACTTTAACCGACCTTTCACCCTTGACGACACCGCTCGAAAATTACCCGCAATTTCAGACCACTGCTGCGTGCATTTCGGTCGGTCGCCCATCAACTTCTTTCTCTCTCCCCATACCCTCACCCCCTGCTCTTCAGCCCCTCCCTCCTCCTCCTCATTTCCTTTCCGCTAGAGGTGAAACTTTAAAAGGAAAATCTCATTCCGCACTTTTTCTTCTTTTCATCTCTCTCTCGAGACGTAGTTATCGTCTAGGCAACGAGATGCGGAGGCCCCGGCTTTTGATGCTTCGGCAAGTTTGGTGCTAGGCGGTTTCCATCGTTATTCTCGCCCCCTCTTTTCCTCCATACTGTTGACAGATCGTTTGCCCCCGGCGTAGTAAGTGGATCTGGAATTCATACGCGTCACATCCGTTACATCGCAAAGCACACTTCTCAATTTTTTTTTTATTTGAAAAGGGAGGTGGTTTCCTCACCCGCAGACTGAGTAACCGCCCTTCAGAGTACTGGTGGCGCTCTTATGCTAAGCTGATCGTACTATGAGTTCCTAACTCAAACTTGAAAGACTTACTTCTGATTTCTCCATGGAGGTATAATAAGAGGAGATGGCGCTACAGACTTAATACTGTAGTTTTCTTTGAAGCCGGTGCCGCCGTGTTACATGAGCCAAAACATTAGCAGGCTACTTTTTACGATTGCTTCTTGTTCTTAGTTTCTATCGTGTGCAAGCTACAGTTGTTTCAAATAGTAGATGTTACAGTGCTTTCGTGACTAACACAGTATCTGGAAGGCATTTTCAGACGTTTCTCTGTTCTTAAATGCACATTTGATCCAGTAATACACCTTTGGTATCGTTAACGTAACTTTATTCTTATCATATATTTCGAATAACCAAGAAGGGAAATATGTGAAGAAGAGAAATGTGTGATGACAAAAGGCTGCTTTCCTATTTCAGAATTTTCGTTAATATGGAATGATGAAACTGATGTTCGATCTATTTCCTCTTCCGGGAAGTGCTACGTTTTCCTCCTTACAGCGTGCACGAAAAGAGCTTTTCGAGTTGGGCTGATAGGAAATTTAATGTCAAACGACAGAAATAAAATCACTACAGGAAAATTAAACAGCACAACCAAAATTCATGTACGTGAAAGAAACTACGAGGGTTGCCCAGGAAGTCATGCAGCGCATATTTTTCTTCAACAGTTCTTTATTGCATATAATGAGAATTACACACACAATGGTGCTTTATCTAGACACCCTATTTTTCCACGTAATCTCCATCCCGTTCTATGGTCTTCCTCCAGCGCGAAACTAGGGCTTGTGTGCCCTGTCGGTACCAATCCTTGTCCTGTTGGAGGAGCCAGTGCTTCACTGTGTGAATCACCTCCTCATTGTCCTCAAAATGTGTTCCGCGAATGGCATCCTTTAATGCGTCTGTCCTCACGAATGACATCAGCTCGCTGCAATATGTCTGGTGTGAAAGCCGTGGATGGTCTCCTCGACCGCTGCAAATCGTGGAGCTACGCCGAACCGCTGCCTGATGACGTCATCCTCCGTGACCAGCGACTAAGTGTACTTCTGTCGACAGCAGATGCTCCATAGACTTTGCACAAGCGTTTGTGAATATTCCCCGCAATTTCTTTCTCTGCAGTGAGAAATTCAATGGCGACACCTTGCTTGTAACATACATCACCTACAGACGCCATTTTGAAACTGTCCTGCAGCTACGCTATCTGTCGGAAGTGACGGGAACTTGGCGCGCTCATTCAGGAGACTTCAAATAACACATACGTAACGTTTCGCATTCGTAGCATTTTTTCCGGCTGGGATACCTTCATATTACATGAAACAGTCCCCTTACGGAGGAAATGTGACTTCTTTACACTTTAGATTATAACGAGAACGATTAGTACATCCGTAAAAGACGCTATCTGACGTTCTTGATGAAAATATTCCACAACTCCACACAATCAAAACATCGGAAGCTAATGTTTCGGCGCGAATGGCATGACAGACGTTGGTTTCAAGAATGTGACGTCAAGACAACTCTCCTTATTAAACCGACATGGATTTCTCTTAGGCACACATGTACTATTTCATTGTCTGATGATTAATAAAATCAAAGACACGAATTAAAAAACGACTGGATTCCATATTGATTCTGAAGTCTGAAAGAAACAGCGTATCTAGCTTTTTTGCATTATAACCTCTCTGTTTAGATCCTGGCCCCCTCTCGTGTCACCTTCTTTTAACGAATATTGAGCTTGGTTAATTTTTAAAGTGGAATATTTGCATGTCGAAGAATATAAAAAAAGTAACAACTTAATTCCAACAAAAATAAAAAAACAACAACCAGCCACAGTATTTTACTATTTACTAATAACGTGATGCAAATAACGTCATTTTTTTAAACTCAATCTCGTCGCCCGGCGTCAGTTCCTGTCAGCTACTTTTTGTAGAACTCTTTATTGAGTGCTGTTTTTTTTTACGCAGTGTTATAGATACTCTTGTTCTGTCGTGCGTCTAGGTTTATACTTAGATTTTCTCTTTTATTACTCATATTTTTAGTTTAAGTATGTTCAAGTATTTATACACTCCTGGAAATGGAAAAAAGAACACATTGACACCGGTGTGTCAGACCCACCATACTTGCTCCGGACACTGCGAGAGGGCTGTACAAGCAATGATCACACGCACGGCACAGCGGACACACCAGGAACCGCGGTGTTGGCCGTCGAATGGCGCTAGCTGCGCAGCATTTGTGCACCGCCGCCGTCAGTGTCAGCCAGTTTGCCGTGGCATACGGAGCTCCATCGCAGTCTTTAACACTGGTAGCATGCCGCGACAACGTGGACGTGAACCGTATGTGCAGTTGACGGACTTTGAGCGAGGGCGTATAGTGGGCATGCGGGAGGCCGGGTGGACGTACCGCCGAATTGCTCAACACGTGGGGCGTGAGGTCTCCACAGTACATCGATGTTGTCGCCAGTGGTCGGCGGAAGGTGCACGTGCCCGTCGACCTGGGACCGGACCGCAGCGACGCACGGATGCACGCCAAGACCGTAGGATCCTACGCAGTGCCGTAGGGGACCGCACCGCCACGTCCCAGCAAATTAGGGACACTGTTGCTCCTGGGGTATCGGCGAGGACCATTCGCAACCGTCTCCATGAAGCTGGGCTACGGTCCCGCACACCGTTAGGCCGTCTTCCGCTCACGCCCCAACATCGTGCAGCCCGCCTCCAGTGGTGTCGCGACAGGCGTGAATAGAGGGACGAATGGAGACGTGTCGTCTTCAGCGATGAGAGTCGCTTCTGCCTTGGTGCCAATGATGGTCGTATGCGTGTTTGGCGCCGTGCAGGTGAGCGCCACAATCAGGACTGCATACGACCGAGGCACACAGGGCCAACACCCGGCATCATGGTGTGGGGAGCGATCTCCTACACTGGCCGCACACCACTGGTGATCGCCGAGGGGACACTGAATAGTGCACGGTACATCCAAACCGTCATCGAACCCATCGTTCTACCATTCCTAGACCGGCAAGGGAACTTGCTGTTCCAACAGGACAATGCACGTCCGCATGTATCCCGTGCCACCCAACGTGCTCTAGAAGGTGTAAGTCAACTACCCTGGCCAGCAAGATCTCCGGATCTGCCCCCCATTGAGCATGTTTGGGACTGGATGAAGCGTCGTCTCACGCGGTCTGCACGTCCAGCACGAACGCTGGTCCAACTGAGGCGCCAGGTGGAAATGGCATGGCAAGCCGTTCCACAGGACTACATCCAGCATCTCTACGATCGTCTCCATGGGAGAATAGCAGCCTGCATTGCTGCGAAAGGTGGATATACACTGTACTAGTGCCGACATTGTGCATGTTCTGTTGCCTGTGTCTATGTGCCTGTGGTTCTGTCAGTGTGATCATGTGATGTATCTGACCCCAGGAATGTGTCAATAAAGTTTCCCCTTCCTGGGACAATGAATTCACGGTGTTCTTATTTCAATTTCCAGGAGTGTATGATTGAAAAAATGCAGCACTACTCTCCTTTTGCATTCGCTCCACCTGGCGGCACGTGGTATCAGTTGAGATTTGCAGCGCCGTCCTGATTTCGGTTAAATTAGATACTGATGGGTGATGCACATGACTCCATATTCTGTATAAAGACTTTCTTCTTATTTTTGCTTGGTTTACGTTTGAACTTTATGTAAAATTGTTTGTAAATTTCCTGTAAGTGATGTGTTGTTAGTTATATTTGCGGTTATGTTTTTGCATTCATATGGTTCAAATGGCTCTGAGCACTATGGGACTTAACATCTGAGGTCATCAGTCCCCTAGAACTTAGAACTACTTCAACCTAACTAACCTAAGGACATCACACACATCCATGTCCGAGGCAGGATTCGAACCTGCGACCGTAGCAGCAGCGCGGTTCCGGACTGAAGCGCTTATAACCGCTCGGTCACAACGGCCGGCTAATGGAAGCTCTATCTCTTTTATATCGACTCCTGTTTCTTCTTGTATCGCATCAGATAATTCTCGTCCTCAAAGAGGCCTTCAACGTACGCTTTCCACCTAGACGCTCTCTCCTCTGCATTTTACAGTCTTAGTGTTACCACCCTTTCTTTTAATTTCACCGTAGGTTGCTACACTTTCCTATATGCTGAGTCAATCGTTCCGACAGTCATTTCTTTTCCGATTTCTTCACATTTGCTAGGCAGCCATTTCGCCTTTGCTTCATTCCTGAGTGACATCTGTCTGTATATTTCTGAATTTCCCTTATCGTTTTTGTACTTCCTTCTTTCTTGGATCAACTGAAGTATTTCTTCTGTTATCCACAGCTTCTTCGCAGTTATCTTCCCATTTTTCTTTCAAATTTCTGTAATTTCCCTTTAAGAGGCGTCCATTTCTCTTCAACTAAACTACCTACTGATATGTTCACTATAGTAATATCTGTAGCCTCAGAGAAGTTCAAGCATATCTCTTCATTCATTAGTACTCTCGTGTCTCACTTCATTGCTCATTGATTCCTTCTGACTAATCTCTTACACTTCAGCCCTCTCTTCATCACAACTGCATTGTGATCTGAGTCTATATCTTCTCCCGGATACACCTTACAATCCAGTACCTGATTCCGGAAGTTCTGTCTTACTGGAATCTTCCCGTATCACCCGGCCTTTTCCAAGTATACCTACTCCTCTTGTGATTCTCGAACAGAGTATTCTCTATTACTAACTGATATTTATTGCAGATCTCGATTGATCTTCCTCCTCTCTCATTTCTACTAAGAAGGACAAATTCTCCCAAAACCCTTTATTCCACTACTTCCACATCAATTGACTAATTAGATTTCAATTGACTAATTAGATTTTCTCTTCCCTTTAAGTGCTAAATTACTCAATCATTATCCTTGTATACTTTCTCTATCTCTTCATTTTCGGCTTGCGACGCCGGCATGTAAACGTGAACTATCGTTGTCGGTGTTGGTTTCCTGTCGATTCTGATGAAAACAACTCTATTATTGAAATGTTCACAGTAACTCACTCTCTGCCCTTCCTTCCTATTCATAATGAATGCTTCTCCCGTTATACCATTTTCCTGCAGCTGTTGATATTACCCTGTACTCGCCTCACCAGAAAGCCTTATCTTCCTTCCATTTCACTTCACTGACCCATACCATATCTAGATTGAGCCTTAGCATTATCCTTTTCAGATTATCTAGCTACCCTACCACGTTAAAACTTCTGACATTCGACGCCCCGACTCGCAGAACGTTATTCTTTCTTTGGTTATTCAATTTTTTTCTCATGCTCAGCTCGACTTTGGCAGTCGCTGGAGATCCTAGAGGGGGTACTATGCCGGAATGTTTTGTCAATGGAAAGATCATCGCCATACTTTTTCAATTAGAAGCAACATGTCCTTTTGATACACATTCTGTGTCTTTAATGCAGTTGTTTCCATTGCCTTCTGCATCCTCATGTCGTTGATCATTGCTGATTCTTCCACCCTTAGGGGCTGCTTGCCACCTCAAGGGCAGCAGAGTACGATGAACCTCTGTCCGCACTAATCAAAGACGCCACTTCTCGACCACGGATGCTCCGAAGATCTACAGGTGCTTATGGTTTTCCAGCGCTCCTATTTTGTGCCCTACCGTGGCGTGATCACTAGTAGGCGACATTGAGACATGAATGAATAAAATGCAAAGGGTCCCCCCTAAGATCCCACAATTCAGCAAAACCCTCGGTGACATCCGCCCGCGTTGACTGAGAATTTTAGAAACTTACCTGTGCAGACATAACCCGTAACAGCAGTACCAGACTTCCGCAGGCAGTCTGTGCTGCAGCTCTTTTTCCACCACACTGCTGCTTTTGCTGCTGAAAGTAGGCCGTCTGGGATCAGAGAGTGTCGACGGGGTTGCTGTTCTGCAAGTGCTTAGAACGTCGTCACGAGGTCTATCGATACAGGTACATTTTTAAAACTGTCAATGAAGTTGGGCGGGTGCCACCGAGGCTCTTGCCGAACTGGGTATCTTAGACGGAATCTTTTCCATTTTATTCACGCATGCGTCAAGACTGCATTTCCTTCTGACCACGCCACAGTATAGGAGTGCTGAAAAAGCGTTAGCACCCATAGATGCTGTGGATCTTCTTCGTGACATATTTTGCATATTTCCACACAATAATATCTTATAGAATAATTTTCTGGGGTAGCTCACCATTTAGAAAGAAAGTGTTGATGCCAAAAAGGGAGCTGTAAGAACGATATGCGGTGTTCACTCCTGGACGTCATGTAGGTACCTTTGAAGTAGGTAGCCATGTTAATTTCCAGCGGCCTTACCGCAGTGGTAACACCGGTTCCCGTCATATCATCGAAGTTAAGCGCTGTCGGGCTGGGCTAGCGCTTGGATGGGTGAGCATCCTGTATGCCGAGCGCTGATGGCAAGTGGGGCACACTCAGCCCTTGTGCGGCAAACTGAGGAGCTACATGATTGAGAAGTAGCGGCTCCGGTGTCGCAAACTGACATACGGCCGGGAGAGCGGTGTGCTGACCACAACCCCTCCATGTCCGCAACCAGTACCGCCTTAGGGCTAAGGATGACACGGCGGCCGGTCGGTACCTTTGGGCCTTCCAAGACCTGTTCGGACGGAGTTGAGGTTTTTTTTTTTTAAGTTTTGTTTACACATTTTAATTGAGACGCCACAATAGATATAGCAGCTAATGAAATTCGTCAAAAGTAATCCATCACAATTAGAGAAGAACAGTGATGTGTGTGCCAACAACACTAGAGGAAAAAAGACGTTATTACCAGTTATTCAAGCAGTCAGTCGTAAAGGAGTTCAATAAGATGCAACAAAAATTTCTGATCATTTGTACAATGCCTTAAAAAGTCTGACAGGAATACGAGTTTTAAATCTAACTTGGAGTCATTTCTCCTGGAGAACTCCTATTGCGCCGAGGAATTTCTGTTTAAGGAGTAGGACTAAAAAAATATGTGTTCATTAATGTTCACACTAATCATGTATATACATCCTGTAAATTGATTTGATGCACATCATTTCGATAAAAAATCGTTGAAATGATCTGTGGATGATATAACTATCCATCTAACTATAACAGCAAGTCCGGTGCTCCAACGACGATGCAGCAGTTGAGAACCTCGCTGGTGCAGGGCTGAATCGCCCTATCACAAAACTCCTTACCAGCTTGTGGCCAGAATGAGACCACGACGCAAAGCTTGTATCACCGTCTGTGGCGATCACACGCCCGGTTAAGAATCATGCCCTGCCTTTTGTAGTGTCCGAGGAGCCATAGATAATCGCGGTGACTTTGGTGTCATCACTGTCTTTGAATGAGAATGTCATTTCTGTTTGTCTCATTGCGTATTTCTTTCAGTTACCTTCTATACTATACTATACTATACCACACTATAATGTACTATACTATACTGTGGAAGAACTTTCTATGTGTGCTACAAAGTTTCATGGACTTACGTTACTTGCCCGTGACGCATCATACGGAAGCTACTTTAGTCCTTAACTTTTGCACAGGGAACAGTGTAAAACGCTGGCCGGCCGGGGTGACCAAGTGGTTCTAGGTGCTACCGTCTGGAACCGCTCGACCGCTACGGTTGCAGGTTCGAATCCTGCCTCTGGCATGGATGTGTGTGATGTCCTTAGGTTAGTTAGGTTTAAGTAGTTCTCAGTTCTAGGGGATTGATGACCTCAGAAGTTAAGTCCCATAGTGCTCAGAACCATTAGAACCATTTTTTGTAATACGCTGACTGGCACTTCTTGGTACGTTTACTCTTAGAATTTATTATGCCCATCTCGTTGCTTGTATCATCTGTGACTGGTCTTTAATGAGCAACTCCGTCACGGTCTCGGGTTTACAAGGCGACTCCGTAACGAAACGCGCCATTCTGGGCTTTATAATTCCTTGTACCTATCAGCTTAATGTTGTTTCACACCGTATCGTAGTACACATATCAACTACGTTTTAACAACAGGAATACTATCTTTCATCATCTAAATAAAGCCTGAAATCCCACAGCGATTTTGCTCGTTGTCCAGTAGTCATAATAACAGGCTAATCTCTCGAATTTGCTCATTATCATTTGCCGTAACTACAGATTGTCCTACAGACGTGTAACTAATTATAAATGCAGCCCTGTAATGGTCATGCTGTTCCAGCGACCGAGAGAGAGAAATTGAGAGAGAGAGAGAGAGAGAGAGAGAGAGAGAGAGAGAGAGAGATTTATTCGGGCGCTAGGGGTGAATGAAATGGCGAACTAAATTGGTTATTACACTGTTGGGATTATTCAACAAGTAACACGCGAGCTGGTGTATGCGAAGTTTGAACACCGGCTGTGAAATGGTGCCTGTATCCACGTACCGTAAGAAAGCAATTTGCATGTAAAACGGTTTTCGTTTTCAGAACGCTCTTTTCAAGATTAAAGTAGCTCAGAACTACAGAATCAACATACAAGTTGATAAAATTAGTCTTTGAAGAGACAGTTTGTTGAGGGTTTCTTCTAGAATCGCTGAATACCGAGAAAAATTTATTTCAAATGAAAATCTATATCACTAAACGGCTAAAACTGAACCTGGTGCACGGTGTGCTTCCAAGTTGCATGTTGCTTATGTGATAGCCACCAGGGAAACAAAAAATTTGATTTCCAGTATTTCATATACACTACTGGCCATTAAAATTGCTACACCAAGAAAAAATGCAGATGATAAACCGGTATTCACTGGACAAATATATTGTACTAGAACTGACATGTGGTTACATTTTCACGCAATTTGGGTGCATAGATCCTGAGAAATCAATACCCACAACAACCACCTCTGCCCATAATAACGGCCTTCATACGCCTGGGCATTGAGTCAAACAGAGCCTGGATGGCGTATACAGGTACAGCTGCCCATGCACCTTCAACACGATACCACAGTTCATCAAGAGTAGTGACTGGCATATTGTGACGAGCCAGTTGCTCGGCCACAATTGACCAGACGTTTTCAGTTGGTGAGAGATCTGGAGAATGTGCTGACCAGGGCAGAAGTCGAACTTTTTAAGTATCCAGAAAGGCCCGTACAGGACCTGCAACATGCGGCCGTGAATTATCCTGCTGAAATGTAGGGATTGCAGGGATCGAATGAAGAGTAGAGCCACAGGTCGTAACACATCTGTTCAAAGTGCCTTAAATGCGAACAAAAGGTGACCTACACGTGTAACCAACAGCACCCCATACCATCACCCCGGGTGAAACGCTAGTATAGCGATGACGAATACACGCTTCCAATGTGCGTTCACTGCGATGTCGCCAAACACGGATGCGATCATCATGCTGCTGTAAACAGAACCTGGATTCATGCGAAAAAATGACGTTTTGTCATTGGTGCACCCAGGTTCGTCGTTGAGTACACCATCGCAGGCGCTCCTGTCTGTGATGCAGCGCCAAGGGTAACCGCAGCCATGGTCTCCGAGCTGATAGTCCATGCTGCTGCAAACGTCGAACTGTTCGTGCAGATGGTTGTTGTCTTGCAAACGTCCCCATCTGTTGACTAAGGGATCGAGACTGCTAGTGATGCGAGGCCGTTGGGATCCAGCACGGCGCTCCGTAATACCTTCCTGAACCCACCGAGTCTATATTCTGCTAACAGTCATTGGATCTCGACCAATGCGAGCAGAAATGTCGCGATACGATAAACCGCAATCGCGATAGCCTACAATCCGACCTTTATCAAAGTCGGAAACGTGATGGTACGCATTTCTCCTCCTTACACGAGGCATCGCAACAACGTTTCACCAGGCAACGCCGGTCAACTGCTGTTTGTGTATGAGAAATCGGTTGGAAACTTTCCTCATGTCAGCCCTTTGTAGGTGTCTCCACCGGCGCCAACCTTGTGTGAATGCTCTGAAAAGCTAATCATTTGCATATCACGGCATCTTCTCCCTGTCGGTTAAATTTCGCGTCTGTAGCACGTCATCTTAGTGGTGTAGCAATTTTAATGGCCAGTAGTGTAATCATTTACCGAGTTTAAAAATTTTAAGTGCTCGTAATCTACTCATTAACATGTAAAATATTACGTTAATTGTTTGACAGAATGTCAAGTATGAATGTTACAAACTGAGTGTATGTCTGCAGACAGCGTAACTCTAGCGCAAATTACGCAGACTATTTTCATCCAGTATTTGAGAATGAGAGCACTTGCTGACTTCCAGCAAACTTCATACACCCTTTCAAACCCTTTTGAAACGTTTCCTCACTTACACTCCTCACAAAATAGTGAAAAGAGGAAAAAAATATCGCTTACTATATCTTCTGTGTTTATGGTGCAAAACGCAGCATCGGACATTACATTTTAATTTATTCTCGTTTAGTACTAACTGTACTAGCAACTCATTTTGCAGGTAGTATCCACCGATAGCACTAAATGTATCGGTAAAATCATACTGTTATACGAGATAGGAAGTCATAATCATTGAGAATTGCCAAACCACCTCTATATCCGGAGCGCAAATTACCTAGATTACGAACATTCAGTGTTTGATAATGAGAGCATTTATCGACCTGCAATAACTTTTAATTCAAAATTTTCAAACATTTTCTAAACTTTTTCATTCATTTATGGATTAATAATCCGAAACTGATAAAACCAGCATGATTATGGATTTTCATTTCCGATCATGAAGGCTTTACATGCTTAACGTCAAATATCTAACACATTAACTCATTGTAATCAAATGTTCGAAGCTGTTTTATACATGGATGATCATTGCTTTAACTAATCGGGGTTAGGGGGAGAGAATGATTATTAATTGTCACAAAATTCAGTAAGAACATCATAATACATTTATTTTCTTGCAGAAAAATTCCTGTGCATAAGTGAAAATAAATGAAGTAAGCATTGTACTGAGAATATTCTAGAAATAGCTTTGATTTATGCGGTTTTTATGTTTTGAATGGCATAATTATACACATACCAGTTTATTCAATGGGAAGATATCTTAACTGTCCTCGTCGATTGGGGTTTATATTGCTTCACTTTAGGTACTGCCCATCAATTTACCTTCCATCCACGTGCCACACATTCATCACTTATGAAAGGCGTATGCCGAATCGAAATTAACTCTTACACAGCGCAGTTTTTTTTAAAGGAGATGTCTATTTCAAAAGGATTTTCTCGCAAAAAAACTGTCGATGGCTACCGAGAAAATATATCATTTTTAAAAAAAATGATTGTATGGATTGATGGCTGGGAGTCCCCTCCTTGGGAAGTTCGGCCACAGAATTACAAGTATTTTCAATTGACGCCAAACTGGGCAACCAGGGTGTCGATGATGATGATGACAACGCAACACTCAGTCCCCCAACAGAGGAAACCTTTTACCCAGGTGGGAGTCGAACCTGGGCCCGCTGCATGGCAGACAGATGTGCTGACCATTGAGATAAGGGGGCAGACTCCTCACTAGTATACATAGATTCATACGAATCAGAATGAAAAGAACAAAAAAAAATGATTCTGAGCACTATGGGACTCAACTGCTGAGGTCATTAGTCCCCTAGAACTTAGAACTAGTTAAACCTAACTAACCTAAGGACATCACACACATCCATGCCCGAGGCAGGATTCGAACCTGCGACCGCAGCGGTCTCGCGGTTCCAGACTGCAGCGCCAGAACCGCGCGGCCACTTCGGCCGGCAATGAAAAGAACAACTACATATTCGTATGTTAATGTAACTTTGTCTCTGTTTTTATACATACAAGTTGTTTCAGCTGCCCCTACCACTGGGTTTTATGCAAAGTCAGTGCCTTCAAATACAATGTGCAAGATTTTCATATTCTCTCGCTCTCTACATGCAAAAAATCAGTCAGACGGAAAAAAATGAACAGGAACTTTTTGCAGGGGATAGAAAGTAGTTAGATTACACTACTGGCCATTAAAATTGCTACACCACGAAGATGACGTGCTACAGACGCGAAATTTAACCGACAAGAAGAAGATGCTGTGATATGCAAATGATTAGCTTTTCAGGGCATTCACACAAGGTTGGCGCCGGTGGCGACACATACAGCGTGCTGACATGAGGCAAGTTTCCAACCGATTTCTTATAAACAAACAGCAGTTGACCGGCGTTGCCTGGTGAAACGTTGTTGTGATGCCTCGTGTAAGGAGGAGAAATGCGTACCACCACGTTTCCGACTTTGATAACGGTCGGATTGTATCCTATCGCGATTGCGGTTTATCGTATCGCGATATTGCTGCTCGCGTTGGTCGAGATCCGATGACTGTTAACAGAATATGGAATCGGTGGGTTCAGGAGGGTAATACGGAACGCCGTGCTGGATCCCAACGGCCTCGTATCACTAGCAGTCGAGATGACAGGCATCTTATCCGCATGGCTGTAACGGATCGTGTAGCCATGTCTCGATCCCTGAGTCAACAGATGGAGGCGTTTGCAAGACAACAAGCATCTGCACAAACAGTTCGACGACGTTTGCAGCAACTTGGACTATCAGCTCGGAGACCACGGCTGCGGTTACCCTTGACGCTGCATCACAGACAGGAGTGCCTGCGATGGTGTATTCAACGACGAACCTGGGTGCACTAATGGCAAAACGTCATTCTTTCGGATGAACCCAGGTTCTGTTTACAGCATCATGATGATCGCATCCGTGTTTGGTGACATCGCGCTGAACGCACATTGGAAGCGTGTATTCGTCATCGCCATACTGGCGTTCCACCCGGCGTGATGGTACGGGGTGCCATTGGTTGCACGTCTCGGTCACCTCTTCTTCGCATTGAGGGCACTTTGAACAGTGGACGTTACATATCAGATATGTTACGACCCGTGGCTCTTTGATCACTGCGAAACCGTACATTTCAGCCGGATAATTCACGACCGCAAGTTGCAGGTCCTGTACGGGCCTTTCTGGATACAGAAAAAGTTACACCGCTGCCCTGGCCAGCACATTCTCCAGATCTCTCACCAATTGAAAACGTCTGGCCAATGGTGGCCGAGCAACTGGCTCGTCACATTACGCCAGTCACTACTCTTGATGAACTGTGGAATCGTGTTGAAGCCGCATGGGCAGCTGTACCTGTACACGCCATCGAAGCTCTGTGTGACTCAATGCTCAGGCGTATCAAGGCCGTTACTATGGCCAGATGTGCTTCTTCTGGGTACTGATTTCTGAGGATTTATGTACCTAAATTCAATGAAAATGTAATCAGTGTCAGTTGTAGTATAATATATTTGTCCAATGAATACCCGTTTATCATCTGCATTTCTTGTTGGTGTAGCAATTTTAATGGCCAGTAGTGTATATACTGGGAAACGTTTTCGCTAGATGCTTAATTCCCCAGTTATTCGGGAAAAACGTACCAGTGACCTTCAAACGCGTTTTTCTTGAGCAACTCGAAAACCGTGGGCTCCAGCGATAACGTATCACCGTACAAAATCTAACTACATTAAATGTACTACGGAAAGGTCCTGTTCATTTTTTCAGTAGGACTAGTGGTTTGCGAGTAGCAAGCGAAAGAAATCATTCGCTCGAGTTGTCCAGAATGATCTTCAAACCAATAGTGAACAACTGTGGGCCGATGACATGGCGGATTGTCACCCATAAAAATTTCAATGTTATTTGGGAACGTGAAGTTCATGAATGACTGCAAACATAACAAAGGATCCAGTCCATTCCATGAAAACACAGCCCACACCCTTATGCAGTTACTATCACGTTGCACAGTGCCCTGTTGCCAACCTGGATCCATAGCTTTGTGAGGTGTACGTCATACTCGAATCCTACCATCAGCTCTTAGTAACTGAAATCGGGACCCATCTGACCAGACCACGGTTTTCCAGTCGTCTAGAGTCCAACCGATATGGTCAAGAACCCAAGAGAGGCTTTGGTGTTAGCAAAGGCACTCGCGTCGGTCGTCTGCTGCCATAGCCCACTGATGCCAAACTTCGCCGCACTGTCTTAACCCACATATGTTCGTCCTACGTCTCACATTGATTTCTGCGGTTATTCCATGCAGCGTTTTCACGCCTACCACGCTGCTCTCGGTCGTTACGTGTGGCCGGCAGCCATTCGTCGTCCGTGGTGAGAGGTAATACCTTAAATTTGGTGTTCTCGGCACACTCGTGACACTGTGGATTTCGGAGTATTGAATTCCCTAACGATTTCCGAAATGGAATGTTCGATGCGTCTAATTCCAACTATAATTTCGCTTTCAAAGTCTGTTAATTCCCGTCATCTAGCGGTAATCACATCAAATACCTTGTCACATGACACGCGTGAGTACAAGCGACATCTCCGCTAGTACACTGCCCTTTTATGCCTTTGTACGCGATACTGCCTCCATCTGTATATGTGCACATCGCCATCCCATGATGTTTGTCACCTTAGTTTATTTTCTTAAGACTAAATTCCCGAGGGACTTCGCCGGCCGGAGTGGTCGTACGGTTCTAGGCGCTTCAGTCTGGAACCGCGTGACCGCTACGGTCGGAGGTTCGAATCCTGCCTCGGGTATGGGTGTGTGTGATGTCCTTAGGTTAGCTAGGTTTAAGTGGTTCTAAGTTCTAGGGGACTGATGACCTCCGAAGTTAAGTCCCATAGTGCTCAGAGCCATTTGAACTATTTTTGAACCGAGGGACTTCAAAACTTAATAAGGATCTTAGCAAGCTTGGAAAGAACATAAAATGAGAACTAAAAATTGCGTAAAATGAAGGACTGCAGTCAATAATGTACTTTAATAACCTCTTCAAAAAACTCTGACAGAGGGAATCAGCTGCCTCACTCCTCATTCCGCGTTCCCCCATTAAAAATTTTGGCACGCGAACATTTTCGCGCTTTTTTGTGCTGAAAGAAAGAATCAGAGAGACAGTGACGGTGGAAGCAAAGAGTGGGGAAACAGTGATGGTTGGGGAGACAAAGTGGTAGTGAAAGCGAAAGAGAGATGGGTGAAGACTGTAGAGAGAGAAGACTCTACAGAGAGAAGAGGCATTGATGATCAATGAAGAGAGATGGTTATAGACAGAAGCATTGGGGACAAAAGAGAGAGAAGAGATAGTGAGAATGAAAAATACAGATGAGAGGAGACCATACATAGGCGTGGGGGTCTGGATCTTCCCAAGCGGGCGAACTTTAATGCGTTGGTACTCTTCTACCATTTTTAAACCACGTAGTTAACTCCATTGCCAAACTGACGACTCTTGATGACTCTGGATCTGTCCCGCCAACGTATCTTTCGTTTTAGACGATGTGTTGGACTCCCATAATTTTTGAGCTGCTGCGGTATGCTGGAAATAATGACAGTGGGAAAGAAATACAATAGGAGACAGTGTAAGAGAGAGAGGATACAGTGGCAGCGGGATATACTGTAAATCAATGGGAGGAAAAGAAGACTGTGCGGTAGAGGTATATATAGACAGTGGCAATGAGAGGGAGATGTAAAGTATGAAGTCTTGACTACAAAGTGAGTCTGGGTAAAGGGATTAAGAATGTTCGGTGTGAAAAGAGCGCGAATAGTTGTGAGGAAGGCGGAATGAAGGTTGAAGCAGCTGGTTCCCCCACTTTTCTGTCAGAGCTTTTTAAGGAGGAACATATTCACCTTTTTTGTACTCCGGTAGGAGCATTTTTCCGCTGGTGAAATACATCTAAAGACAGCTCTCACCCTTCACAAAGCAAAGGTACCGTTGCGCGCGAAGGACAGAAGAAAACTTTCCAGTTATATGGGTGAACCTGTCTTTCGGAGTCTCCGAGCCAACACAATGGCATACCACTTTACTTCTTTACTGACAATTTCCAGATGAGACAGTTTTTCGCAACATGTACCTCAGCGTCAAGCAAGCTGTACGTCATTATTAAGATACGATTCTTCACTGAAAAATATTATAAGTGAATGAAATCATGTTTATAAGATATTGGACTGGGGTGGCAAGAGAGTGGTAAAAAAGAAATTTAAAGCTCTTATCAACACAAAATTGGTTTGACACCAGGATGCTTTTCTAGACATTGTCCTATTGGGGGTGGTGTGCACTTCCTTCCTCTGACCTTCGGAGTCACTTACCCGGACAGTTACAGGGGACCTGCAGTTTAACGTGGAGCAGTGGAAGCCGACAGTTTCCACGTTTACAAACATTTCCAGTGGTGAAAGAAGTGATAAATGGCAGACACCTAAAAACTGACAGGTAACAGAACCTGAGACTTTGATTGGTAATCTGGAACTACAAAGCCTTGAAAATGGTCAACACAAAAACATTTTTGCAATATTATGAAATAAACGTGGAATGAGATCATGCCATGTTGTGTACCAAACGATATTTTCTCTAGGGAAATAAATCTGCCGTAAGATTTTTCAAGGAAACAAGCATGAGATTGCTCAAGTTTATATGTCGATGATAATAATTTTTAATACTGTTGATTAAAATATGTCATATGGTGTACGGAGTGTAAGGCTTGGGCTATTGTAACCTCCTCCTCAGATTGAGAGAGCTCAATAACTGGAATTATCTGTTTGTGAAAGGTATCTAAAGTGCTCTCGTATCACAGGCCTGCTGGAATGATCTCAGGGAGGGACACGTTCACAAAACATGTTATTTCACAGGGAACAACAGACGGTTTTATTTGTCAAGACATAATAACAGTGATAAGTTTTGTGGTCTTAAGGCACAAAAATTGGTTTAATGCAGGTCTTCAAGTTAGTCCATTCTGTATTAGCATTTTCCTTTCTGCACAACTACTGCAACCTGCATTCACTTGAACCTCCTAGCCTCGGCACTCTTCTACAATTTTTAAACCACACAGTTAACTACATTGCCAAACTGACGATCCTTAATGACTCAGGATGTGTCCCGTAAATGTATCATTCGTTTTAGACAAGTAGTGTAAGAGATTTCTTTCTTCTCGATTGGATTTACTGTCTCTTAATTAATTGGCTCTGAGCACTATGGGACTTAACATCTGTGGTCATCAGATCCCTAGAATTTAGAACTACTTAAACCTAACTAACCTAAGGACATCACACACATCCATGCCCGAGGCAGGATTCGAACCTGTGACCGTAGCAGTCGCGCGGTTCCGGACTGAGCGCCTAGAACCGCTAGACCACCGCGGCCGGCTCTTAATTAATTATCCGACGTGCTCTTGTGATCTCGTGCATTATTCTCTGTACCACTTTTCAAACAGCCCTACTTTGTTCTCATACGTACTGGATAAAGTCGAGGTTTCTCTTCCACATAAGGCTACACTCCAAACAACCATCTTCAGAAAGGACTTTCTAGAATTTAAATTTATGTACGTGTATAGGAAACCGCGGTCGAAGTCAGTTGAAACATCCGTTTTGTTGGTTTCGTAGCACATTAGATAATAAAACAAGTATTAGTGAACGTTCCGTCCTCCACTGAAGCGGCCTTCCTTTGTAACTAGGAGATAGGCCACTGCACCACGTATCTTACTCTCTAAAGATTAACGCGTAGAGTTTGAGGAAGTTTCGAGGAGTAATCCTTGCTCCGGTGCTATAGCGAAGTGGTTAAGAGCACGGACTCGCCATATGGTGTGTGGGGTTCCATTCCCGCTGGTTTCGTGGTTTTTACTTTCGTTTTTATTTATTTCTCGCAATGTTAAACTATTAATTATGGAATTTAAATATTTTTAAACAGATAAATTTACACTACTGGCCACTAAAATTGCTAACCACGGAGATGACGTGCTACAGACGCAAAATTGAACCGACAGGAAGAAGATGCTGTGATATGCAAATGATTAGCTTTTCAGAGCATTCACGTGAGGTTGGCGCCGGTGACGACACCTACAACGTGCTCACATGAGGAAAGTTTCCAACCGATTTCTCATACACAAACAGCAGTTGACCGGCGTTGCCTGGTGAAACATAGTTGTGATGCCTCGTGTAAGGAGGAGAAATGCGCACCATCACGTTTCCGACTTTCATAAAGGTCGGATTGTATCCTATCGCGATTGCAGTTTATCGTATCGCGACATTGCTGCTCGCGTTGGTCGAGTTCCGATGACTGTTAACAGAATATGGAATCGGTGGGTTAAGGAGGGTAATACGGAACGCCGTGCTGGATCCCAACGGCCTCGTATCACTAGCAGTCGAGATGACAGGCATCTTATCCGCTTGGCTGTAACCGATCGTGCAGCCATATCTCGATCCCTGAGTGAACAGATGGGGACGTTTGCAAGACAACAACCATCTGCACGAACAGTTCGACGACGCTTGCAGCAGCATGGACCATCAGCTCGGAGACCATGGCTGCGGTTACCGTTGACGCTGCATCACAGACAGGAGCGCCTGCGATGGTGTACTCAACGACGAACCTGGGTGCACCAATGGCAAAACGTCATTTTTTCGGATGAATCCAGGTTCTGTTTACAGCATCATGATGGTCATGATGAGCGCACTTTGGAAGCGTGTATTCGTCATCGCCATACTGGCGTTTCACCCGGCGTGATGGTATGAGGTGCCATTGGTTACACGTCTCGGTCACTTCTTCTTCGCATTGAGGGCACTTTGAACAGTGGACGTTACATATCAGATGTGTTACGACCCGTGGCTCTTCGATCCCTGCAAAACCGTACATTTCAGCCGGATAATTCACGACAGCATGTTGCAGGTCCTGTACGGGCCTTTCTGGATACAGAAAAAGTTACACCGCTGCCCTGGCCAGCACATTCTCCAGATCTCTCACGAATTGAAAACGTCTGGCCAATTGTGGCCGAGCAACTGGCTCGTGACAATACTCCAGTCACTACTCTTGATGAACTGTGATATCGTGTTGAAGCTGCATGGGCAGCTGTACCTGTACACGCCACCCAAGCTCTGTTTGGCTCAATGCCCAGACGCATCAAGGCCGTTATTACGGGCAGAGGTGGTTGTTCTGGGTACTGATTTCTCAGGATCTGTGCACCGAAATTGCGTGAAAATGTAATCACATGTCAGTTCTAGTATAATATATTTGTCCAGTGTTGTAGCAATTTTAATGGGCAGTAGTGTATATTCCATCTGGTTATAATTACAACTGTTGTAAATCAAAAGGCGGTAGGCCACCAAATTGTAGCACACTGGTAAAATTTTGCACGAACCGCCACTGCCTGGAGAGACGAATCCAGTTTCTTTTTACACCAGGTCGACGGTTAACTCCACATACGCCGTCATCCTGGCGAAAGGTTGCTCGAAATATGCAGCGCGCCACGGATGCAGGCCGATTGGGTCACTATCACGCTGCGGGAGGACATTATCCTGGGCTTCAGTGGGAACTGTGGTGGTAATCGAATGCACCAAGACACCTGTGGACGATGTGAACATTGAGGCGGACCACCAGCATCCCTTCAAGTTTAATGTCTCCCATGACGGCGATTGCATCTTCCGGCACGATAATTGCCCACGTCTCAAGGTCAGATGTGTGTCGCAGTGGTTTGGACAGCACAGTAGTGATCGTGTCTTCGCCACCTGAACCCGCTGGAACGCACCTGTCACGTTATTGTGCGCTAACTACGCGTCCACAAACCATCAGTCCGTAATTTACGGAAATCGCGTGATCTGTGCCTACACATCTAGTGCCAGATACCTCCGGAAACCTGCCCAGCGCTTGTCGAATCCATTCCACGCAAATTAGCAGCTGTATTGCATTCAACAATTAAACCAAAACGCTGTCGTAGAGGTTTTCATAATATTTTGCTTCATCTGTGCCTCAGCATAGTCGAGCGCCCCTCACTGCCCAGAATATATTCCAGTAGAACAAATTTCCATTGCTTGTTTTCCAGCGTACCGCCATCTTCCTCACCCCAGACGGATACGGGACTTCCTGTAGCGCCAACGAGAGAGTCCCATCTTCAATGTTTTCCTGATCTTAGTTGCTATGGTCTAAGAACTTGGACTGAACCAGACCAGAGAAGGATTCGTTGATTCAGTATAACGACAGACGGTTTTGTTTCAGCATTCACTAGTCGTGGCTCCTCACCATACTACTCTTATGCGCGTCATCATATCTCGTGGACCTAAAACCTTAGTAGCTTCCTTCTCTCTGTATTAATAATACATGCCATCAGTATGAAGTACTTAAAGTACTTATAATTCGTTCGTTAACTACGGTTCTGTTCAATATATACACAAATAACCAGCCTATAGCACCCAAAAGCGGGAGCGTCTTGTATGCCGATGAACTTGCTTATAGCCACGCAGAGCACAGATTTTTAATCAGTGGAGAACACCCTCAAGAAAGACCTAAACAACTTCGCATATACTACAACACAAACCAATTTAAACCAAATCCTACAAAGACGCAAGGGTGTTCTTTTCATTTGAGGATCAGGAAAGCTAGTAGTGAATTGAAGATAGCAACGTCTGGTATCGAACTGGAACACGGTGAGGCCATAAAATCTCTAGATCTTATAGATCTCGTATGTTCAAGAAGAACTGCATTACCTGCAAGTCAAACGGTCCCACAAGCAACAATCTTCTATGGAAACTGATCGTACCACAGCTAAATTGCCAACGTCAAACGCTACGAATCTCTGCAATGGATCTGTGGTAATCTGTGGTATAGTATGCATGTCCTGTTTGGCATAATTCAACGCATGCCAAACATGCAAACATAGCACTTAATGACATGTGCAGAATCATAACAGATTGCTTTAAATCACTCCAGTCGAATGGCTCTACATTCTAGCAGGAATAGCACCATCCCTTGCCCGAAGAGAACAGATGAGAATGAGGAAAGAAAGTGGGCACGAACCGCACTCTCAAAGACTAAAGTAAGAAGGAGTATCCTTAGAAGATCAAAGGACTGCTGAAGTAGCTAGGCTGCAGCTATGGAGTACCCCTTCCTAACCTTCCCCCTGTCTGGAAAAGAGTTTCAGAAACTCTACCCTCTGCCTAAGAAATGGAGGACTTGAAAGTGCTTGAATAGACTCAGACCTGGAGTTGGCAGATCGAAGGTTAATTTGGCAAGACGGGGCTATACTGATCGACATGATATTTAGTGTGACTGTGGAGAAGACCACATTGTTCATCATATACTTCAACACGGACTGTGTCCTGCCTCCTGCACAAAAGATGAATTTCATCAAGAACAGAAAATGCTATGTAAGTGGCCAAGTTTTGGGGAAAAATAATACAGTCGTAACTGTGTATAATATGTTTGTTTCTGATTCGAGAATAAAGAAAAAGAAATTCGCTCGTGAGGTAGTTACTCCCATGCGTTCATAAATATTACCGAATGGTCGTGAGGTGCGCCAACGTCAATAAAGACAGTTGCATGAAAATTACTTTGTCGAAATATCTTTAATTCATACTTTTTTCACTTTAGCACAGTTCATGATCGGGAAGCTTTAGCTGTAACCTTCGTCTACGTATATCTCCCCTCCTGTGTTCCCTGTTTCAGCCAACACACACGTACGATTGCCCCCTCCCCTCTCCTTTCGTATTTTTCGTCCCCTTTTCTCCAGTGATGCATCCACTTTCTCGCCCCCCCTCTCACCTCCCCCCCCCCCTCTCTCTCCTCGCGCTCTCGCGCGCGCACACACACACACACACACACACACACACACAATCTGCAGCAAATACTCTCATGCATGTATAAACAGCAAGCCTGGCACAACTGGAATCGCTATTTCAAACCAAGAAGGCTCATGTAGATAGGATCTAAGCAGAAATAAATATGAGCTAATGCTTTAACTGAAATCTGGTTTCGCAGGATAGAGCGGATCAGGTTGCACAAAACACACAAACTTTTATTTTCCTAAGAACCACTTAATTACACATTGCCTTAAAAGGATCAAACTAAAACAATATGGCTGAAGGCCTAGTTAGGAAAACCTGAGATACCTCCTGGGCTGAAGGCCCAAAACCACACCAAAAACAAGAACGGCTGAAGGCCTGAACACAAGTTATAAAAAACTGCTTTAAAGGATACAAGCGGCTGAAGGCCTTACTTAAAAAAATATTTCATGTAAATACTCGGCTGTGGGCCACTCACAAGACTTTGAACAACTCAGGGCTTAGGGCCTGGATAACAAGAATTTCAGATAGAGCAAATTAAAAAAAAATCATTTTCAACAAATGAAACTTCAAATTTTAATTTAAGTCAGCTGAAGGCCTTATCTTAAAAATATTTCACGTAAAAGCGTGGCTGAAGGCCATACAATCGACATTGAACAACTCAGAGCTTAAGGCCTGGATAACAAGAATTTCAGATAGAAAAAAACTTTCAAAATTTAGTTTTTAAACAAATCAATCTTCAAATTTTAATTTAAGTCAGCTGAAGGTCTTATTTTAAAATTAAAATAAACTAAATTAATAGATGGCTGAAGGCCTCGCACAGTACTTCAGACTAAAATGAAAATCATAATCTAACACCAACAGAATGGTGGTGCTCAGAAGTGTTCCAAGGGTCGACCTGAGGAGGTAGCTCTAACGTAAGGTGAGGTGAGACAGGCAGCCAAGAGTAAGGTTAAATAATCGGATGGCAGCCCTACCCAGGGACGGCTGAAGGACCGACCAACAACCTAATCAATTCCCTTCCACCTGACCACGGCACGACAACAGAAAGTATCAGCCAAGGACGAAGATACCAGCCAAACTACGTCTTCAAAATTGGTGTCTAAAAGCAGCCAAGGCACAATAACCACTCTAAGAAATAAAATGAACAAACAACTAAAAGGCTGTCGAACTACACGCTGTGCTGGGCAGCATCAACACGGCGAGGAATAACACACTGCTGGAAAAGTATGCTAACGACCAGGGCAGGTAACTGGGGCGTTAACGGCCACAAGGCAGAAAATACCACCGGTGCACTTCACTGATAAGTAACAACCAGTTTAATAGTTAAAGACCATACAGGAAGATGGCTGCAAAATTTCGCCGACTCCAACACACCATACGTTGCTGCTACCAGGAACAGGCCAGGAAGCAACAACCGGCAATGAACGAAGAGCTGTCACAGCAGTTGAGGTTTCATAATAGGTTAAATGATCACTCAACTACAGTGTCCAAGTTCGGTGGGCAACGAACTTTGTAGCTCTCGCAGCAAGCGCCTCACTATCCTACCGCACTTGCATGCCACCAGCAGTCCCGGCCTGACCTCGCGCCGCAGAGATTTCCTCGCTGCTCTGATCCAATCGACTGACTGCCACACACACCATTACACGGACCACTAGCGGTCACACCAAAGATGGTTCAGCAGTACTAGTATTGATAAGTGCTGCTGCTGCCACTGACGGAGGCAAGTCAGCAACTCGTTGTGGTAGTAACTCAGGGAGAAATAAGACGCCACTCGATTTTGACAAAATGCCAAAGGACAAACGGCATCAACGCGAACCAGTCACGGCTCATTACCCTTAAGTTTGATCAATCGTAAACCAATGTTACTGATTTCCTGGTGACGAATGTGCTCACGAAATATCCTGACACTGCTTTCCTGTCAGATTGCTTCTGTTTGTACTTGCTTCCATTTCGTCAATTACACAAAAAAAAAAAAAAAAAACGAAAACCAGTGTGCAGAGTACTAAACCAAAACAGAAATACTGCTTTTTTGAAATTTCATGATCATACATAGGTAGATGCAGTATGTTAATCTATTGTGTACAGCTGGTGGTAAATCTTCCACTCCACAGTTGAGCCCCACTACAGCACAACTTTCGGACAAGTTAACATTGTGAGCCAGACACTCACATCTTTCCCATTTGCGGAAAAATTTCTGTCACCGCACGTTTAGAGCCCTGATACTTAACATAAGAATTAATCCGTCGGGAATGTTCACTGTATCTGTATCTAGAATACAAGGTGTATGCAGGAAGTATTCTGTTAAGGTTTAATTTCTTCCTCTAAGGGGGTGCAGTAGGGTAGACGAGAGTTTGAGTTGTGGCATTTATTTTCTATCGTTTCCTTCTGATTGTACTATTTTGTTTACTTAGTTTCCACTACATATAATAATAATAATAATGATAATAACAATAGTAATGATATGAATGACAACAATGACAGTTGATTTACAGTGCATTAAACGCAGAATTAGAAGAGGACCTAAAATGTGAACTACTGATCAAAAACAATACATTGGTGATTTAGTAAACTAGAGTACGCCAAACAAATTAAATTACAGAACAGATTTTGAATTAAAATACAGGAAAAAAGAAACCAACAATAATGTTTGTAAAAAAGAGGAACAAAAATTAATCAGATTAAAGTGATAATAATTAGATGAAGCAAGAAATAAGAAAAATGAAAATATCTTATCGATTTGTAATGCTACATGCACACTTGTGCTACTTAAATTATGTACAGAGCTAGTTTGGCTCATGATCACGACTGTAGCAGTTTTATGTATGCCAACTCGATAAGATTAGCGAACTGTGTGTGCTCAGTCTGTAGGTGATCCATGGACCAAATTTAATAACCTGATATATATAATTATTTTCGATAATTCCCTTTTAAGAGAGCGATTGAACTTGAATAGTCATGGTTTCTTCTGATCTGCAGTTAGAATAAATATATATATACAGGGCTATTACAAATGATTGAAGCGATTTCATAAATTCACTGTAGCTCCATTCATTGACATATGGTCACGACACACTACAGATACGTAGAAAAACTCATAAGTTTTGTTCGGCTGAAGCTACACTTCAGGTTTCTGCCGCCAGAGCGCTCGAGAGCGCAGTGAGACAAAATGGCGACAGGAGCCGAGAAAGCGTATGTCCTGCTTGAAATGCACTCACATCAGTCAGTCTTAACAGTGCAACGACACTTCAGGACGAAGTTCAACAAAGATCCACCAACTCCTAACTCCATTCAGCGATGGTATGCGCAGTTTAAAGCTTCTGGATACCTCTGTAAGGGGAAATCAACGGGTCGGCCTGCAGTGAGCGAAGACACGGTTGATCGCGTGCGGGCAAGTTTCACGCGTAACCTGCGTAAATCGACGAATAAAGCAAGCAGGGAGCTAAACGTACCACAGCCGACTGTTTGGAAAATCTTACGGAAAAGGCTAAAGCAGAAGCCTTACCGTTTACAATTGCTACAAGCCCTGACACCCGATGACAAAGTCAAACGCTTTGAATTTTCGGCGCGGTTGCAACAGCTCATGGAAGAGGATGCGTTCAGTGCGAAACTTGTTTTCAGTGATGAAGCAACATTTTTTCTTAATGGTGAAGTGAACAGACACAATGTGCGAATCTGGGCGGTAGAGAATCCTCACGCATTCGTGCAGCAAATTCGCAATTCACCAAAAGTTAACGTGTTTTGTGCAATCTCACGGTTTAAAGTTTACGGCCCCTTTTTCTTCTGCGAAAAAAACGTTACAGGATACGTGTATCTGGACATGCTGGAAAATTGGCTCATGCCACAACTGGAGACCGACAGCGCCGACTTCATCTTTCAACAGGATGGTGCTCCACCGCACTTCCATCATGATGTTCGGCATTTCTTAAACAGAAGATTGGAAAACCGATGGATCGGTCGTGGTGGAGATCATGATCAGCAATTCATGTCATGGCCTCCACGCTCTCCCAACTTAACTCCATGCGATTCCTTTCTGTGGGGTTATGTGAAAGATTCGGTGTTTAAACCTCCTCTACCAAGAAACGTGCAAGAACTGCGAGCTCGAATCAACGATGCTTTCGAACTCATTGACGGGGACATGCTGCGCCGGGTGTGGGATGAACTTGATTATCGGCTTGATGTCTGCCGAATCACTAAAGGGGCACATATAGAACGTTTGTGAATGCCTAAAAAAACTTTTTGAGTTTTTGTATGTGTGTGCAAAGCATTGTGAAAATATCTCAAATAATAAAGTTATTGTAGGGCTGTGAAATCGCTTCAAGCATTTGTAATAACCCTGTATATAAGTATCTTGCTGAATCATTGCAATAATCTTCCTGCAACTATATCACATGATTGTTGAATGTTATATTTAGATTAAAATTACTTTGCGAATGATGTTTTGGGAGTTGAATGGTAGGACCTAGACACTAGCCAATAGTTGTACGCCGGCGACATTCCCCCCTCCCCTGCCCCTCCAACACAATACCGCTGCAGTCTGTGAATACCTGAAGCAGATCTGTCTAGAAACAATACAGATCCTTGTTTGTGAATCAAAATGGATATTGACTGTATCCGGTTAGCAGCCAACAATAATGTTAATGAAATATGAATAGATTACAATTAAGAGGGGTGGTGGTCATAGAATACCACTTCTTTTGATATGGGCTCACTATAGTTATTATTTCACTGAATTGTCTTTCCAACACGAAGACAATATAGATGAGATTTAAAAGTTTAAAGGAATTACTTTAATCCTAAAACTAGCCTTTTCCCTGCAGCTTCGCCATATTTGGATTCAACATATGTATTGAACACACCCCCTCCTCCCTCTGTGTCCACATCTTTATCCCTAATCCCTTCAGCCCTCTGCTCATCCTCCACCTCTATCTATCTCCACTTCCCCACTATGTCTCTTCATCTCCACCTTCCTCTCTCTTTGTCATCGGCTTACATGTCAGGAATAAGAAATGTGTTTTTTCAGCCCCTACTATGTAGACTGCCTCACACAACAGATGTTATGTTGAAGTAGAATTGGCCTGCTTTATTGACCTGCTTTGCCTGGTGGCCTGAATATCAGGGGCAAATAAATGATTTTTAAACCTCTGATGTGTAGACTGCCCTGCATGATAGCCACCCCCTCTCTTTGACCATATCTTCTCCTCCCCCTTCTTTTGGCTATATCCTCCTCCTCCCCCTCTCTCTTTCCATCTGTCCCCCCTATTCCTTTTCCACATACCTGTTACCCATCACACCTTCCTCCTGCTTCATGTATCTCCCTCTCCTCCCCTCACTCTGTCAAAATTTCACCCTCTCCATCCCTTCCTCTACCCATCTCAAACTCTACCCGCCCATGTTCTTCAGCATATATAGCTTCTGCAACACAGTTTAGTAAAGCAGGCCCATACTACTCCCACAACATGGCTATCATGCAGGGCAGTCTACACATCAGAGGTTTAAAAATCATTTATTTGCTCCTGATATTCAGGCCACCAGGCAAAGCAGGTCAATAAAGCAGGCCAATTCTACTTCAACATAACATCTGTTGTGTGAGGCAGTCTACATAGTAGGTGCTGAAAAAACACATTTCTCATTCCTGACATGTAAGCTGCCCTGAAATGAAGGTTTGTTTGGCAGACCAATAATTTTACCCCACAACATACCTGGTTGTGGTGGACAGACTATACATCATTGTCAGGAAAAAACATGTTTTGCCAATATCTCCATTCCTATTGGAGCTGGGAGGTTATAAACCCAACAGCACTGATACTTCTGAGACCTGCTGTTTCTGTGCTAAATTTTGTTGAAATCGACCCAGGGTTGGGATGGAAATCCCAGACATTCTCATATGCACGCATACAGTCTGCTTTGTTTACATAACAGGTATAAAGTTTCAAAAATTATTTTCTGATTAATATAACTCAATTTGTGCATAAAACATTAAAATCTTCCTATAATCATGAGATAATTCAAGTGCTAATCTTAATTAAAATTTATGCCATTAATAGAATGGAACCAGTCATATCACAGATTGTGGAATTCTAAGACAGTCAGATCAAAGCTAAAACTCTGACAATAAAACGGATTGATGTAATAAAAGAAAACCTGAAAGATGGGGGAGTTGCACAAACTGATATACCACACAGAATAAGTTCAGGTAGGAAAGTCATGACTGGACAGACAAACCCAAGAAGACTGGAAGAGCTTGAGCATGGGAATCAGTGCTGCCTCTGTGACTTATCTTTGAAGATAGGGTGAAGAAATGGAGTGAAATGTTGTACACAAGTTTTACAGAAAGCTGATTATAGTTATAAGAGTCAAATGATATAAAAGGGAGGCAATGTGTCAGAATGGAGTGACGTTGGATCATAGTCTGTCTCCCCATTGTTACATAGTGTGTACACTGAGCAAGTTGTGAAAGAAACCAAGGAGAAATTTGGAAAGGGAATCAAAGTTTAGGGACTTGAAACAAACACTTCGAGGTTTGCTGATGAAACTGTAATTATATCAGAGACAGTGCAGGATTTAAAAGATCAAATGAATGAAATTGGTATTGCTATGAAAAAGATTATAAGATGACGACTTTGTAAAATCAACATCATCTAAAGTAAACCAAAGATAATGGAATGTACGAAATAGCAGTACCTATGTTATTAAAAAGTACAACACAAGCACTGCAGCGACTACACCCATAAAGAAACACAGGATATGCATTCACAGTCGCGAATATGAACCACCTTCGGCCGTATATTGGAATGAGAATAATGAAAATTTGAGCTGGACCGGGATTCGAACCCGTATTTCACGCTTTACGCAAGCGGTCGCCCTAACTGCTTTGGTCATCGCACGAATCACAGCCAGACCCAAACTTGCTTATGTCACTGTCCTTGTCACAACCTGAATTATGTATATTCCCATCCAGGAAAGACATATGTATTGAGTGTCGTAGGCCTGGTATTGGCGAATAAATACAAAATAGCCGTGCCTGTATTATTAAGAAGAACGGCACTGCAGCGACTACAGCCGCCAAGAAATACAGGAAATGTCTCCATTTTCTTGGATCAAATTCAGATTATTCTTTATTATGTTCTTTACATCCTGTTGCTCAGATTGTTTCATAAGACGTTAAATTGTCTTTGATTTTATTGTCTTTAATTGTTTTAATTGGTATTTTTAGTATGTTTCCACTCGGAATAGGGCATATATCAATACGAAACTGCAAAAAACTGGTGACTTCTCAAACTGGGGAACAATCAGGAATGGGGTGCCGCAAGGTTCGGTCTTGGGTCCTCTGCTGTTCTTAATATATATTAATGACTTGCCATTCTATATTCACGAAGATGCAAAGCTGGTACTTTTTGCCGATGATACAAGTATAGCTGTCACACCCGACAGACAAGAATTATCTGGTGAAATTGTAAACAATGTTTTTCAGAAAATCATTAAGTGGTTCTCTGTAAATGGGCTCTCATTAAACATTGAAAAAACACGGTATATACAGTTCCACACAGTAAATGGAATGACCCCATTAATAAATATAGACTTCGATCAGAAATCGGTAGAATATTCAAAATTTCTAGGTGTATGCATTGGTGGAGGGTTGAACTGGAAAAAACACACTGAGGATCTGCTGAAACGTTTGAGTTCAGCTACTTATGCTATTAGGGTCATTGCAAATTTTGGCGATATACATCTGAGTAAATTAGCTTACCACACCTATTTTCATTCTCTGCTTTCGTATGGCATCATATTCTGGGGTAACTCATCATTAAGTAAAAGAGTGTTCAATGCACAAAAGCTTGTTATCAGAATAATTGCTGGAGCTCATCCACGATCATCCCGCAGACACTTATTTAAAAGAGCTAAAAAACTTCGCTGTAGCCTCACAATATATATATTAACTTATGAAATTTGTTATTAACAATCCGAACGAATTCAAAAGTAATAGCAGTGTACATGGCTACAACACTAGGAGAAAGGATGATCTTCACTACTCAAGGTTAAATCTAACTTTGGCACAGAAGGGGGTAAATTATGGTGCCACAAAAGTCTTTGGTCACTTACATAATAGCAGCAGAAGTCTGACAGATAGCCATATAGCATTTAAAAGGAAATTAAAAGAATTTCTTAATGGCACCTCCTTCTGCTCATTAGATGAATTTTTGGATATGGTAAGTGGGTAATTTCCCAACCCCACAAAAAAAAAATTAAAAATATTGAGTGTCATGTAATATTTTGTCTAATGTAATATCTTGTATAGACACCTTTTATTAACCTGACACGTTCCACATCATTACGAAGTGTCGTATTCATGATCTATGGAACAGGTACTAATCTAATCTATCGAAATTTTTTGTTCAGAATCACTAATACTATCACCGGTAAAGGTATTTAACTTTCCTCCTGACTCACCCTGTACAGTTCAAAATCACACAGAGTACTAAGGTTTCGCCATAACAGTACGTTGTTTGCAGTGGAAATTCAACTGGACTGTTAAAGAAGGCTACGATTTAAATACATGCCAGTCCGCAGGATTCAGTCAGTTATCAACCTCCACACGGCAGTCGATGCTGTTTTGCATAAAAAGCAGCAGATATTGGAATAGTATCAGTTGTTGTTGTGGTCTTCAGTCCTGAGACTGGTTTGATGCAGCTCTCCATGCTACTCTATCCTGCGCAAGCTTCTTCATCTTCCAGTACCTACTGCAACCTACATCCTTCTGAATCTGCTTGGTGTATTCATCTCTTGGTCTCCCTCAACGATTTTTACCCTCCACGCTTCCTTCCAATACTAAACTGGTGATCCCTTCATGCCTCAGAACATGTCCTACCAACCGATTCCTTCTTCTAGTCAAGTTGTGCCACAAACTTCTCTTCTCGCCAATCCTATTCAACACCTCCTCATTAGTTATGTGATCTACCCATCTAATCTTCAGCATTCTTCTGTAGCACCACATTTCGAAAGCTTCTATTCTCTTCTTGTCTAAACTATTTGTCATCCATGTTTCACTTCCATACATGGCTACACTCCATACAAATACTTTCAGAAACGACTTCCTGACATTTAAATTTATACTCGATGTTAACAAATTTCTCTTCTTGAGAAACGCTTTCCTTGCCATTGCCAGTCTACATTTTATATCCTCTCTACTTCGACCATAATCAGTTATTTTGCTCCCCAAATAGCAAAACTCCTTTCCTACTTTAAGTGTCTCATTTCCAAATCTAATACCCTCAGCATCACCCGACTTAATCCGACTACATTCCATTATCCTCGTTTTGCTTTTGTTGATGTTCATCTTATATCCTCCCTTCAAGACACTGTCCATTCCGTTCAACTGCTCTTCCAAGTTCTTTGCTGTCTCTGACAGTATTACAATGTCATCGGCGAACCTCAAAGTTTTTATCTCTTCTCCCTGGATTTTAATACCTACTCCGTATTTTTCTTTTGTTTCCTTCACTGCTTACTCAATATACAGATTGAATAACATCGGGGAGAGGCTACAACCCTGTCTTACTCCCTTCCCCACCACTGCTTCCCTTTCATGCCCCTCAACTCTTATAACTGCCACCTGGTTTCTGTACAAATTGTAAATAGCCTTTCCACCTTCAGAATTTGAAAGAGAGTATTCCAGTCAACATTGTCAAAAGCTTTCTCTAAGTCTACAAATGCTAGAAACGTAGGTTTGCCTTTCCTTAATCTAGCTTCTAAGATAAGCCGTAGAGTCAGTATTGCCTCACGTGTTCCAATATTTCTACGGGATCCAAACTGATCTTCCCCAAGGTCGGCTTCTACTAGTTTTTCCATTCGTCTGTAAAGAATTCGCGTTAGTATTTTCAGGTCGTGACTTATTAAACTGATAGTTCGGTAATTTTCACATCTGTCAACACATGCTTTCTTTGGGATTGGAATTATTATATTCTTCCTGAAGTCTGAGGGTATTTCGCCTGTCTCATACATCTTGCTCACCAGATGGTAGAGTTTTGTCAGGACTGGCTCTCCCAAGGCCGTTAGTAGTTCTAATGGAATGTTGTCTACTCCCGGGGCCTTGTTTCGACTCAGGTCTTTCAGTGCTCTGTCAAACTCTTCACGCAGTATCGTATCTCCCATTTCATCTTCATCTACATCCTCTTCCATTTCCATAATATTGTCCTCAAGTACATCGCCCTTGTATAGACCCTCTGTATACTCCTTCCACCTTTCTGCTTTCCCTTCTTTGCTTATAACTGGATTTCCATCTGAGCTCTTGATATTCATGCAAGTGGTTCTCTTTTCTCCAAAGGTCTCTTTAATTTTCCTGTAGACAGTATCTGTCTTACCCCTAGTGAGATAAGCCTCTACATCCTTACATTTATCCTCTAGCCATCCCTGCTTAGCCATTTTGCACTTCCTGTCGATCTCATTTTTGAGACGTTTGTATTCCTTTTTGCCTGCTTCATTTACTGCATTTTTATATTTTCTCCTTTCATCAATTAAATTCAATATTTCTTCTGTGACCCAAGGATTTCTACTAGCCCCCATCTTTTTACCTACTTGATCCTCTGCTGCCTTCACTACTTCATCCCTCAGAGCTACCCATTCTTCTTCTACTGTATTTCTTTCACCCATTCCTGCCATTTGTTCCCTTACGCTCTCCCTGAAACTCTGTACACCCTCTGGTTTGGTCAGTTTATCCAGCTCCCATCTCCTTAAATTCCCACCTTTTTGCACTTTCTTCAGTTTTAATCTACAGTTCATAACCAATAGATTGTGGTCAGAGTCCACATGTGCCCCTGGAAATGTCTTACGATTTAAAACCTGGTTCCTAAATCTCTGTCTTACCATTATATAATCTATCTGATACCTTCGGTTATCTCCAGGCTTCTTCCATGTATACAACCTTCTTTCATGATTCTTAAACCAAGAAAAATTCTACCAGGCGGCTTCCTCTTTCATTTCTTAGCCCTAATCCATATTCACCTACTACGTTTCCTTCTCTCCCTTTTCCTACTACCGAATTCCAGTCAGTATCAGTAGCGTTATCATAATAACGGAAAATTCTTTGAGAAGTTCGTTGAAGACGATATCGAAGGATCCTCATTTATCCCGGAAACCAATTTGTAGTCGATACAGAGATGTCACTGTCGATCTCTGTGCGAAATAGAAATTGAACTGTCTTTTTTTTAATTTTTTTTTAATTGAGAAACTTCAGTAGTGGAACTTCCTAAGGGGTTAGAATTGTGTGCCAGAGCATAACTCAAACCCAGAACGTTGCCTTTCGCATGCAGTGAACCTACTGACAGACCTATCAAGACACACAAACCATCTACGCTCACATCTCGTCAGTATCTCGTTCCTACTTTCCAAATTCATAGCAGCTGCCTGGCATACCGTGTGACACTATCGTTCCTGGAGGCCAGTGTTATGTAGTAGACCAAGAACCACTATAGTGAATTGATGCCAGGACTGATGCACGTCCCGATAAACAGGTTACACATAGGAGGTACATTTTGTAAATTAAAGTAAACTTTGTCACACTTAATTTCACTTGAATATTAATTTATAATCGTCGTTAAGCTTACGTAGCCTTGCTACCGGTTTTCAAATCAACTTTATTTTAGAAAATCGGTTTGACACCAGTTCCAGAAACTGCACTTCCAAATCATTTATTTCTGAGGCAAAAGTTACATAATGTGAGTTACTGGATCGTGGTTCTATGAAAATATTAGTATCGAAAACTGTGAAGTGATGAAAACTTTTGTGACGTGATTGTTTAAAAGTTTTAAATTTGTTCTTGATTTTAATAGTCACGGTCACAAGCAATAAACATTAAGTGATGACTAGTTTCAGCTGATTACACAACCATAGCCGGCCGCGGTGGTCTAGCGGTTCTAGGAGCTCAGTCCGGAACCGCGGGACTGCTACGGTCGCAGGTTCGAATCCTGCCTCGGGCATGGATGTGTGTGATGTCCTTAGGTTAGTTAGGTTTAAGTAGTTCTAAGTTCTAGGGGACTGATGACCACAGATGATAAGTCCCATAGTGCTCAGAGCCATTTGAACCATTTGAACACAACCGTATTCAGGTACGAGAAGGCATTCTAACATCCCTAATAACGCAGACAAGACGTCAAGGACGTACCGACTACAATAAAAAAGTTTATAGTGCCTGTTCTCTAAGATAAGACTAAGACACAACGTCTGCATCACAATAGACCTTCATGTAAGAGAAGCAGCTCAGTAAAATAACGGCATTTACCACTGCGATAAACCATTAGCTATTCAGGATGTAAGAAATAAACAGAAGACATCAAAACACAATACAACACATAACGCCATTAAACTCGCCAAAAACCCATCTTACAAGTCCACATTGACATACATTATTTTGGGTACAAAATCGACTGAGCTGTTGAGGCACGACTCTGAAATTTTGCCTGCTACAATTTCTCTTAGGGCCCTGGGCAGAATTTATATCTCTTGGCCACAGAAACATTCAGTAATACGATGCAAACATGCTTACAGAATAACTAAATAACACAGAGACGATACTTTCGAGAAAATTGGCTATGTCTTTGCGAGTAACTTGTTTTCCGTTTCGACACCTTAGCTGGTAGCAGAAGATGAGAAGCTAATTTCGGTCGGAAATACCAGCAAGGTTGTTGTGTTTAATAACGCGAGTAATGTAACGGGGGAGCGGAAAATGAGGCTCCCGTTACCATTAAAATTAATTGGTTTCTAGGCCCGGCCTGATGGAGTGGCCGGCGCGCGCCCTACTTTCCACGGTCCCGGAGTTTAAACATTTGCAGCGGAAACATAATGAACAGAAAATTCGCGTACGCTTTCCGTGATTAATAAAGTTTTAAATATAAATGCGCAACAAAATTCCAAACATTCTCGAAATGCAGTCATATCTGTATACGAGCGTCATCGCAGTCTCTACCTAGCGACATGTTTTTAATTTATCTTACGATTTTCGTGTGCGGCTAGTTAAAAAGAAAAAAAAACATTAAAGTTACGCTAAAATCAACTCTAGGTCGTCATGATTTATATGACTCCTGCACATGAAAAGTCGCACTCCCAAATAAAATTGGGAGCGAAAGTAATTAGAAGGAAAGTAGCCCATGTGTTCGTTATAAGAACGCCAAAGTTGGTCTAGTACAACTTTTGGATTAAGGAAGCTCTTGCAGCAATTTTTAACGCAACTGTTTTGTTCTTGAATGATATCTGTAGAACTAGACAGACAAACCCTCATTCACATTGTCCACGACCAATGGATTTTTATACTTCCGGTGAAAGCCACCAGGAACCTATCACTTTGTGTGCGTCTTACTGTAAAGCATGTTTCATCCGCACCACGTTATCTGGGATAGGCTGCTGGTCCACTTCTTCAGGATCGAACTTACGTATCTTAAAAGTAAAATTATAAGTGATATAAGAATTCTTAAATTTTTATAATCACTGTGAAAGGAACTTTTCTATTAAAAGAACAGTTCAGTAAAGTAAATCAGATGTACGAAAATGAAAAGAAAACAGTTGCTTTTTACGCTATTTGAAAATAAGTTATTTGGTTTAAAAATGTATGAAATTGTAGAAAAATGGCACTTAGATATCATACATTATCTAAACGCCGGTGTCTTTTTCATGGTTATTCTGTTCAGTGTGTACTTTATAGTGTTGCGAATGGCACTGCTACCGTCGCTTCTATATTACATTTCTGCTATTAAGTTGTGTTAAACTACAGAGCTTTGTTCTCAAACGATGGGAAACCCAAAGAGTAAGTGTTAATATGGAGAAATTAAATTCAGTTTGAAAATTAATAGTATGTCTAAATTGTTTAATAGTGATAATCTGGTTGAGGTTTCACTCTAACTACGATTATGAATGTTTAAAAGGGATATTATCAGTACTACAGATCATTGTACTTATCCGATACTATTGTCGAAAGACAGACCTACGTTTATAGCATTTGTAGACTTAGAGAAAGCTTTTCATGACGTTGACTGGGTACTCTCTTTGAAATTATGAAGGTAGAGGTAAATTACAGGGAGCGAATGGCTATTTACAACTTGTACAGAAATCAGAAAGCAAGCTATAAGAGACATTTGGCGTGGAAGGGAAGCATGGTTGAGAACAGAGTGAGACATGATTGTAGGCCTACCTGTGACTTTATTCAATCTGTGCAAAGACAGAAAAAAAATTGGAGCAGGAATTAAAGTTCAGGAAGAAGAAGTTTAAACGTTTGAGGTTTGCAAATGACATTGTAGTTCTATTAGAGACAGGTAAGGACCTTGAAGAGAAGTTGAATGGAATGGACTGTGTCTTGAAAGGAAGATACAAGATGAACATCAAGAAGAGTAAAAGAGGGGTAATGGAATGTAGTCGAATTAAATTAGGTAACGCTGAGGAAATTAGATTAGGAAACAAAGTAGCACTTGTGTTTTGCTATTTGAAGAGCAAAATAACTGATGATGGTCGTAGTAGGCCGGCAGCTGTGGCGGAGCGGTTCTTGGTGATTCAGTCCGGAACCGCGCTGCTGCTCGGGCATGGACGTGTCGTGGTGGCCGAGCGGTTCTAGGCGCTTCAGTCCGGAACCGCACGACTGCTACGGTCGCAGGTTCGAATCCTGCCTCGGGCATGGATGTGTGTGATGTCCTTAGGTTAGTTAGGTTTAAGCAGTTCTAAGTCTAGGGGACTGATGACCTCAGATGTTATCTCCCATAGTGCTTAGAGTCATTTGAACCATTTTTTGGCCGAAGTAGAAAGGATATAAAATTTAGACCTGCAGTGCCAAAAATGCGTTTCTGATCAAGAGAAATTTCTTAACATCGCATATAGACTGAAGTCTTTTTTTTTGATGGCATTTGTCTGAAGTGTAGTCATGACTGTAAGTTAAAACTTGTACTATGAACACTTTAGACAAGAAGAGAAGGAGGAGGTTCTGAATAGAATGGGGAGACAAGAAATCTGTGACACAACTTGACTAGAAGAAGTGATCGATTGGTAGGATACTTCCTGAGACGTCAAGGGATTACCAGCTTGCCTCGCGGAGTGGCCGCGGGGTTTGGGGCGCCATGTCTCGGATTGCGCGGCCGCTCCCGCCGGAGGTTCGAGTCCTCACATGGGCATGGATGTGTGTGTTGTTCTTAGCATAAGTTAGTTTAAGTAATGTGTAAGTCTAGGGACCGATGACCTCAGCAGTTTGGTCTCTTAGGAATTCACACACATTTGAACATTTGATTACGAGTTTAGTACTGGAGGGAAGTGTGGGGGGTAAAAATAGTAGAGAAATACCAAGAGATGAATACAGTTAGCAGGTTCAGAAGGATGTAGGTTGCAGTAGTTATTCGAAGATGAAGAGGCTTTCATATTATAGAGTAGCTTGGAGGCATCAAACCAGTCTTGAGAATGAAGACCACAACAACAACATTGATGAAAATAAATGTTCCAAAAGAACAGGTGATTGTTATCAAGGCTGCCACAAGTTAAACAAACCCTCCGCCACTCACCGTCAGGTGACTTGCGGAGTATGGATGTAGATGTAGTTATAGATATCTTCCTCTTGAGTAGAATGAACTTACTCTTCTCAGTAGCTACCGTATTATTGTACTAGAACTTGAATGTGAGATCATATTGCTATGATTTCTCATTATAACTGAAGCGGATTAGTCTTGTCCAGAAATCGAGGCAACACGTGCATGATCCTTAACATATATAAATTCCGCAGGCGCGACGTCATAAAATTCAATAGTACGTTTAGTTTCAGGCTGTTTACTCAAAATATGGTATAAACGAAAAATGTTAAGCACACCAACACAGAAATCTGATTTGGAAGGAAGGAAATTATATTATACTTAAGTACGGTGGTGTGGAAAATTTACGGGCGAAACTAACTTTCGCATGGTGTATGACTACCAAGTAACGTTGCTCGACGTTACTTGGACCACACGTAGAAAGAATTGCTGCAGTATAGTACAGAATACAGCTGAAATAAATATGCTATAAGACGAATAGAAATGAAATTTATTCAGGAAAAATAATTACACTGAACTCACAGCTACCCGCCTCCGAAGCCGAGATCACTGACTCATGCCTGTGCTGCGCGCTCGACTAGGAGATAAGTCGGCACGATTTCTGGTTGTGGATGAAATTTTCACTGCTAATATTTGACCGGCAGAGACGGCGTTCACCAGACTTTGTGCCAATGTCCTGGGTTAAATTCCAAACCTTTCCGTAGCGTCTCATGAAGTGAGGACATGTGACACTGTTGATGGTCATTCGTTCGTCGGACGGGGCGGTCCACTTCGTTTCTTTCCGAAAGGAGTAGCGGTCCACTTAGTGCTTTCCGACAGGAGTAGGCTACGTGCCCTCAATGGACCCTCTCCCTTCTCTCATCATCTCCACACACACACACACACACACACACACACACACACACACACACGCCATTGCAGTCACCTATAGTTAACAGCTACAGTTAAGCACATAGGACATACCTCTCAGTCTTCGTGAAAGGAAACGTGCCTGAAGGTGCAATGGACAACGAAACGTTTGAAATAGGCAGCTCATCCTGCCATTCCGGGTCTCCCTGTCTTTCATGTCATACGACTTTAACCTAAGTCGGCTATTCATGATGGTCCTATCAACATTACAAGAGGCTGGACATGGTTGGTAATATGACGTGTAATCACTACAGACGGCAATGTATGCTCTGCAAAATGCTCCCATGCTGGCCACAACGTTGGTTAGACCTCTTCATTCTGCGATAGTTGGCAGCTATGCGTACAAAATTTCGAAATCACCTACAAACTTAATCCTGCTATATAGTATACGCACAGTAAGTAAAGTTTTATTGATCGCTGTCCTTCCTGGTGTTGCTGTTTTGATGGGCGACAGTGTACTTTGGTTGGTTGACTTGGGGATGGGGACCAAACAGCGAGGACATCGGTCCCATCAGATTAGGGAAGGATGAGGAAGGAAGTTGGCTGTGCCCTTTCAAAGGAACCATTCCGGAATTTGCCTGAAGCGATTTTGGGAAATCACGGAAAACCTAAATCAGGATGGCCGTACGCGGGTTTGAACCGACGTCCTCTCGAATGCAGGTCCAGTGTGCTAGCCACTGCGTCACCTCGCTCGGTGTCACGATGATTAAAATTCTTTTGGGTATTGTACCGTACCATAGTGGAGAAACTTTATCATAATCTTAAAACCAATGTTTCGACCGTATTCATCTACATTTACGTGATTACTCTGCTGCCGGCTGGTGTGGCTGAGCGGTTCTAGACGCTTCAGTCTGGAACCGCGCGACCGCTACGGTCGCAGGTTCGAATCCTGCCTCGGGCATGGATGTGTGCGATGTCCTTAGGTTAGTTAGGTTTAAGTAGTTCTAAGTTCTAGGGGACTGATGACCTCAGATGTTAAGTCCCATAGTGGTCAGAGCCATTTGATTACTCTTCTATTCGCAATTAAATGCCTGGCAGAGGGTTCAATGAACCACCTTCAAGCTGTGTCTCTACCGTTCCACTCTCGAAAAGCACGCGGGATAAACGAGCACTTAAATTTTTCTGTGCGGGCCCTGATTTCTCTTATTTTATCGTGATGATCATTTCTCACTATGTAGGTGGGTGCCAACAGAATGTTTTCGGAATCGGAGGAGAAAACTGGTGTTTGAAATTATTAAAAAAGACAGTGTTTCTGGTGGAGGAAAAGTGGCTGTATTTATTGCAGGCGATCGGTATCAATACGTCATATGTTTGAAATTTTATTGGCCCTAGAATATAATAGTCATGACGGAAGATGGATGGCAGGAAAGACACTATTGGTGTTCTAGTCGACTTGTCAGTGATTGGCGACAGTGTGCAAATTAGCGCTTGGCTTCTGGTGGGCAAATTTTCTTCCTGGCGTACGCGAAACTGCACTGACATTTCCCTGCAGCTGTTTGTTTAGGCTGTCTCGTCCGTGCTCGACAAAGTTTCTGCCCCGCGAACAGTCACGGCCCGTTGTACTGGGATGATTTGACAACCAGGAAGCCGGAAGTTTTGTGCCGTCCTCTCTATTGATGATGTCAGGCTGCTTAAGAATTTCAGTCGCCTCTACAATCCACCGCTGGTGCGTCCATTCCCCACGAGCTTGCTGGAACAAAATCGGCTGTCCACAGTCATGCTAGTGTTCCGCTCTCGCCGATTTATTGTGCTGTGCTAATCGCACAGAGCGTTAATGTTCTGCTACTCGTGTGCTGTCTGG